>NC_041747.1:17145315-17449065 GCF_004115215.2 Ornithorhynchus anatinus | reverse complement strand
TGAGGCTCACAGTCTTCATCCCCATTTTACAGATGAGGTCACTGAGTCCCAGAAAAGTTAAGTGACTTGCCCCCAGTCACACAGCTGACAAGTGGCAGAGCTGGGATTCGAACCCATGACATCTGACTCCCAAGCCCCGGCTTTTTCCACTGAGCCATGCTGCTCCTGCTGTGTGACCTTGGGCAAGTCACTTAACTTCTTTGTGCCTCATTTCTCTCATCCTCAAAACGGGAATTCAATCCCTATGCTCCCTCCTATTCTGACTGTGGCCCCCATATGGGACCTGATTATAATAACAATAATTGTTGTATTTGTTAAGCGCTTACTATGTGCCAAGCGAATCAGGTTGGACACAGTTCCTTTCCCACACTGGGCTCCCAGTCTCATTCCCCATTTTACAGATGAAGTAACCGAGGCACAGAGCAGTGAAGTGGCTTGCCCCAGGTCACAAAGCAGGCAAGTGGTGGAGCCGGGATTAGAACCCATGTCTTTCTGACTCCCTGGCCTGTGCTTAGAACAGTGCTTGGCACACAGTAAGCCCTTAATAAATTTGATAATAATAATAATAATAATGATAATATCTCCACTAGGCCACACTGCTTTAGTGTAGTGTGTGACACATAGTAAGCGTTTAACAAATGCCACAATTATTATAATGAGATTGAGTTTTGTTCAAGTTGGTGAGTGGGTCGGGGCGGGGAGCAGGAGATCAGTGGAGGTGAGTAGAAGGGTCCTCGGAAACATCGATATGGGAAGCAGCTTGGCTCAGTGGCAAGAGCCCGGGCTTGGGAGTCAGAGGTCATGGGTTCAAATCCCGACTCAGCCACCTGTCAGCTGGGGGACTTTGAGCAAGTCACGTCACTTCTCTGGGTCTCAGTTACCCATCTGTAAAATGGGGATGAAGACTGCGAGACCCACGTGGAACAACCTGATGACCTTGTATCTACTCCAGCGCTTAGAACATAGTAAGCACTTAACAAATGCCATCATTATTATTATTATTATATTGACATCCCCAAGATTCAATCTAGGGATGGAGAAAGAGAGAAGGAGTGTGAGAAAGGGATCAAAATGGTTCAGAAAGTTGGAGGTGGGCCTGGCGGGCTGTAGATGACCATAATTAATAACTGGAGAGGGTGGTAGAGGCGAGTAATATTTGCTTCTCAGGAAGGGAGAGAAAGGATGAAGGAGGTGGAATGATCGGGAAGCGGCAGTGGGGAGCAAGAAGGAAGCTGACCCCTTTCCCAGTGAGTCTGGGGAGTGGGAGAAGATTAGTCCTCCTCTAGAGAGAGCGGCGGGGGAGACGGGGTCACCTGGGGAGAGCCAGGTTTCAGTGATGGCAAGGAGGAGCAGAGATTGGGTCAGAAACGGGTCAAGGATGAAGGGTATCTTTCCAATGATTGCACAGGAATGGGCAGGCGGGAACCACACTTTCCTCTGCTCCTCCCGTCTTGCCTCACTGATTGCCTACTACAACCCCGCACTCTCACTTAACTCCTCTAATTCTCCCCAACTCACTGTACCTTGATCTTGCCGATCTTACTGTCGACCCCTCACCCACATCTGGACTGTACTTAGAGAAGCAGTGTGACTTAGTGGAAAGACCATTGGCTTGGGAGTCAGAGGTCATGGGTTTTAATCTCAGCGCCGCCACTTGTCCGCTGGGTGACTTTGGGCAAGTCACTTAACTTCTCTGTGCCTCAGTTACTTCATCTGGAAAATGGGGATGAAGACTGTGAGCCCCTCGTGGGACAACCTCATTAACTTGTATCTACCTCAGTGCTTAGAACAGTGCTTAGCATATAGTAATTTTTTTAGAGAAGCAGCATGATTCAGTTGAAAGAGCCCGGGCTTGGGAGCCAAAGGTCATGGGTTCAAATCCTGGCTCTGCCACTTGTCAGTTGTGTGACTGTGGGCAAGTCACTTAACTTCTCTGGGCCTCAGTTACCTCATCTGTAAAATGGGGATTAAGACTGTGAGCCTCACATGGGACAACCTGATTACCCTGTATCTAGCCCAGTGCTTAGAACAGTGCTCTACACATAGTAAGCGCTTACAAAAACCAACATTACTGTAGCCTGGAACACCACCTTCAAATCGAACAAATGATCACTCGCCTCACCTTCAAAGCTTTATGAAACAGCACATCTCCCTAACTAAACCCTCCTTTACCTTACTCCATCTTCCTTACGTCCATCCCTCCCTCTAGACTTTAAGGTTGCTGTGGACAGGGAAATCATTCATTCATTCAATAGTATTCAGAGCACTGTACTAAGCGCTTGGAATGTACAAATCGGTAACAGATACAGTCCCTGCCCTTTGACGGGCTTACGGTCTAATCGGGGGAGACAATCGAGAGAATAAGTCTGCCAACTCTCATGTGCTTAATGCAGTGCTCTACGGACCATAAGCATTCGATCGATTGAAAGAGCCATAAACCAATGGACGGAAACAAATCATCCCAGACCAATGGTTAAAGGTCAGTCTGCCTGCTGGCCATGATCAAGAAAAGCAGTGCGGCTCAGTGGAAGGGGCCCGGACTTGGGAGTCAGAGATCATCGGTTCGACTCCTGGCGCTAAAACATGGCAGCTGTGTGACGGTGGGAAAGTCACTTTACTTCTCTGGGCCTCAGTTCCCTCATCTGGAAAATGGGAATGAAGACTGTGAGCCTCACGTGGGACAACCTGATTACCCTGTATCTACCTCAGTGCTTAGAACAGTGTTTAGCATATAGTAATTTTTTTAGAGAAGCAGCTAGGGAGCCAAAGGTCATGGGTTCAAATCCCAACTCTGATGACCCTGTATCTCCCCCAGAGCTTAGAACAGTTCTCAGTACATAGTAAGCGCTTAACAAATACCAACATCATTACTATTATTATTATTATTATTGTTATCAAAATAAGGTTGGAAGGGCCAATGTTATTCAAGCTGTTTAGAATTAAAAAACTGAATATTCGTATGCAATATAGCGAATTGCCACAAGGTGGCAATAAAACACTAATCTTTGCCTAAAACAGTTGACAGCAGGATAAAAGAGCGCTATTCATTCATTCATCCATCCATCCATCCATCCATCCATCCATCCATCCATCCATTCATCCATCCATCCATCCATCCATCCATCCATCCATCCATCCATCCATCCATCCATCCATCCATCCATCCGTACTTATTGAGCGCTTAATAATAATGTTGGTATTTGTTAAGCGCTTACTTAAGCGCACTGTTCTAAGCGCTGGGGTAGATACAGGGTGATCAAGTTGTCCCACGTGAGGCTCACAGTCTTAATCTCTATTGTACAGATGAGGTCACTGAGGCCCAGAGAAGTGAAGTGAATTGCCCACAGTCACACAGCTGACAAGTAGAGCCAGAATTCGAACCCATGACCGATTCCCAAGCCCGGGATCTTTACGGTGAGCCACGCTGCTTCTTACTGTGCGCAGAGCACTGTACTAAGCGCTTGGAATGTACAATTCGGCAACTGATAGAGACGATCCCTGCCCAACAACGGGCTCGCCGTCTAGAAGGGGGAGACAGACAGCCAGACAAAACAAGTAGTCAGGCATCAATACCATGAAGATAGAATCATCGATATAGACATATCATTAATAAAATGAAGAGAGTAATAAATAATATATAGGTGTTAGGGTTTAAAAGACAAAATTTAGGTTTAAGGAAACACATTCTCAGGTTTAAATTTCAAAAGTTTCACCGTTTTAAAGATTTGGTGTTTCATTTTAGCTTGCATGCTTTGATTCACATAGTCATTCATTCATTCGATTGTATTTATTGAGTGCTTACTGTGTGCAGAGCACTGTACTAAGCGCTTGGAAAGTACAATTCAGCAACAGATAGAGACAATCCCTGCCCACAACGGGCTCACCTAGAAGGTGAGAGAAAGACATCTAAACAAATAAACAGATATTAATAGCATCAATATAAATAAATAGAATTCTAGATATATAGACATCACTAATATAAATGAATAGAATTATCAATATGTACAAATATACACAAGTGCTGTAAGGTTGGGAGGAGGGTAGAGCAAAGGGAGTGAATCGGGGCAATGGGGAGGACAGGGGGAGCAGAGGGAAGGGGAAAGGTCTGGGAAGGCCTCCTGGAGGAGGTGAGCCTTCCGTAAGGCTTTGAAGGGGGAAAGTGTGATCGTTTGGCATCAAAAATTGTGTTTCTTCAGAAAGGCTCCTCTCTCCTCCTTCCCTCCCTTTTCCTCTCCTCCCTTCCTGTTTTGCCAAAGATTTTATTGTTATTATTACTAAGTGCCGTCGAGTTGTTTCCGATTCATAGCGACTCCATAGCTAAACAGTGGCTCAGGATCACCGCTCCTCGATGGCACTGGTGGAGATGGTAGCTGGTAATTTGGGGTACCAGATTCCAGCGTCGATTAAACCTCCTTCACGGCGAGAGGGCTCTCTATGTGGGAGAAAGCGACACCAATGCACAAAAGAGATCAGTAAAAGCTGACCGGCATTGACAGTTTACTATGGAAATCCCAGGCGTTGCTGAAATAATAGTAATAATCACATAATAATAATAATAGTTGCCCGTAACTCTTACGTATCATTACTATTAATGGTAATAATAGTAATATTATGGTGATCATTACCGTATTAGCTAAGTGCTTACTATGTCCAAGACCTGGTGTAGTTAAACAGGTAGGACCCAGTGCCCGTTCCACATGGGACTCACAATCCAAGCAGCTGGGAAAATCAGCAAATTGAATTTCCATTTTACAGATGTGGAAACTGAGGCACAGAGAGGTAAAGTCACACGGTGGTACTACTAGTACTAGAGAAGCAGTGTGGCTCAGTGGAAAGAGCCCGGGCTTGGGAGTCAGAAGACATGGGTTCTAATCCCGGCTTGGTCACTTGTCTGCTGTGTGACCTTGGGCAATTCATTCATTCATTCAATAGTATTTATTGAGCGCTTACTATGTGCAGAGCACTGTACTAAGCGCTTGGAATGAACAAGTTGGCAACAGATAGAGACAGTCCCTGCCGTTTGAAAGGCTTACAGTCTAATCAGGGGAGATGGACAGACAAGAACAATGGCAATAAATAGAGTCAAGGGGAAGAACATCTCGTAAAAACAATGGCAACTAAATAGAATCAAGGCAATGTACAATTCATTAACAAAATAAATAGGGTAATGACAAAATAAATAGGGTAATGACAAAATAAATAGGGCAAGTCACTTCGCTTCTCTGGGCCTCAGTTACCTCATCTGCATTAAAAAATGTGAGCCCCATGGGGGACAATCTGATTACCCTGTATCTACTCCAGCACTTAGAAAAGTGCTCTGCACATAGTAAGCACTTAAATACCATAATTATTAATATAGTATTTTTAAGGGCTTAACTGTGTGCAGAGCACTGTGCTAAGCTCTGGGGAGAACGCATAGGGGTAGGAGGTAGACGTGGTGCCTGGACCTCTGAGGGCTCACAGTCTCAATATAGGGTGGGGCAGGGTTTGGTGACAGAATAAGAAAGATAAACTAATATAAATAGTTTAATATATAGTGTATATAATATATACTATATATAATAATATAAACTACTCCCCTTGCCCTCCTCAGCCTCGGGCACCTTGGCAGGGAGATAAGCCCCGAGCTGCTTCTAACTTGGAGCCCCAGACGAAGATCTTCTGCTGCCCATGGCGGGCATGGACCTGGGAGTCAGAAGGACCTGGGTTCTAATCCCCGCTTCACTACTTGAGGCACTTCTCTGTGCCTCAGTTACCTCCTCTGTATAATGGGGATTAAGACTGGGAACCCCATGTGGGACAGGGACTGCGTCCCACCCCGTTTGCTTGCACCCACCTCAGCGCTTAGTACAGTTCCTGACATTTAAGAAATAAAAGAGAGCAGCATGATCTAGTGGATAGAGCATGGGCCTGGGAGTCAGAAGGATCTAGGTTCTAATCCTGGCTCTGCCACTTACTACTAATAATAATGTTGGTATTTGTTAAGCGCTTACTATGTGCAGAGCACTGTTCTAAGCGCTGGGGTACAGGGTAATCAGTTTGTCCCACGTGAGGCTCACAGTCTTCATCCCCATTTTACAGACGAGGTAACTGAGGCCCCGAGAAGTGAAGTGACTTGACCACAGTCACACCGCTGACAGGTGGCAGAGCCCCAGACCCATTCGAACCCATGACCTCTGACTCCCAAACCCAGGCTCTTGCCACTGACAGGGTTGGCTCCTGTAGGAGCATCTTCAGGAGGGCCAACGGGAGCTGACTGTGTCTCCCAGGAGCCAACTCATGCGGACGAGCAGCCTGGTGTCGTGGCTAGAACATGGGCCTGGGAGTCAGCAGGTCACGAATTCTAATCCTGGCCCCACCACTTATCTGCTGTATGACATGCACTTCTCTGGGCCTCAGTTACCTCATCTTGGAAAATGAAGATTGAGACTGTGAGCCCCACGTGGTTCAGGGACTGTGTCCAACCCAATTTGCTTGTATCCAGTGCTTAGTACAGTGCCTGGCACATAGTAAGCACGTAAGAAATACCATAATTATTATTACCTCTATGTAAGTGGCCCGGGTGCAGTACCTGGACCTGGAGTTACGTGCCGAGGCCTGGGAGGGAGTGGGATTAAAGGTGCCTGACTTGGAGTGAGTCGTGGTCTCTATGCTGCACCTTACTAGAAGTGGTAACATAAACAACATAAAAGACACAAAAGTGAGAAATCCCCAGGAAAATATATTTAGGATATATTTTCAAATGTCCACTCCTTCTGTAAATCACATTCCAGTGAGTGCAATACCAGTCAAAGGATGAAAAAAGTGGCTAAGTGGAAAGAGCCCGGGCTTGGGCGTCAGAGGTCGTGAGTTCTATTTCCGGCTCCGCCACTTGTCAGCTGTGTGACTTCGGGCTAGTCGCTTAACTTCCCCGTGCCTCAGTGACCTCATTCCCCTGTGTCTCCCCAGCGCTTCGAACAGTGCTCTGCACATAGTAAGCGCTTAACAAATACCAACATTATTATTATTATTATTGTTAAAATGTGGATTAAGACTGAGTCCCACGTGGGACAACCTGATAAGCTTGAATCTAGCCCAGTGCTTAGAACGACGCTTGGCACATAGTAAGCACTTAACAAATACCACCATTATTATTATTATCCAATGTTTTAAAATTAAATCTGGGGAATTAAATTAACCATTATTTTGGGGTAGAAATTGGGTTAGACCGGGTAAATGTCTAAATAGCCATCCCTCAGAGTTAATGAAAACTCTTTAGTACAATTACTTAGGAATTTTAGAAACCCTCTTAGCTGGCTTGTGCCCTTTTCACTTCTACATAAACTGTCATCTCCAAGAACATCAATGATCTTCTTGTCAAATCCAACAAATTCAATTCCATCCTACTTCTCCTAGACATCTCAGTCACTTTCAACACCTTCACTTCATAGCAAACTGGTGACTAGTGACCGCCTCCTTTCCAAATCCAACAACCCCTACTTGATTCTAATCTTCTTTGACTTCTCTGCGGCCTTCTACATTCGTGGACAACCCCCTTCTCCCGGAAACATGATCAAACCTTGACTTCACCGACACTGTCTTCTACTGGCACCTCATCTGCTCTCCCCCTTTCACTTGGGGAAGGAGCATGGCCTAATAATAATAGTAATTATGATATTTGTTTAACGCTTACTATGTGCCAAGCACTGTTCTCAGCGCTGAGGTAGATACAGAGTAATCAGCTTGTACCACGTGGGGCTCATACTTTTAATCCCCATTATATAGATGAGGTAACTGAGGCACAGAAAAGTTAAGTGATTGCCCAAGGTCACACAGCAGACAAGTGGCAGAGGCGGGATTAGAACCCACATCCTTTGACTCCCAAGCCCGAGCTCTTTCCACTAAGCCAAGATGCTAGTGGAAAGAGGATGGGCCTTAGAGTCAGCGTGACTCAGTGGAAAGAGCCCGGGCTTGGGAGTCAGAGGTCATGGGTTCAAATATCACCTCTGCCACTTGGCAGCTGGGTGACTGTGGGCAAGTCACTTCACTTCTCTGTGCCTCATCTGTAAAATGGGGATGAAGACTGTGAGCCTCACGTGGGACAACCTGATGATCCTGTATCTCCCTCCGCGCTTAGAACAGTGCTCTGCACATAGTAAGCGCTTAACAAATGTCAACCTTACAGTCTGCCACTTACCTCTGTGTGATCTCGGGCGACTCAGCACTGTGCTCATTTGTATATATTTTTATTACCCTATTTATTTTGTTAATGAGGTGTCCATCCCCTTGATTCAATTTATCGTGATTAAGTTGTTTTGTTTTTGTCCATCTGTCTCCCCCTATTGGACTGTAAATCCATCAATGGGCAGGGATTGTCTCTATCTGTTGCCAAATTGTACATTCCAAGTGCTTAGTACAGTGCTCTACACATGGTAAGCACTCAATAAATACTATTGAATAAATGAATGAAGTCACTTTCCTTCATTCATTCAAACATGTTTATGAAGTGCTTACTTTCATTCATTCATTCATTCATTCAATAGTATTTATTGAGAGCTTACTATGTGCAGAGCACTGTACTAAGCGCTTGGGATGAACAAGTCGGCAACAGATAGAGACAGTCCCTGCCATTTGACGGGCTTACAGTCTAACTAGGGGAAATGGACAGACAAGAACAATGGCAATAAATAGAGTCAAGGGGAAGAACATCTCGTAAAAACAATGGCAACTAAATAGAATCGAGGCGATGTACAATTCATTAACAAAATAAATAGGGTGATGAAAATATATACAGTTGAGCGGACAAGTACAGTGCTGTGGGGATGGGAAGGGAGAGGTGGAGGAGCAGAGGGAAAAGGGGAAAAAGAGGGTTTAGCTGCGGAGAGGTAAAGGGGGAGTGGCAGAGGGAGTAGAGGGAGAAGAGGAGCTCAGTCTGGGAACGCCTCTTGGAGGAGGTGATTTTTAAGTAAGGTTTTGAAGAGGGAAAGAGAATCAGTCTGGCGGAGGTGAGGAGGGAGGGCGTTCCGGGACCGCGGGAGGACGTGGCCCGGGGGTCGACGGCGGGATAGGCGAGACCGAGGGATGGCGAGGAGGTGGGCGGCAGAGGAGCGGAGCGTGCGGGGTGGGTGGTAGAAAGAGAGAAGGGAGGAGAGGTAGGAAGGGGCAAGGTGATGGAGAGCCTTGAAGCCTAGAGGGAGGAGTTTTTGTTTGGAGCGGAGGTTGATAGGCAACCACTGGAGTTATTTAAGAAGAGGAGTGACATGCCCAGATCGTTTCTGCAGGAAGATGAGCCGGGCAGCGGAGTGAAGAATAGACTGGAGCGGGGCGAGAGAGGAGGAAGGGAGGTCCTTACTGTGTGCAGAGCACTGTACTAAGTGCTTGGGAAAGTACAATACAACAATAGTGACAATCCCTGCCCACAACAAGCTCATAGCTTAGAGTGGGGGAGGCAGACATCAATACAAATCAATAAAATGACAGATATATACACAAGTGCTGTGGGGCTGGCAGGAGGCAGGGAGAACAAAGGGACCAAGTCAGGGTGGTGCAGAAGGGAGTGGAAAATGAGGAAAAGTGGAGCTTTTTGTGGAAAGGTCTCTTGGAGGAGATGTGACTTCCATAAAGCTTTGAAGGGGGGGAGAGTCATTGTCAGATTTGAGGAGGGAGGGCATTCTAGACCATAGGCAGGATGTGGGCCAGGTGTCGGTGGTGAGATGGGCGAGACAGAGGCACAGTGAGCAAGTTAGCACCAGAGGAGTGAAGTTTTCAGGTTGGGTTGTAGGAGAGAAGTGAGGTGAGGTAGGAGGGGGTAAGGTGCTTTAAAGCCAATGGTGAGGAGTTTTTGTTTGATATGGAGGTGAATAGGCAAACACTGGAGATTTTTGAGGAGGGGGGGTGACATGTCCTGATCGCTTTTGTAGAAAGATGATCCGGGCAGAGGTACAAAGTATGGACTGGAGTGGGGAGAGATTAGAACCCACATCCTCTGACTCTCAAGCCCGGGGTCTTTCCACTAAGCCAAGCTGCTAGTGGAAAGAAGATGGGCCTTAGAGTCACACTCTGCCACTTACCTGCTGTGTGATCTCGGGCAGGTCACTTTCCTTCCTTCCTTCATTCAATCATATGAATTGGGAGGTTGGGAGGTCAACCAGTAATACAGGTGGGTTAGGATGAGTGTATTATCATGGTAGTAATTTGGATAGAGAGGAAAGGACAGATTTTAGCGATGTTGTGTGGGTGGGAACAACAGGATTTGGAGATGGACTGAATGTGTGGGTTGAATGAGAGAGAGGAGTCAAGGATAATGCCAAGGTTATGGTCGTGTGAGAGGAAGGATGGTGCTGCCATCTTCAGGGATGGGAGCTTCTCTACGTCTCGATTCCCTCATCTGCAAATGGGGATTCAATACCTGTGGTTCCTCCAACTTAGACTGCGAGTCCCATGTGAGACCTGATTCTATCTTGTATCTACCCCAGCATTTAGTACAGTGCTTGGCACATAATAGACACTTTACAAACACTATTACTATTATTTTTTCTTCTCTCCAGATCCAGATCAAGAGAAGCAGTGTGGCTTAGTGGAAGGAGCACGGGCTTGGTAGTCAGAGGTCATGGGTTCTAATCCCAGCTCTGCCACTTGTCAGCTATGTGACTTTGGGCAAGTCACTTAACTTCTCTGGGATTCAGTTACCTTATCTGTAAAATGGGGATTAAGACTGTGAGCCCCATGTGGGACCACCTGATGACCTTGCATCTCCCCCAGTGCTTAGAACAGTGCTAGGCACAGAGTAAGCACTTAACAAATAACAGCATTATTATTATTATCATTATTATTATTATTATTATCATCACATATGTGCATTGATCATCTCAAGACTCATCTCCTCCCACCTTACTTTGTCCGTATTAAATTTGTGACTCTACCGCTAAGAAACTCCTCTCTGTGGATTACTTTGTGTCTTTTATTATTATTATTATCATCACATATGCGCACTGATCATCTCAGGACTCATCTCCTCCCACCTTACTTAGTCCATATTAAATTTGTGACTCTACTGGTTAAGAAACTCCTCCTATCTGTGGATTACTTTGTGTCTTGGAGTGTAAACCCCTTGCGGGCAGGGGACATGTCTGATTTCTACTGTACCCACCCAAGTACTTAATATCAGATTGTACAAACAGTAGGTACTCAATAAATATGGTTGGTTAATTGATTGCCTCCTAATCCCTCCCTCAGTCAGAGGAGGGAGGGGCCAGACTGACACACCCCAACACATCATGGTGACTCAGGGGGATTAAAAACAAATTCTTCCTCCTACTCAGACTGTGAGCTCCACATGGAAGAGGGACTCTGTTCAACTGTATTACTAACTAACTACTTCAGTGCTTAGTTCAGTCCTTAGTACTCAGTAAGGACTTAACAAATACCAGATTTATTATTACTAGCCAGGAATAATATTAGAATATTATTCTAGGGACTAGAGTTGTATCTAAGAATAGTGTTGGGTTCCTGTCAATTATGTATGGACGACTGATTTTCTGATAATTGTAGTGGTCTTTAGATACTCAATTGATCTTTCAATAACTGACTATGTGTTTGGTTATATTGATCTCTTTCTTACCTGTTTTTTTAATAACTCCAAATAATTTGCTTGCTGATTTTTATATAGTCCATTACTTGGAATTTCTTGAATTAAGTGAAATAATTTTCAGTGAGGAACCTTTGACTGACAGGCAGCACCTTGCTCTCGAGGAAACCGCAGAGAGGGACTTTACCCTTATAGTCAATGTGTGCTGAACTTCAGTGAACTGGGTTTTACGGGCATCGTGTGAGTTCCATGTCCCAGTGAGCTGGAAAACCCTAGTCAATTTGGGAAAATCCATTTCATTACATCTCTAGAGTAAATTCAATGAGTCCAGAAGAAAGTTATTTTGGGAAATACTATACTCAATCTATCATTCAATCAGCCGATCATCTTTTTTGAGTACTTAATGTACCCAGCACACTGTATTAAGCAGTTGGGAAAGTAGGATATAACAGAGTTGGTAGACATGTTCCCTGCCCACAACGAGTTTACAGTTAGAGGGAGAGAAGGAAAATACGTTTCAACCTGGTTAAAAATCGGGGACCTTTCTCCTGTAAGGCAAACGTGATAACCACCACACTATGGAAACCAAAATATCCACTCATGGCAAAGCACGAGGCCTTGGGAAATGATCTGGTGTCTTCACATCCAAATAATTTACACTGAATGCCATATGATTTTATTTTCTATAGAAATAGGTCATTATTACAACAACTGTACAGTACACTACTTGGCTTTATAATTACACAAAATATTTTCTTTAGAAACATCTCAAGATAACAAAACATTACAAAAAAGCAAAAAGTGCATTTTTTTTCCCAAGGAAAATTCAACACTGGGTATTTTCATGAAAGTTAGATAATAAAATACAGCCTCCCCGGTCCAAAGGTCAGAGCGCAGTGCATTTTCCCCAGTGATCCGTCACTCAACCCAACTTGAAGGACGGCCTCTTCTTGGGACCCTCAAACATTTCTGCAGAATTCTGGAACATCTGCAGCCAGATTGTGCTTATGATACTAGTCACTACTCTTAAAATAAACGGGAAATTGTCCAGTGTTATATGAAAGCCAACCCAAAACACTAACCCAGCTCCCAAAGAGCAGGCAGGGTGAAAGGCTTAATCCCACTGGGGTTCAAAGCCCAGAATTTGTCTGAAATGGGCCAGGCGTTTCCATCAGATTGGTGGGCGTGAGAGGGAATTTGGTGGGGGGGGGTGTTGGAAGTTGGAGCACTAGAAGAAGGAAAAGGACTGAGTTTCTTGAAAGTGCCAAAGTTATTTCTTCTGTGCCGTTGTGCAAAAAAAGTCAATAATCAAAATAATCTCTGGTTCTCATCAACTGACATGCTAGCCCAGTGCTTGCCCAGTGCAAAAGGGCTGAAATAATAAGGGTCAAGGACATCTTAAAGACCTTTTAAGGTGGTCTAAGGATGGTTATCCCAGAGGGAGTTTGCATTGATATTAGCAGAGAATGTATCTACCAACTCAGCTCTCTGAAGTGCTTAGCACAGTGCTCTGCAAACAGTAAGCACTGGGTAAAAACCATCGATTGATTGATAGATAGTATTTGTTTCCTCCAGTCCACTGCTCAGAGGGACTGCCTGGAACATCAGAGGTCGAACCAAATTGGGAGGACTCACTCCCTAAGGAAATTCAGAGATTTTCTACTGCGCTATCTACTGAAGCCTGCACCCTGGGCTCTGAGACCTGCCTGAAGCTTTGAACTGTATTCATGTGCAAAAGCCAAGACTTTAAGTTTCAAACCCTTTTGTTTCCCTTTCCCCTGACTGTAATGCTAAACTCCCCCTCCTTCCCCCTCCCACCCGAAGTCCATTGGTTAAAGCTGACTGATTGTTCTCCTGCTGTGACTGCTAAAGGTTTAGAGACTCAGACAGGCTGCTCGGCCTCTGGGAATTGTGGACCTGCTGTGGGGAAATGTGGTGGTATCCCATGGCGTCTTGCTGCTGAGAGTAGGAAGGTAGGAGCAGGGCACTGTGTTCACTGGGCAGAGGAGTCGGTGTCTGAGCCTGGAGAGAAAGAGAGGTTGGTTGTAGCTGTGGGAAGGAATTTGCCGCGGTGGTTACTCCACTTCCAAGCCCCCAGGGTCTTTCCTAGTGCAAACTGCCTGGCCTTCCCTTGCCCTGGTGTGATCCAATATTACTCCAGCTTGGGAAGGAATTTAATTGCCCAGGTCCCCAAGATTGAGGCACCCTGTGTCCCAGAGTCAGGCAGCAGGCCGGACAGAGCTGGGCAATGCCCAGACAGGGAGACGAGGAGAAGGATTGCTTCCAGATGGGTGGTGGGTGTAGGACTTTGGGATGTAATATTGAACCAGAAAGCAATTTCCCTTATCTCACCTTCTCTCCTGGGTGAACTCCAGTGGGGCACTCCCTAAACTGCCAAATTGACTTGATTCCAGATGTTCTCAAAAAGATCACCTCTTTATTCTAGAAATTGCTGTAGGTGAGGCTTTCCTAACCTGGAAGGGAGGGCTGAGACAGGCCTAGTCACTATGTTTTTCTAGCTGGCTAGCTAGTCTTTGCTCCACCCCTTCCCTCCCAGAGCCCCCAAATCCCCACAGTCTCTCCCACCTGAAGGTAGGGTTGCTGCTGCTGCTGAAGATGGTGGGGCTGCAGGGGGTGCAGGGATGGCACTGGGGCAGGAACAAAGCCAGGGTGGAACACGGCTTGTCCCATCAGTACAACGGGTGTCATGGCATGACTGCCGGTGGTCTGTACTTCCAGGCTTGGGAACACAGGCTGGCTCGGGGAATACCTGCTTGATTGTCAGAAGAGGGAAAGGTGAAGAAGAGAGCTCAAGCAAGGATCAGTCGAGTGCCCATATCTGTGGCTGGGGTGAGGGAAGCCCAGGTAGGAAAAGGTGGGAAGTGGCCCCAGGACAGGAAACCAAACCCACCATTCATTCTGCCACCCCTTGAGGGCATTTTCTGGAAAGGGCTTCCATCTCTGCCTCATTTCCAAGGAGGGGAATCCATTTGACTTTGCCGCAAGCTCAGGGGCACCTCTTTAACTTTCCAGCTATGGCCCTTAGAGATCCTGGGATGACAAGGTTGCTGTTAACAGCTGAGAGTGAGTCTCTTCTGGAGCAGGGATCCCAAATGTTTCCCTCGGGGATGAAAGAAATAAAAGCCTGCTGGCAGAGGGCTGCGTAGTGGTGAGGTGACCTTGTGTCCTGGTTTACAGCTGGTCTGGATGCTGCCTGGTCCCTGCCCGATCCTGGACATCCCTTATTTTTATTTTTAATGCCTTACTTGGCCTTGAGGGCAGGGATCGGGTCTCCTGCCTCTATTGTATTTCCTCAAGTGTTTAATACAGTGCTCTGCACATAGAGAGCATTACTACACATTGATTGATGGTGCCCTGGTTCCCAGGGACTTGGGGAGGAAACTTAACTCCTTTGGTGGACAGGAGGGGGATGGGGATTCCACCGGAAACACACTCTAGGATCTGCAGATTTCTGTAAAAAGCTCGAGTTCTGTAACCTGGGTAATGCCCGCCACGGACAGACCCACATCTGTTAGTTCTGGATCGGCTAAAGCATGTCTATTTCTGAATGTCATCAGCACAGTCACACTAAGTAAAGGGGGTGAGAAGGGATGACCTGTTATTGCATTAGTTTCATCCTTTCCCTCTAGGAAATCATTGTTCTGGGATCTACTGGATCAAGTACCATTTTCCCAGCTCCTAATACTTGTGGGCCAGGTTTGAATGAGGTGGTGGTTGGATTTGGCCTGTGTGGCATGGCTACTGGTTCCCCTGCTTTAGAACATGGACTGGCTCAAAATGGAGAACGACGAATGGAGAGGTTTGCTGCTCAGGCCAGGAGCAACAGAAAGTCCTCCAGCAGATCAGATTCGGTCAAATTATAAGGGGAAAACTTTGGTTAGCAGGGGAGGAAGTGAGGGTCAGCAGGTGACATCACTCCACTTGAACTCCAACCTGAACGCCAACCTACTCTCTGGACCTCAGTCTCGTCTATCGCATCGCCTATCCCTGCCCGCATCCTCCTTCTGGCTTGGAACTCCCTTCCCCTTCATATCTGACATACCACCTCTCTCCTTCCCTTCAAAGCCATCATAAAATCATATAAGTGAAGCAGCGTGGCTCAGTGGAACGAGCCCAGGCTTGGGACTCAGAGGTCACGGGTTTGTATCCCAACTCTGCCCCATGTCAGCTGTGTGACTGTGGGCAAGTCACTTCACTTCTCTGTGCCTCAGTTCTCTCATCTGTAAAATGGGAGTTAAGACTGTGAGCCTTACGTGGGAAAACCTGATTACTCTGTATCCACCCCAGCGCTTACAACAGTGCTCTGCACATAGTAAGTGTTTAACAAATACCAACATTATTATTATTATCTCCCTGAAAAGACCTTCCCCAACTAATCCCTCAGTTTCCCTAAACCCTCTCCTTTCTGCACTGCCTATGACCTTGGGTCTGAACTCTTTAAGCAGTTGATATTCACACACCCTCAGCCCCACACCACTTAAGTACATTCCGAGGATTTATTGTAATGTCTGCCTTCCCTACTAGATTGTATGGCCCTTCTGGGTAGGGAACTTGTCTACCGACTCTGTTATATTGCACTCTCCCAAGTGCTGAGCACAGTGCTCTGTGCCCAGTAAATACTTGATGAATGCCATTGATTAACTGAATCCACATGGATAAGTGAGAAGAGTTCGAGGTCAAATCACCCCTCTTCTCCTGAATCTAGTTCCCAGCTGTGCCCTCCTCGCCATGTCTCACCACCTACTTCACGGGGGATCCAGCTCCAGTGACATCAGAGGGCCTCTGAGCATTACAGGAGCCAGGCATCATCGGCTGGATTGGCTGGTTGAGCAGCAGCCTGAACGGAATGGGAGAAATATGGGGAAGATTTCAGGACGTGGCTGAGACATATCACCTGGGGGTTGGAGCCAAATCAGTGCAAGGCTCCTTGAGAGGATGTGATCTATCCCCTAACTCCCAGGGACAGAGAGCAGAGTATTTGGGATCACTGGCTCTTTGGGTTCTTCCACCACCTTGCCTGGGGTCCCCTCGCCATGTCCAGAACTCCCCAGGATCTCGCTTGCGGCAATGTAAAACTTGTTCGGTACTCAGTGGGAACAGAGAGGCAGTCCTGCTTTCATCAAAACACAGCTGAGTCACGTACAAGAAGAACAAAATCCATTCTGAGCCTCTGCAGCCATTTCCGAAGGGAAGGTTAAAGAGCTCAGAACTGAGAGTCAGGAGACTGTGTGACCTTGGGAAAGTCATTTGACTTCATTCATTCGATAGTATTTATTCAGCTCTTTCTATGTGCAGAGCACTGTACTAAGCACTTGGAATGTACAAATCGGCAACAGATAGAGACAGTCTCTGCCCTTTGATGGGCTTACTCTGTGTTTCAGTGCCCTTATTTGCAAGAATGGGCATAGGCTACCTGTTCTTTCTCCTGCTTGGACTGAGCCCCAAGTGGGACAGGGTCTGTGCCTGCTTTGCTTGTATCATATGTATCCCCAGTGTTTGGCATTTGTAAGTGTTTAACAAATACCATGATTACTATACCTCAGTTGCCGGTCCTGGCTGAAATCTGGGCTGGGTTGGCCCGGGCTGTCGCCGTGGGCACCAGCAGTGGGTGAGGCCAGGCTGAAAGGCTGTAGAAGGAGGGCTGCTGGGCTGCCAAGCTGGGGAGACACATTGCTCGCTGTGGAGTAGCTGCTCTGCACCACTTGAGGGTTTCTTATCAGCTTTGGTGCCTGGAAAGATGGACTATCTGGGTTGGGGAGTGGTTCTGCCCCCTCCCTCCCAGACAGGCAGCCTTTGGACAGACAGACAGAGAAGCTGCATGGCGTAGTGGAAAGAGCACAGCCTTGGGAGTCAGAAGATGTGGATTCTAATCCTGGCTCTGCCACTTGCCTGCTGTGTGACCTTGGGCAAGCACTAAATTTCTCTGATCCTCAGTTCCCTCATCTGTAAAATGGGGATTAAGACCGTGAGCCCCATGTGGGACAACCTGATTATCTACCTCAGCGCTTAGAAGAGTGTTTGGCACATAGTGAGTGCTTAACAAATACCATTAATCATTATTGAGAACAGAAAGGAAGCCTGGATCCCTCCTCAGTGTAGAGAGAATGGGGGAAAGGGGTTGCCCTGCCACTGGGGACCTGGTGAGGGGCTAAAAGAGGCATGCTCCACCATGCCCGCCCCCACTTTCATTCAATAGTATTTACTGAGCACTTACTTTATGCAGGGAACTGTACTAAGCGCTTGACTTTGACCTCAAGGGGAGACGAAGCGGGTGCAAAAGCAGCCTCCAGCCCAGGAGCCCAGATTTAAGGGGACTTTCAGATATCAGGGGGCTCCTTTGCCCTCTAACCTGCCAACCGTGCCGAGACACGATGCTCAGATGGGACGCTTTGACTAAACTCTTTCCACCCAGAGGAAGAGGTCAAAACAGGGTAATGAAGCTAACTGCACTAATTCAGTGTGAGTTCTTAAAAATAGTCTGATCCTTAGCAGTCCTCTCCAAGACACTAGAAAAATCGCCAAAGGCAATGGAGAATCCAGTCACCCAGTGGGCTGGCAGCAGGAAGGGAGAGGGGCGAGGGTGAAGAGGAAGAACCTGAACTGAGTGTGGAATGACCTGAAGCTAGAGTTCAGAGGGAAACCAGCAGAGCAGAGAGGTTGGAGTGCCGAGAAGGGGGCGAAAGCCGCGAAGGCCTGTGAAAGTCAACGACTCTTGAGGGAAGAGCCCAGCTAGAGAGAGAAAACTGAGAAGGATCCTGGCTGTCAGGCAGTCAGGCAGAGAGAGGTGGAGAAATCTGAAACCTGAACATCCCAACAAATCCTCTGTAGGTTTCGGCTGTTAGGTTGACTGGTACTCATTCGTTCCCCTGCTGAAGAACTGAAAAGGAAGCGGGAGACTGTGGCCTGATAGGCAGCAATGCGAAATCCCTGCGGCGTCCCCATGGTGGGGTTTTCCTGTGACCGTGTCCAGTGAGTGACTGGTGGGGAGGGCACAGCAGGACCTCTCTCTCCATCCCCCCGCCCTCCACTGGAAGGGCAGTCGGCTCACCTGGCTGGAGAGGAGTGCCCTGGGCTCCCCAACCGGCTGTTGGCGGGCCCTTTGGGGAGGTGCAGTTGGCTCTGGCAGCTGAGGGCTGGGGACGCGATGGGCCTGTTGCTGGCACCGCTCAGGCTGCTGCTGGCATCGCTTGGACTGCTCCTGGCACCGCTCGGGCTGCTGCACACCGTTGAAACTCAGGGGTAAGGTCGGCTGCTGCAAAAGCATCTGGTAGATACAAGATCACCAGGTCAGACACAGTCCCTCATAGTCTAAGAGGGAGAGAGAATGGATATTTTAACCTCGATTACAGCTGGGGAAACCGAGGCCCAGAGATTACATGCTATCATAAGCCTCTTGATTGGACGGGCAGGACTCCTGATTGAACAGAGCTAGCTGGCAGTTCTACTTTGTCCTCATCCTCTGCCCACATGCCTGGATTCTGAGGATGCTATGCCACCACTCAAAGTGATCACGGGGTGGGAGGGCAGGCTTGGAGACGAGAAAAGCTGAACGAGCTGTCTGCGCTGAGGTGGATGCGCTGACGCTGGGGAATCTGGGGATGGATTTAGGGCACTGGACTGTCAATCTGGACCTCCCATGGCAATTCGTTCTAACTTTAGCTTGGGGCATGAAGGTAGGGTTGTCCCTTGCAGATTTAGGTCAGAAAAGGAGATTGTGTGCCACAAAACCTCACCCAGCAGGCCAACTGTGCCAACTTGTGATCTTGGGTGTTTTCACTGAACCTTTTGGCTACCAGTCATTTCCCTGCCTGCCAAGATCCTTCCCATTGGCTTTAAAGCACTTAATCAGCTTACCCTCTCCTAGCTTACCTTACTGATTTCCTACTACAACCCAATCCACACACCTTGCTCCTCTAATGCCAACTTAGTCATCTTCCTCAGTCTTGTCTATCTCACTGCTGACCCCTTGCCCACAACCCCCGAGGCCTGGAACACCCTCCCTCTCCCTATCCAACATCATGTTCCTCTCACCTTTAAAGCCTTATTTAAACCAAATCTCTAAGAAGTTTTTCCTGATTAAACCCTCTTTTCCCCAACTTCCTCTCCCTTCTGCATCGTCTATGCACTTGAATCTTTTCAGTAATTGATATATACTCTATTCTCAGTCCCAAAGCACTTATATACATTTTCACCATTCATTTTAATGTCTGTCTCCATCTCTAGACTGTAAGCACCCTGGAGTCAGGGAATGTGTCCATCAACACTGTTGAACTGTATTCTCCCAAACACTTAGTCGAGTGCTTGGCCTAAAGTACGCATTCAATAAGTACCACTGATTAATTGATTGTCAAATGGCGAGGTGGGAAGTGAGAGAGCTGGGAAGGGGTGGGTGTACAAATCGTTTTGTGGTCCTTGATGACAGAATTGATGTTGGCAGGTTTGCAGGTGGCTCAAATGCCATGGTCATCGGTGGTGAAAATGGCAGAGGGATAGGCTCGGAACAGCAGGACTTCATGGTCTTCCTGGAATGTAGGGTTCCCAGGGTATAGTGTTCCTGCTTCAGTCACTGACAGTCTATCCTGCCCCTCACCATCCTGCTCAGTCCCCATAAGCCTCGGTAGTGGAACTGCAGAGTCGGGAGGATTCAAGAGAATGTGAAAGGATGAAAAGGAGAACATTGAACCAATTGATATTTTTAGATTTGTCCACCATCATCATCATGGTATTTGTTAAGTACTAACTTCACACTAAGTACTTACTTCACACTATTGTACTGGGGTAGATACAATTCAATCAGATTAGACACAGTCTAAGTGGGAAGGGAGAACAGTTATTTAATTTCCATTTTCCAGTTGAGGAAACTGAAGCACATAGAAGTTAAGTGACTTGCCCAAGAACACACAGAAGACGAATGGTGGAGCTGGGATTAGGACCCAGGTACTCTGACTCCCCATCTTTTTCTACTTGGACACAC
The DNA here is from genome assembly GCF_004115215.2 of Ornithorhynchus anatinus. Classification (NCBI taxonomy): domain Eukaryota; kingdom Metazoa; phylum Chordata; class Mammalia; order Monotremata; family Ornithorhynchidae; genus Ornithorhynchus; species Ornithorhynchus anatinus. The sequence goes on along the minus strand of NC_041747.1, from coordinate 17,428,504 downwards.
CACAGATATTTTAGAAGAGATGAAAGTTAGGATTCTCAGAGGCATATCAATATACCTGCTTAGCTTTTTAGTGGTTTGTGGTCCAATGTTGTGCTAGTGGGAAAATCCCATTGAAGTAATTGGGGTTTATGTGTTTTAGAAAGAAAGTATTGGATCACCAATCAGGAACCGAACTACTCAAGAATCACTATTCATTTTCCATGCTTCTTGTTGCCATTATGGCATTTGTTAAGTGCTTACTATGCTTACTGCTTTAGGCACTGGAGTTACCAGTTGCTACAAGCCGAATACACATTTTTCCTTCCTCTCCCTCTGTAAGCGTATTTAATATCTGCCTGTCTCACTGGAGGCAAGGATCACATTCCTTACTGTAGTTACCCAAGGGTCTAAATCAGTGCCGTGTCCATAATAAACACTCAATACCTTCTCCTGAAAGAATGAAAGGAAAGGGAATAGTTTGGTAACATTAAAGAGGTAAAAGTTAATGGTGATATCCTACTGCCTCCACTTCCAAACCTTCTCATTTTAAATCTCTGTTTTGAGCATGTTAACTTTACTAGCATAGGGAAAGGGAACCGAGAGAAATCTTAAAGGAATAGCACATCTTCTGAACCCTGTCCAAAAGCATTCTGTTCTTTCTGGAGTTTAGAAACAGAGATATTATATAGTCACACTTTAAATCCTGGCCTCCATTCTGTCTTGCATTTCTCCACTGGAACAATCCCAGTTAAGCCTGGTGAGATCAAAGAAAGAAGGTGGGAGAAGAAGGGCTGGATTATCAGCCACACATATATATCTGTAAATTATTTATCTGCACTAATGCCTATCTCCCCCGCCCCCCCCAGACTTTAAGCTTGTTGTGGGCAGGAAACATATTTAACATATTTTAACCTATCTACCAATTCTGTTGGACTGTACTCTCCCAAGTGTTTAGTACAGTGCTCTGAACAGAGCAAGTGCTCAATAATGCCATTGATTTTTTAATTCTATTTGTTAAGCACTTACTATGGGCCAGGCACTGTACTAAGTGCTGGAGCAGATACAAGAGGATCAGGTTGGACACAGTCCATGTCCCACATGGGGCACACGGTTTTAATCCCCACTTTACAGATAAGGCAACTGAGGCAGAGAGAAGTTAAGTGAGTTCGCCAAGGTGACAAATGACAGAGTGGGGATTAGAACCCAGGTCCTTGTGACTCCCAGGCCTGTGTTCCATCCACTAGGAAATGCTGCTTCTCGATTGATTTTTTTTGATTATCACAGAGGCTGAAGAGGCTTAATCCTCCAGCCTGGGGCTCATGGAGATTCAGAAATACTCCCCCTCATTCCCCACCATTCTGTTGTGACTGTAAGAGAGTCGACAGTCTTACCTGCTGCCTCCCTTGTGCCTATTCCCAAGGGCCCCACCTTCACTTCTCATCCCCCACCACAACTTGCCGCTGCTGCCATCTTCCTCCCCAGTGTGCCCCTTTGGGCTCTTGGAGGAGATGCGTCTTCAAGAAGACTCTGAAGGTGGGAGAGTAATTGTCGCATCTGAAAAGGGAGGGTGTTCCAGGCCAGAGGCAGGATGCGGGCGAGTGGTCAGAAGCGTGATAGGTGATGTCGAATTATGGTGAGTGAGTTGGCATTAGTGGCGAAGTGTGTGGGCTGGGTTGTGGTAACAGAGTAGTGAGGTGAGGTAATAATAATAATAAAAATAATGGTGGTATTTGTTAAGTGCTTACTATAGGCAAAGCACTGTTCTAAGCATTGGGAGGATACAAGGTGATCAGGTTGTCCCACGTGGGGCTCACAGTTTTAATCCCCATTTTACAGATGAGGTCACTGAGGCACAGAGAAGTGAAGTGACCCGCCCAAAGTCACACAGCTGGCAAGCAGCGGGGCCGGGATTAGAACCCATGACCTCTGACTCTCAAGCCCGGGCTCTTTCCACTGAGCCGCGCTACATTTCCAAAATACCCTGACCCGCTTGTTGTACACATCACTGTCTTTGTCTTCCATGCCATTTTGGGGTTTTTTAATTGTTTCATCTTTCCTAATAATAACAATATTACTAATAATACTACCACTAATAATATTTATTAAATGCTTACTATGTGCCAAGCACTCTACTAGGAATTAGGGTAGATAATTCAGTAAGATCAGACAGTCCCTGTCCCACATGAGGCTCATAGTCTAAAGGACGAGGGGGGGGGGGGGGCCGAGCAATATTTTATCCCCATTTTACAGATGCGGAAACTGAGGCCCAGAGAAGTTAAGTGACTTGCCCAAGGTGATACAGCAGGCAAATGGCAGAGTCATGATTCAAACCTAGATCTCCTGACTCTTAGGCTTGAACTCTTTCCATTGGTTTGCTGCTTCTCCTTTTGTGCCTGTCGCCCATCCTCTCTCCCCTCCCTTAGATTGTGAGCTGGGGGCTATGTCTAATATTCATCTGCATATTTTTTCTTGTGTTTAGTCGTAGTGCTCTGCATATAGTAGGTGCTTCATAAATACCATTCTATGACTATTAAGACTGCTACTGATTCTTAGAATGAGTCTGACCTCTTCTTGCCAATGTTTGGTCCGAATTCATTCATTCATTCAATCATATTTATTGAGTACTTATTGCATGCAAAGCACTGTACTAAGCACTTGGGAGAGTACAAAATAACTAACAGACACATTCCCTGCCCACAACAAGGTCACAGTACAGAAGGGGAGACAGATATTAATATAAATAAATAACTTACAGATCTATACAGATGCATATATATGTGCCATGGGGATGGGAGGGAGGATGGATGAAGGGAGCAAGTCAGGGTGAAGTAAAAGGGAATGGGAGAAGAGGAGAGGAGGGCTTAACCAGGGAAGGCTTCTTGGAGGAGATGGGCCTTCAATAAGACTTTGAAGTCGGGAAGAGCAATTATCTACTGATATGAGAAGCAAGAAGGGAGAAGTAAGAAGCAGCATGGCTTAGTGGAAAGAGCACGGGTTTGGGTGTTAGAGGACGGGAGTTCTAATCCTGAGTCCGTGGCTGATGCGTGACCTTGAGCAAGTCACTTAACTTCTCTGTGCATCAGTGACCTCATCTGTAAAATGGGGATTAAAAGTGTGAGCCCCACCTAGGACAACCTGATTACCCTACCCCAGGGTTTAGAACAGTGCTTGGCACATAAGAAATACTGTTATTATTGTTATTATTATTATTATTATTATATGAAGAGGGAGGGTGTACTATGCCAGAGGTAGGATGTGGGCGAGAGGTTGGCCATGAGACAAGATCAAGGTACAGTTGAGAAGGTTAGCATTAGAAGAACAAAGTGTGTGGGCTGGTTTGTAGTAGGAGAGTAGCGAGGTGAGGTAGGAAGGGGCAAGGTGATTAAGTGCTTAAAGCCCAAGGTGAGGAGCTTTTGTTTGAATTGGAAGTGGATGGGCAACCACTGGAATTTCTTGAGGAGTGGGGAAACATGGTCTGAACATTTTTGAAGGAAAATGATCCAGGTAGCAGAAGAGTATGGACTGAAGTGGGGAGAGACAGAGGCAGGGAGGTTAGCAAATAGACTACTAAAATAATCAAGGCAGGATAGGATAATGTGGAAGCAGTTTGGAGCAAGAGGAAGGGGTGGATTTTGGCAATGTTGTGAAGGTAGAATTGACAGAATTTAGTAATGGGTTGAATGTGTGGGTTGAGTGAGAGAGAGAGGAGTCAGGAATAATGCCAAGGGCTTGTGAAACAGGAAAGATGGTGGTGCCATCAACAGTGATGGGAAAGCGAGAAAGAGGACAGAGTCTGGGTGGGATGATAATAAATTCAGCTTTGGCCATAAAACTGAATGACTATGGCCAACACATATTAGTTGAAATGAAATTCTGTCATTTGACCATTTGATGTTTCATTTCGGACTTCACGTGATCTAACCCAATAGAGCAGAACTCAGATTTTTCTTCATTTCTTGGAGCAAAAAACTGTGGCCTGGAGTTTATCAAATGCTTCAGAAGCAATTCAGTCAGGCATGGAAAATTTCTGCTCAAATGGAGAAAGGTGCCGGATAAAAATGGATAAAATGAGGAACTGAAACCTGGGGTTTATAAATTGAACTGCCTTGACCACAGTATCAACTGCCACAAATGCTAAAGCAAGAGCAGCATTGGGTCCCAGACAGGGCGGTTAACTAAATGCTTGGTTAATTGCAGAGAAATGTTTATTTTTTAATTGCAATTGAAGTTCAGGCCATCAGAGGTGTCAACACATGATCAGGAATGACTGCGCTGACTTGAACATCAATGCCGTATACACCCCACCTCAGTTACATTACACCCCACCTCAGTTACAATTACCAAAGGACGCTGGAAGGAGAGGTACAAGGTTACTGGTTGGCAAGGATCTGCTTGCTCAATTTGGGGTGGGGACTCAAACTAGGCCTGCATGATCCTAGTGATGGTGCTTAAGAGATGTACTGGAAGTGAAAGAGCCTTTCATGCAGCCTGGGGAGTAGAGTGAGGGGCTCCCCATGTATCCTAGAGCAGTTTAGAGAGGGGCCTGGCTTGCTCTCTCTGTTTGCTGCCAGTTATCAATATTGCTGCATCAATATTGCAATATCAATATTGCTGCTGCAATATTGCAATTGCAGTTATCAATATTGTAATATTACAGCAGCCCCAGTGAAACAGAGAAAGCAAACCACAATGCCCAGTATAAACCACAAATGGACATTTCTCCAGAAGACTTTGCACCAGACAGCCAGCAAGATACTGGACATGGCCACTGATAATAATCAATCAATGAATCAATGGCATTTATTGCTATGGACATAGAACTGTACTAACCGCTTGGGATGGTACAATGCAAAAGAGTTAGCAGACATGTTCTCGGCCTGTCCAAAATGAGCTTATAGTCTAGAGCAGGAGACAGACATTAATATAAATTATTCATAATACATGATCTAAAGATAGGTACAAAAAATTGCAGTATTTGTTAAGTGATTACTAAGTGCCAAGCACTGGCTTAGTGGAAGGAGCATGGGCTTGGGAGTCAGAGGTCATGGGTTCTAATCCCAGCTCTTCCACTTGTTAGCTGTGTGACTTTGGGCAAGTCACTTAACTTCTCTGTGCCTCAGTTACCTCATCTGTAAAATGGGGATTAAGACTGGGAGTCCCACATGGGGCAACCTGATTAGCTTGTATCTACCCCAGCACTTAGAACAGTGCTTGGCACATAGTAAGCACTTAACAAATACCGTAATTATTATTATTATAATTATTATTATTGTTATTAGAGACAAGATAATCAGGTCAGACAGAGTCTCCGTCCCACATAGGGCTTACAGTTTAAGTAGTAGAGACAACAGGTATTGAATCCCCGTTTTACAAACGAGGTAACTGAGGCAAGCTAGGTGACTTGTCCAATGTCCAGAGCAGGGAAGTGGTTTACAGCACAGGTCCTCTGACTCCCAGGAGCTAAGCCACATCCGTTTCTCTTTCCACTAAGACACACTGCTTCTCAAATGAAGTCACCACGGTTATTTCGGTACAATGACTCGGAGATTAAAAAGTCAACTTGTGTGAAAACAATTCCTGCACCAACTACACCTCGCAGCATCTCAATCCTCAAACAGAAGATGTGCTCACAGACACCTGCATCTCAACATGCAAATTGTGTTAAGGAACATGTGGGGCAGATGGTGAGATGCCGGAGTGGAAGAGATCCGATGTCATGCAGACAATCACGAACCAAGGAGTGCTATACATCACTCAAGATGTTCTGTATCTCTGTACAAGGCATTGTGAAGGGAGAAGATCACATCACAGACAGGTGAGGAATACGGGACAACAACACTTCAACATTCTCCTCAACCCATTTTCCAATATTGAAGATGAGGCCCTTCAGAACATAGAAAACCTTCTAATAGGCAGAGAGACATGGCACTTATCCAAAATCCTGAGGGATTTACCAGGGAAGAGCCATCTGGAATCTACAAACAAGGAGGGACACCCTAGTAAGCACTGATACAAGCTCTTTCTGAATTTATGGAAATTAGAGGCGATGCTGCGGGATCTCAAAAATGCCACCATCGTCTCCATTTTAAAGATGAAAGGTGAATGATCAGATTGCAATTGTTTCTGTTAAGGGATACAGCCCCCAGAATCCTTAGGAAAGTGGCATGATCTAGTGCAAGGAGCATTTGCTTGGGAGTCAGAGAACCTGGGTGCTAATCTTGGCTCTGCCCCTTGCTCCGTCACCTTGGGAGAGTCGCTTAACTTCTCTATGACTCAGTGTCCTCGTCTATAAAATGGGGATTAGATATCTCTTTTCCTTCCTCATGAGATTGTGAGGCCCCACATGTCCCATAAAAATGTACTGTATTTACTCAAGCATTTGGAACCTAGGAAGTGCTTAACTCATTCCACAATTATTGTTTTTCATTCATTCAATTATATTTATCGAGTGCTTACTGTATGCAGAACACTCTACTGAAACCTTGAGAGAGTACAATACAACAATAAACAGACACATTCCCTGCCCACAATGACCTCACAGTCCAGAGGAGGGGAGACAGACATCAAGACAAATAGATAATGGCAGATATGTATGTAAGTGCTGTGGGGCTGGGAGGGGGGTAGAAGAAAGGGAGCAAGTCAAGGTGATGCAGAAGGGAGTGAGAGATGAGGAAAGGAGGGTTTTTATCTGGGAAGGTCTCTTGGAGGAGATGCACCCTTGATAAGACTTTGAAGGGAGAGAGAGTAATTGCTGGATTTGAGAAAGGAGGGCATTCCAGGACAGAGATGGGATGTGGACTAGGCATCGGCAGAGAGATAGGCGAGATTAAGACACAGTGAGAAGGTCAGCATTAGAGAAGCAAAGTGTGCAGGCTGGATTGTAGAAAGAGAGTAGTGAGGTGAGGTTGGAGGGAGCAAAGTCGTAGAGTGCTTTAAAGTCAATGGTGAGGAGTTTTGTTTGATGTGGAGGTGGAGAGGCAACGACTGGAGTTTTATGAGGAGAGGGGAGACGTGTCCTGAACGTTCTTGTAGAAAAATGATTCAGGCAGCAGAGTGAAGTAGGATTGGATTAGGGAGACACAGGAGGCTGGGAGGTCAGCAAAGAGGATGATGCATTATTCCAGAGGGATAGGATGGACAGTATTCACATAGTAGCAGTTTGGATGGAGAGGAAAGGGCAGACTATAGCGATGCTGTGAAGGTGGGACTGACAGGATTTAGTGATAGATTGAATATGTGGGTTGAATGAGAGAGAGGAGTCAAGGATGACACCAAGGTTACGGGCTTGTGAGACAGGAAGAATGTTGGAGCCATCTATAGTGATGGGAAAGTCGGGGGAGTACAGGGTGTGGGTAGGAAGATAAGGAGTTCTGTTTTGGACATGTTAAACTTGAGGTGACAGGAAAGAGCAGGAGATGAAACTAGGAAGCAAAGGAAGAAGTTTGCCAAGCTCAGAATTCTTCTGTTTTAAATGCTATTTGTTAAACACTTACTATTTACCAGGCAATCTACTAAACACTGAGGTAGTGAGAATATAATCGGGTTGGACACAGTCCCTGGCCCACGTAGTGCTCACAGTCTTAATCCCCTTTTTGCAGATGAGGTAAAGTGACTTGCCCTGGATCACACAGCAGGTAGGTGGTGGAGCTGAGATGAAAATCTAGGTCCTCTGACTCCCCATGCTCTTTCCACTAGGCATGCTGATTCTCAGCTTCCCTGAAGATGCTGGGAAAATAAATCTCTTGTGCTTGTGGAGGGCGCTCTGGTCAGGGAATTGCTCACCTGGGTACTGGAATCTTGGACCAAGCAGAGCTGCTCTTGGATTTTCTGCAGTTCTTCCTGCTGCCATCGAATGCTGGCCTGCAGAATCTGGGTTCTCTGCTCCAGCTGGTCCTTGAGGGTCTGGAACATGCTAAATTGGGCTGAGAACTTCACAAGGGGAAACAAAAAAAACCCACTCACATGTCCATGTAACCTAATGATATATGTGGCATTTGTTAAGCACTTATTATGTGCCAACCACTGTATTAAACTCTGGGGTGGATTCAAGATCATCAGGTCAGACACAGTCCCTGGCCCACGAGAGGCTCAAAGTCTAATGGGAAGGAAGAACAGGTATCTTATTCCCACTTCTAGAAATGAAGAAACTGAGAAATAGAGAGGTTGGGTAACTTACCCAAGTCACAAAGCAGGCAAAAGGGAGAACCATGGTTCTAGATTCTTCCCCCTTCACTCCATAGAAACTTCTCTCAGGTCATCAATGACCTCTTTCTTGATAAATTCAAAGTCATTTACTCCATCCTAATCCTCTGCAACTTCTCAGTGGCCTTCTACACTGTGGACTACCCCCTTCTCCTTGAAACATTATCCAACCTTGGCTTCAACGACACTGTGCTCTCCTGGTTTTCCTCGTATCTCTCTGGCCTCTCCTTAGTCTCTTTCACAGGTTCCTCTTCCAACTATGAGGGTGCCTCAAGGTTCAGTTCTGGGTCTCCTTCTATTTTCCAACTACAACCAATCCCTAAGAGAACTCATTTGATCTCACGGCTTCAACTACCATCTCTATCCTGCTGATTCCCAAATCTTCGTCCCAGTCCTGACCTCTCTCGTTCTCTGCAGTCTCAAATTTCCTCCTGCCTTCAGGGCATCTCTACTGTATGTCCTGCCGATATCTCAAATTTAACACGTCCAAACAGAACTCCTCATCTTTCCAACCAAACGCTATGCTCCCACTGTGTGACAACCAGGTCCACTGGCCCCCACACCTAAAAGAGAGAAAAGGAAGCCAAGAGTCACTCCTTGGTCCCTCTCCCTGAAGGGGAAGGCCAAACCATGAGGGAGAAGATTGGGAAGGAAGCAGAAGGGCAGCTATCTTGAGGAAAGGGAAGCAAGTTGGTATGTTTGCAAGAGATGGGGGACCTTGTGCTGTAGACCCTAGGCAGACACAGGGCACGGGGAAAGACTGGAGAAGATCCCCGGAGGTTTGGCGTCTAGAGGCCAGGACTCTGGAGAAGCAAGATTCCTGGGGCTGAGAGGACGAAGGATATTAAGACTGGGGACACCTACAGGGACATATGAAGGTCTTGGGGGAAATAGCATTAGACCCAAGGAAAGGTGGTTTAACCTGGACTTTTGTTTCTTTATTAAAAATATAATAAATATTGTAAAGATCCCAGATCTTTAGGTTTGCCTGTGGTAGGAGATGGGGAGAAGCTCCAGTTGTCAGGGAGACATGTGACCTGGGGAGCGGCAGACAGGAGCACTTTGTCTGCAAACTTCCTGCAGCGAGCCCTGGGAAGGGGGTGGTAGTCTAGTCCCCGATGACCTCTATGCCTCCGGGTCAACCACGGAGTTGTGGTGGGATGAGGGGTGCAGGGACTTGGGGAGCAGTGAGTAGAAAAACTCAAAACCTGCAGTAAGAGAACAAGAAATCTGTAAGGCTTTAGGATCCGGTGGAGGTTGACTGGGGTCCAGGTACCCCTCCAGTGACTCTGGTGTCCCTTCAGCAGAGATTTAGGGTTGAAAACCATCAGTAGAATCACTTCCTGTCTTTTATGTTGCTGTAGACAACACCACTCTCCTCCAGGTCTCATGAGCCCATAACCTTGGCATTATCCTCAACTCATCACTTTTCATTCAACCCACATTTTCAGTCTGTCACCAAATCTTGCCAGTTCTCCCTTCGCAAGTCCACCCTTTCCTTTCCATTGAAACTGCTATCATGCTGATATGAACACTTATTACATCCCACCTCAACTACTGTGTCAGCCTCCTCGTTGACCTCCTTGCCTCTTACCTCTCCCCATGCCAGTCCATAATTCACTCCGCTGCCCAGATCCATTTCCTGAAAAATGTCCCGTCCATGTCTCTCCCCTTTTCAGCAACCTCCAGGAGTTGCCCTTCCACTTCTGCATCAAACATAAATTCCTTAGCATTGGTCTTAAAGCACACAATCAGCTCTCCTCTTTCTACCTTACTTCGCTGATTTCCTACTATGACCCAGCCTGCACACTTCACTCCATCAATGCCAACATGCTCAGCGTACCTCAGTCTCATCCATTCCACTGCTGACTCCTTGCCCACATCCTCCCTCTGGCCAGAAGGTTCTCCCCCTTTATACATGACAAACCACCACTCTCCCCACCTGCAGAGTCTCCTCCAAGAATTCGTCCCCCACAAAGCCCTCATTTCCCCACTCTCTCTTCCGCCTGCATCACTCATGAACTTGGATCTGTACCCTTAAACACTTACTGTGTGGGGTGGGTGGGATTAATATTGATTAATTAATATTGATAAATCAATGGTATTTATTGAGTGCTTATTAAGTGCAGAACACTGAGCTTGGGAGAGTACAATACAACAAATTAGCAGACACGTTCCCTGCTCATAATTAGCTTGTAATACAGGGAATCTGCTGTGAACCGTGATCCTGGTTCTTTCGGTAATTGCTTCCGTTTCCCGTTACTAGAGCCGAAGAGTAGGAACACCCCATCAGTGCCGCCTTTTGGTTCAGAGTTCTGCTGCTGCTGTCACCGTCCCCTTCTCTTTCCCAAAGGTTGCTCCTTCCAACCGCATCATCCCTGAAGAATGGGGATTGCCCTGCTGTGTTTGCTACCTGAGTAGCATGGCCTAATGGAGAGAACATGAGTCCAGGAGTCAGAGGGCCCGCATTCTAATCCTGGCTCTTGCCTGCTGTGTGACCTTAGGCCAGTCACCTCACTTCAGCGTCTCAGTTTCTTCATTTGTACAATAGGGATAAATCGCTGTTCTCCTGCTTACTTTGACCATGACACCCCTATGGGACAGGCACTGTGTCTGACCTGATTATCTTGTACTTACCCCAGAGTTAGTTCAGTAACTGGTACACAGTAGGTGCTTAACAAATACCGTGATTATTATTCTTCCTTCCATCTGAGGCCCCTGTCCAAGGACAACTAGACTGTAATCATGTCTTTAAAACTGCCTGAGAAAATGCTGTACAGTCCAGGCCAACACAGGTAACACCAGGCGGGTGAACCTACCTCCACAGATTAAGCCTATTTCCAGACACCTGGAGAGAGCCTGCCAGAGCCCTCCTGGGGAGATGTCCTCTGCCTAGGGTCAGTGGTTCCCTGGCACAGGTGATGGCCAAGCTGCAGAGGGCTCAGATCCTGCTGCCCTGAGGCAGCTAGAGACTTCCAAATGGGAGGGTGATGGCAGAGTCTGATGGATCTCAGCATGATGGCAAGGAACCAGGACTCTGTTACTGCTTTGGTTTCCATTGTTATCTGATATTGTTCATTTAGAGATCTGGTTGATCGATCAATCAATCAATCAATCAATCATTCAGTCAGTGGTATTTATTGAGCACTTACTCTGTGCAGAGCACTTAAGAAAGCGCTTGGGATAGTACAATAGAGTTGTAGCCACAATCCCTGCCCTCGAGGAGTTTATAACCTAGTGGGAGAGGTAGACATCAAAATGAATTACCAATAGGGGAAGCGGAGGAGTATAAGGATATTTTTAAATGATTTTTGTAAAGCTCTTACTATATGCCAGGCACTATATTAAGTCCTGAAGTACATACAAGATAATCACGTTGTTATCAGTCTCTAATCAGTCCATGTTCCACATGGGGCTCACAGTGTTTATCCCCAATTTACAAATGAGGTAACTGAGGCACAGAGAAGTTAAGTGACTTGCCCAAGATCATACAGCAGACAAACGGCGGAGCCACAATTACATCCCTGGTCCTCTGATTCCCAGGTCCGTGTTCTTTCCACTAGGACACAGTGCTTCCTATAAGCATATGTATGGGAGAGTTGTAATGATGGAGTGAGTTTCAAAGTGCTTAGGGGTTACAGACCTGAGTGCATAGGCGATGCAGAAGGGAGGGAGAATAAGCTGGGGAAATGAGAGGTGAATCAAAGAAGCCTTCTTGGAGCAGATACAGTAGTAGGACTTTGAAGATGGGGAGAGTGGTGGTCTTTTAGGTGGCGAGGGGCTATGAGTAAGGTGTCGACAGTGGGTGAGATGAGAGAAAGGCACTGGGAGTAGGTTCTCAGCTTCTGGCTGGGCCACTGTGATATTAAACACTGAGAGGCAGCAAGGCCTAGTGGCAAGAGCATGCGCTTGGGAATCAGAGAATGTGGGTTCTTATCCTGGCTCCGCCACTTGTCTGCTGTTTGACCTTGGGCAAGTCACTTAACTTCCCTGTGCCTGTTACCTCGTCTGTAATATGGGGATTAAGGCTGTGAGCCTCATGTGGGACAATCTGATTACCTTGCATCTACCCCAGCACTTAAAACAGTTCTTGGCACATAGTAAGTGCTTAACAGATGATATTATTACTATTATTATTATTAATAATAATAAACTCTGGACTGTGAGCATCAAGGCTCTCCACCAGGGCCCCTTCAACCTAGATGACCTTTTGTCCTTCTACACCATTGCCTGCTCTCTGCAAATCACCTTGTACATGTGATCCTTCTTCCTCCAAGCCAGTAATGGACCTCCAAGGTCCATAATGGGCCAGTAGAGGGAAGGTTAAAAAAATTAGAAATGTAAGGTTATGCTCCCATCATTATGAAGATGGAGGAGTAGAAAGGAACCTGTTTTCCCCATCCTTTCCCCTGGAATACTCTACTCTGTTTCACCACACCTTCTCTCCACTTTACAAATTCTAATAAAACGTCTCTCTGGCAGTAATTGCTATCAGGTTTATCCTCCCTCTGTCAACTGGTCATCTTCTCCCATAACCTCACATATAGAGCCCGGGCTTGGGAATTAGAGGCCATGGGTTCGATTCCCGGATCTGCCACTTGTCAGCTGCGTGACTGTGGGCAAGTCAATTCACTTCTCTGTGCCTCAGTGCCCTCATCTGTAAAATGGGGATTAAGACTGTGAGCCTCGCGTGGGACAATCTGATTATCCTGTGTCTACCCCAGGGCTTAGAACAGTGCTCTGCACTTAGTAAGCACTTAACAAATACCAACATTATTATTATAATATATGGATCACTCAGTATTTCAGGTTTCACATTAACGATAATTCATGTTTCATTCATTCTGCTGCACATGAAGTTCCTTCAGTAATGGCATGCTGAGCCCAAACAGGCTCTTGTTATTAGAAGAAGAGCATTCTCTAACCACGTTTGAGCCAAATAGAGTACTGGAAACACATGTTAGAACAGAACTGAGGATACCTTGGATTTGTCTTTGATTGTACAACACACTTTTACATGAATTACCTAAATTTGCCTTCACAACTCCCCTGTCAGGTGAGATAACGTAGTTTTATAATCTCCATTTTATAGATGAGGAAATTTAGGCAAAGAGAATTTGAGTGGTTGGCCTAACACACCAGGCCAGTGACAGAGCTGGAACTAGAATCCCAGTCTCCTGATTTAAATTAGTGTCCTGGGCTTTGTTTCGCTCTCCCTGTGGCAGTTCCCATTCCCAGCCATTCACACAGCCCCATGGGTTGCTATTCCCTCTGGGTACACCTGGTCAATCTAAAGACTTCCCTTTCACAGATAACATCAAGACTCCCATTGTGCCCTTCCTCCGCTTCAGCCCGGAGAGTGAGGAACCTCAAGCAGGATAAGGCTGTCTCAATTTAGAGTATTGGGAAAGTCACATTTGTGGCTGGTGGAGCCCGAAACTCTGCTCCTCTAATGTCTCAGTGCTATTGATTGACCATTGTTTTTATCGTTTAGATTGTTCTTATGATTTTAGTGTTTCTTCAGTGTTTGCGCTTACTACGTGTCAGGAACTGTTCTAAGAACTGGGGCAGACACAAACCAATCAAGTTGGGCACAGTCCTTGTGCTCACAATTATAATTCTCATTTTTAAAATGAGGTAATTGAGGCACAGTGAAGTTAAGTGACTTGCTCAAGGTCACATAACAGACACTTGGTGGAGCCGGGACTAGAACCCAGGTCCTTCTGACTCCCAGGACTGTTCTCTATCCACTAGGCCTCACTGCTCCTCATTTCTTTTGTCTGCATCCACCCCCAGCCTATGCTTTCCTTTTACATCTTGAGCATTTTAGAGTCCAGGAACTGTGTCTAATTCTCAATTGCGCAGGACCCTGCAGAATGAAAGTATCAATGGGTTCTAGAAGGGTTTGACAAAAGATTCCTAGTGGGTGGCTAGAGAGAAATATTAGGGGTGGACATCCAGAAAGGAATCGCCACATGGTTCCTCGAGTATTCCTGATGGCCCTATCTGAGATGAAGTGCTGGGCTGGGTGGACCTGGTCTGATCTAGTAACAATAGCCATACATGCTCCCGTGGCCACCATCAAAGTCTAACTGTTTTTCGCCAATACTATTCAGCTGCTGGGACCGATGCAGGAAAGCGGGGATCCAGAAGATCCTACTTTCCAAACAGTGCCGTGAACCCAAACCTGGCTAATTGCCACACTACAGCCCTGAAACCAGCTGCCTGGGCAGGCTGCTTTTTGCCGAGGATTGATTTTGCCCCACCAGAAGGTGACAGCATTTTCTCTTCTGCCTTCTACCTGGTTCCAAGCATTTTCTGCTAAAAGGCTCCTCATAAGCTTGTCTCTAGACTGTAAGCTTGTTGTGAGCAAGGACTGTGTCTGTTATATTATTGTGTTGTACTATCCCAAGCGCTTAAAGAGTGCCCCGCACACAGTGAACACTCAATAAATCCGACTAATTGAAAATACGATTGATTGACTGATTGTCTTTGCCTTGTCCTGGCTCGTCTGAATTTCCAGCCACACTTTCCACTGAGGACTGAGTTCACCATCAGGTGTTCACGGGGTGGGTATCCTTAGAAGCGAAGGCTAGATTTTGACTGGATCCAATAAATGGACAGAAGACCCTACCATTAACTTTAAGATGAATTAGATCCCATCCAAGCCCTAGACTCACCTGGGCCAGGGGAGCTGGTGGGCTTTGGAAAAGTGATTGAGGCAGCAACTGCAGAGGAAGAAGCTCACAGGATGTTGGGAAAGGCAAAGAAGCCTAGGGAAAGAACAAAATATAGCATCAGCACCCGGGGCCCTTGCCTAGACTTTCAAGGGCAGTCTGAGCAGCAGATCTATCATGATATTTACTGAGCACTTACTGTGAGCCGAGTACTGTACTGAGCTCCTGAGAGAGTACGACAGAGTAAGTAGATAGAATCCAAGGCCCTGAAGGAGCTTCCAATCTCAACAGAACCCAGACAGGGATAAGGCTTCTGTCTTGGGGATTTAACACTTACTCCTAGAGTCAGTAGAGAGTGAACAGTCTCTCTCACACTGGAGTTGAAGTCAGAGACTTTAGTGGGTGTCATTTGTCCTGTTTGGACTGGACATCTCCAATCGAGGGGACTTTCTGACTGTTCCCTCGGGTTTCTAATAATAATCAAATCCCCAAGGAAGCTACAGGGTTTTAGAGAGGCGGGCCCTGGGGAAGGATTTCCCTGGGTCAGAGAGGGGACCTTGAAGGGCTCCGGAACAGAATGCATGTGAAAATGATGGCCCTTCCCTCTGCTCATAGCTCTGTGTTACTGTGACGAGTTCATTCATTCATTCATTCATTCATTCATTCATTCATTCATTCATTCGTATTTATTGAGTGCTTACTGTGTGCAGAGCACTGTACTAAGCACTTGGAATGTACAATCAGGCCACAGATAGAGACAATCCCTGCCCAACAACGGGCTCACAGTCTAAAAGGGGGAGACAGACAGCAAAACTAAACAAGTAGTCAGGCATCAATACCATCAAAATAAATCAATAGAATCATAGATATATACACATCAATAGTAAAATAGAGTAATAGATAATATATACAAATATACAGAAGTGCTGTGGGGAGGGGAAGGAAGTAGAGCAGAGGGAGGGAGTAGGGGAATGGGGAGGGGAGGAGGGGCAGAGGGAAAGGGGGACTCTGGGAAAGGGGTCTGGGAAGGCCTCCTGAAGGAGGTGAACTCTCAGTAGGGCTTCAGAGAGGGGGAAGAAAGCAGAGCTGCCTTTCCAATGCAAGATCCAAGGCCCTCTTCCCGACATGCCCTGTACCCGGGGAGGTGCGGGGATTTAAGCAACAGCAGCAGCAGCATGTGGCTACTGCAGATTTTAGAACCTTTGGAAGCTCTGGTATGGGCCCGGGAGTTAGGTGACCTGGGTTCTAGATTAAGCTTCCCCTGTTGCCTACTGTGTAAACCTGGGCATGTCACTTAACTTCTCTGTGCTTCCATTTCCTCTTCTGTAAAATGGGAATTAAATACATGCCTTCCTCAGCCCCAATCCTTAGATTGTGAGCCTGTATGGGACAGGGACTATGTCCAACTGATTATTTTGCATCTACCCCAGGGCTTAGGACAGTTCTTGGCATATAGTAAGTTCTTACATGTGACCATTAATATTCTTATTTCTAATTCTACTACTATTATTACTTCTAAGGCAGGCTTGAGGGCAGCCCGCCCTGGTTTCTAGCTCTGACTCCTAGAAATCAGTTGATCAATCAGCGATCTTTATTGAGCATCTACTCTGTGCAGAGCACTGAACTAAGTGCATAGGAGAGTAATAATAATGTTGGTATTTGTTAAGCACTTACTATGTGCCGAGCACTGTTCTAAGTGCTGGGGTAGATACAGGGTAATCAGATTGTCCCACATGAGGCTCACAGTTAATCCCCATTTTACAGATGAGGTAACTGAGGCACAGAGAAGTGAAGTGACTTGTGCACAGTCACACAGCTGACAAGTGGCAGAGCCGGGATTCGAACTCATGACCTCTGACTCCCAAGCCCGGGCTCTTTCCACTGAGCCACACTGCTTACAATGCAACAGAGTTGGTAGAAACGATCCCTGCCCAGAAGGAGTTTACTGTCTAGCGGGGGAGAGAGCATTAAAATAAATACATAAGTAAATTAATAAATGATGGATATATATATATACACACACACACACATATATATATAGATATATATATATATATATATATATATAAGTACTGAGGCTGAGGGTGGGGTGAATATCAAGTGCATTAAAGATACAGATCCAGATACAGGGCACAGCTCCAGAGTGCTGGGATTGGGAGCCAGGGTGCCCACATTTCCCCAGGCAATCAGTGATTTTCCAAACATTTCAGGAGAAGTTCAGAAACCCTGTGCCCGGGTGCCTTTCTGCTTACAGACTCACCGACAAAAGGGCAGGTTGATCAAGTCTCTGCAGAGCCAAGTCCTGTTGCTGGCTGGTGGTTCTTGGTAAGGAGGGAATGAGGGAGTTGGAGAGTTGCTTGGTTGCAGTGGCTGGAAAAAAACAGATTATTTTTCCCCGGTGACTTGGGTGGGTTTGGGAAGCACTTTTAAGGCAAGAGGAAGGCACAGATGAGGCGTTGCCATGCGACAGGATAGTGAAGAGGCAGGAAGCTCTGAATACTGACAGAACTGCTCAGATGATGTGGGCCTCAGGGGGTGAAGCAGAGGGAATCAACACAGACCCTACACAGACAGAGCTAATAGGAGGCAACAAAAACCCAACCACTTCCCAGAGAACCAGAAAAATGAGCTGAGGGCTTGGGTCCTTAACTTCACAGAGATTTCCCAGCCTCATTCCAGACTAAGATTTTAACTCCTCTCCCTTCTAACCCTTTGCCGAAACTGGAATCGGGAAACAGAACAACACGTTGGTATTCCCAACATGTAATAGCCCTAACTTGCCCTGAGAGGAAAGGAACCAAATAAAACTTCACGGTGGTCGGTCAGTTTGAGGGGAAGAAAAAGCAGACCCAGACTAGGCAACACTTCACCCCAGAGAAGCAGCCCCTGAACCACCAAGCATTGGCCACACTGATTTCCTTGGCCCGGCACCCACGCAGAGATCTCACTGAGGGATGCTCTGGGGGCTGGACTCACAGGGTTCATCCAGATCTGACCCCGGGGCCAGCGATGGCTCTAAGCCCTGCCACTCACACGTGGGCTGAGACGCAGATGGTGGAGAGGATCTGTGGGAGCTCCTTGAAGATGGGGAGGGAGATTGGCTCACGCTGAGTCCCGAAGCCCCCGCCTCCATGGTGTTCAAGTGCTGGGGGGTGTCCAGGTCTGGGCCTTGGTCCTGAAACATCAGAGAGAAAGCCTTCTTTAAAGTTTATGATATCCTGCATGGATGCTAAGACTTTGTTGGAGACTGTTTGGAGGTGAGGGGTGAAACAGTTGGAATGTATTGGACCTGGGTTCTGAAAGTCGAACTCTGGCAACTGTACTTTCACCTAGCACCTCCCACCATACCTTAGGGGCCAGCCATGGAGACAGTCGATGGACTGAAAGTTTGTATTAAAGCAAAATTAAAAGATAATGTTTGTGTTGAATGAAAGAGGAAACCAATATAATCATCAGTAACAACAGCCTTTGAGAAGACCCTATCTCCTGAAGAACTCCTTTGGACTCGGTTCCAAAGCAAGCTAAACTGATTCAACATAGCATGGACACACTGATGATGGAGCCAACAAAGAATAAATTATTAGATCAAATAAAATGCATTTTTATTTCAGCCAAACAGAGGGGCCCATGCAGTTCTGGATGTGTGAAGTAAAGGGGTTATCTGTAAGACCAATTCTCTTGTAGAGACTCCAAGAAGACTTCTTGGAGAAGGTGGGAGTCTAAGATTTGTTTGAATAAAGGGGTAGGTCTTGGCCTGGGGAGAAGGAAGCAGGAATGGATGGGTGTTGTAGGTTATGTGGTAAGGGAGAAGACTCAGAGGCAAGGGAAGGGGAAATGGAGTTGAACTTCCTGGGAAAAGCAGAGGTAAGAGAGCAGGAGGAGATAAGGCAAGTCAGGTGATCCAGATTACAATGGAAAACCTTAGGTAGCAATTACGATCACTTCCAGCCCGATTCTCACTCTATCTCAGAAGCCACATGGGTGAGTGGAAAGAGCATGGGCCTGGGAGTCAGAGGATCTGGGTGCCACCACTTCACTGCAGGGTGACTTTGGGCAAGTCACTTAACTGCTCTGGGCCTCAGTTACCTCATCTGTAAAATGGGGAATAAGGCTGTGAGCCCCATGTGGGACACCGACTGGGTCCAACCTGATTATTTTGTCTCTCCCAGTGCTAAGTACAGTCCCTGGCACATATTAAGCACTTAAAAAATACCATTAAAAAAATGTGCTGTGTTAATTGGAATATGATACTATGACATAATGGAGACCCAATTAAGTTCAGCATCCCCCGACACTCACTGTGATGCTTGGTGCCTAACATCAGTGTACCAGCCAGATGCATTCAGTTAGGTCCTTGGATATTAAACTCTTCAGGAATCCCCTGGAAAAATGGGGATAAAATCCTACTCCTTACTTTTACTGTGAGCCACATGTGGGCCAGGGGCTGTACAAAACCTGATTATGTTGTATCTACCCCAGTGCTTGGCCCAAAGTAAGCACTTACCAAATATTATTATTGTTGTTGTTATGATTCAGGAAACAACAATAAGATATGCCCTATCAGTGAGTGTCAGATCAGTCTGTCTGTCAATCATATTTATTGAGCGCTCACTGTGGGCAGAGCACTGTACTAAATACTTAGGACAGTGCAACACAACAATGAACAGACACATTCCCTGCCCACAATGACCTTACTGTCTAGAAGGGATTACAGGCATTAATTGTACTCTTCAGTAATGTCCAGATCATCATGCCAATCGGGAAGAATTCCAAAATAGACTGCTCTTTTCTTTTTAAATTCACTTCACCCGGAAGAAGGCTAAGGCCCTTAAGGTAAAGGTACAAGGTAAAGGGAGAAGGGTGCCTGACTGGAGGAGGATATTGGTCTGCAGGGTGACCAGGTACTGTGGCACTTTCCTGCCAGCATGGGAGTCTTTTAAAAATGCCCTTAAACACGATTTCAGAAGAAAGGAACCTGCCCAATGAGAGGAGAAGTGTGAGCTCCCCTGGAGCTTCCCAGATAGGGAATCTTAGTCCCTAGGGCTGAAAGGGAGCTGAAGGGAACATTTCAACTCATATGTCCCCCGGCCTCCTTGGAGGCTCCAAACCAACCATCCCATGTAGGTATCTATACTGCTTCAAAAAGCCTCAGAGGGGATCCCACATCCAAGTGCAGACCTTAACAGCTCCATTCTATCTTTAATTCCTCCATCTTCAATTTTCCTATTTTTCCCTTCTCAAAGAACGGGATGCTGCTGCCAGGAGTGCTTCCCAAGTGCTTAGTCAGTGCTGTGCACACAGTAAGCACTCAATAAATATGATTGGAATGAATGAACAAATGAATGAATGAATGAAGGAGTCCAAGAGTCAGAGTCCTGGGAGAAAGAGTGGAGAAAAGTGAGAGGGATCTCTGATGACAAAAGAGCAGATGCTTAGTAGGGGAAACTCCTGATATGGTCAGGAGTTTCCATTTCTGGTCCATCCTTTGTGTGATCTGTTGGTGGGACTCTTGGAAAAGCTCATCTTCCTGAGCTTCAGGTTTCTACATTTTTCCTTCTGGAAAACAATGGTCATTCCCTCCCCTCCCACCACCTCAGAGGGGAGGCATAAAATAGAGACGATCACGGCTACTGGAGAGCTTTGGAGTCCTTGACAAGGACGATGCTTGTAAAGATGCAAGCAGAAAGTATCCACGTCACTTGGTGTTAGTGAACTGTTCCCATAGTAACTCTTATGTACTCTATCGACCCAGCCAGCACGTACCTTTAGTGCTGACACATTGGCCACTTCATCAGTTACGACTTCCAAAGTCAGCGCTTGCCTTCTCTCCACCCGAACATTGGCGTAGCTGGTTGGAAAACAGAATTTCAGGGAGTAGAAATGTTACCCCTCAGTGGGGAGGGAGGAAATGGACTTGCAAGGGATGCAGACAGGACAAGCTTTACTCCTTATTCACAGTGAATGGAGTAAAATACATAAAACTGAACCTCGAGGGGTCCTGAGGTAGGACTGCCAATCTCTTTTAGCCCCTGAAGTTGGCTGTCAGATTCTTGGAAGCAAGGACAAGCGAACAAGCTCTGAAGTTTTCTTCAGTGCTGCACTTCCACTCCTTCCCCTTTTATCAAAACAACGTCTCTTCCCACACTCTCTCTTCTCACCTAATTACAGATCTCCCTGTGCTTTTTCAAAAATGCACAGCTCCTATTCTATCCAGGGATGTGAATTCAGCAGTTTTTTTCCTTTGTTCTGAAGTGTGGCTGTGTTTCCAGAAGATGCGTGGAAAGAGAGGATGGACGATCTCTGTGAAAACATACCAATCGAATCTTCCAAATATATATATATGTATATATATATATAGTTCTCTGTCTGACCCTTGGATCCATTCCCCAAAGAGGACAAAAATTTTATTTCACCCCTGAACCAACTTCAGAATGGCACATCTGGGGGGACCCCTGGCTTCATTAAGACAGCAACGATTTGACTTCTTTCTTTGCCAGTGAAGTCTGGGAAATGACCAACTGTATGGCTCTGCAGAGGAAGTTGGAAGACCCCTAAATTCGTGCCACCCTCCCGGAGTTGGGCAGTTCCCATCAGTGGTAACTAAGCCCAACCTGGGCAGTTTGGCAGAAGGCATGAGTCTTCCCAAGGGGCCTAACTTTTGGTCTAACAACCAGGGACAAGTTCCAGTTTGAGACACATTCAGCTTCACAACCCAACCACCCAGCCCTCAGACCACAGCGACGTCCACCCAGGATCCCTTCAGGATGGTACCTCACAACTGTGTGTGTGCACACAATGAACTCTGGTTTGGAATTCCACTGGTGGTAGGTGATGTAGTAATGGGTTTGGAGCCAGATCCACTGCTGTCCTTTGGTCAGAAACCGGTAACAGCAAGACTTTCCCTTGCCAAACTGCATCACTGTTGATAGAAAACGGGTACCGCACATAACAAATTTTCAGCAGGGTGAAAATTACCACTTGAAAAGGCACTGTGATAACAGGATGGATGATTTTTTTGGTTGTTGTTGTTGAGTAATTCAAACCCTGACCCTGTCACCAGGCTCCTTTTCTGGCACCTAAAATGACTGTAGCCCAAATATATAGTGCAGGCTTAGAGAAGCAGGATGGCTTAATGGATAGAGCACAGGCCTGGGAGTCAGATGGACCCGGGTTCTAATCTTGGCTCTGCCACGTGTCTGCTGTGTGACCTTGGGCAAATCACTTAACTTCTCTGGGCCTCAGTTACCTCATCTGTAAAATGGGGATCCAGAGTGTGAGCCCCAGCTGGGACAGGGAATGTGTCCAACCTGATTAACCTGTATCTACCACAGCACTCAGAACAGTTTAAATAGTAAGCGCTTAACAAGTACCATTATTATTATTATAATGCATTTAATGCGCCCGGATGTTTTTGGAAGCTGAGGTCTGTGGTCCAAATAAATACTTCTTTAATTTGAAATGGGGTCTGAGGGCCCAGGCTGGCCAAGGCATCTCTCTCTGCCTGCCATAGGACTGCAGCAAGACCTAGTGGATAGAGTGGCTGGGAGTTAGAAGGACCTGGGTTCTAATCCTGGTTCTGACACTTGTCTGCTTTGTGCAAGTCACTTAACTTTTCTGTGCCTCAGTGACCTCATCTGTAAAATAGGGATTAAGACTGTGAGCCCCATGTGGGACAGGGACTGAGTCCAACCTGATTAGCTTGCATCTACCTCAGCGCTTAGAATGGTGTTTGACACATAGCACTTAACAAATACCATCATTAGGACTGGCTTTTCATCCCTTGGAGGTGAAGGGAACAGAAGTCTACTTACTCTAGGGTACTCTCCTTAGTGCTTAGCACAGTACTCCACACATAGTAAGTATTCACTGATAGATAGGTCTACACTGATAGAGCTGGGCCTGAAAAATAGAGCTGACATCTGCCAACCTTGTAATGATTCTGTTGGTTGCTTGTCAGCAGTTTAACCTCAGTCTATAGGGCTAAATTTAAGTATTTTAGATGCATAATCCTCCCCTCCTCTCGAGGGCCGACTGCAGAGGGTAAGCAAGTGAAGTAGCCCTTTCAGAATAGTAGCAGGTAAAAATGTGAAAACATCTATCCTTCCTCTACCTGAGTCAGAAGAGGCTCCTGTGCTACACAGAGACCTGAGAGGGAATCCAATAACTCCAAACCAAGTCAGGGTCCAGGGGTTCCCAAGAAATGCATTCTAGGTTCAGGTAGACTTGGACAGTCTGCCATGAAAATGACATGTATGACAGCATCATGCTACACCGCTTGCGCACGCAGCATAACGTGATTGTATCACATGGAAGAGAAGCAGCGTGGCTCAGTGGAAAGAGCACGGGCTTAGGAGTCAGAGGTCATGGGTTCTAATCCCAGCTCTGCCACTTGTCAGCTGTGTGACTTTGGGCAAGTTACTTCACTTCTCTGTGCCTCAGTGACCTCATCTGTGTGACTTTGGGCAAGTCATTTCACTTCTCTGTGCCTCAGTTACCTCAACTGTAAAATGGGGATTAAAACTGTGAGCGCCACGTGGGACAACCTGATCACCTTGTATCCCCCCAGCGCTTAGAACAATGCTTTGCACATAGTAAGCACTTAACAAATACCATCATTAAATTAAAATGGGGATGAAGACTGTGAGCCCCTCGTGGGACGACTTGATTACCCTGTATCTACCCCAGCATTTAGAACAGTGCTCGGCACATAGTAAGCACTTAACAAATACCAACATTATTATTATTAGGAGGCGGTGGCATGGCTCAGTGGAAAGAGCACGGGCTTTGGAGTCAGAGGGCATGGGTTCGAATCCCGGATCTGCCACTTGTCAGCTGTGTGACTGTGGGCAAGTCATTTAACTTCTCTGTGCCTCAGTTACCTCATATGTAAAATGGGGATTAAGACTGTGAGCCCCACGTGGGACAACCTGATTCCCCTGTGTATACCCCAATGCTTAGAAAGTGCTCTGCACATAGTAAGCACTTAACAAATACCAACATTATTATTATTATTATTATTGTTATTTTTATCAGGAGGCGGCGGCAAATTCTATGCCTCTTCCAGGCATCCAGGTACAGCTGGCTCTGCCATTCTCCCATTTTGCAGTGCAGCTCTAACCCACTCCCTCTGCAGCCCTCCTGCCAGGCTAAATTCTGAGGGGCAAGGGATACTCTCAGAATGGGGTTCTCAGATCGGACAGGATAAAGAAGTGGATTAATGGACTAGTGAACAAGAATACCTTTGGTTCACTTCAAAATCTTTATTACGAGAGGACTTATGGAAAAAGAAATTTAAGAAGACAAACTAGTGCAGTCTAAAACCTGGCCTGGATCTGGAGAATGTACTGTGTAATATGATGGGGAGTCCAGTAACAGACACACCAGATACTGAAGGGGAGAGCGTCTCGACTAGGTTACCTTTCGTTCTTTGGAAAGAATGTATTAATCAGTAATGGAGTCTGAGGAAATCTAGGAAAGCCAGGGGCACCTAAACCACTTTAACTGAGCATCATGTTAATCTCGGTTAGGAGCCAGAGGACTGTCTACCCTCGGCAGTAATAGGAAAAGCTAAGAGAGCAACTCAGTTGGATGGAAAGGGGAAGGATGGACCTTCTCACACAAAGATGAATGGCACTTCTCCCGACTGAGTTCAGAGTCAGAACGGTGAGCCGTAGCTCAACTCGACATTGGAGAATTACTATGTGAACAGCTGGGGTTCACTGTTTTGACTGTTGAGCAGAGTCCTCGGTGCTGCTCTCAGCTCTGAAATCGCTCTCCTATGGCTGTGTCTGATCAGCTTGGAGAAGGGAGAGTTGGCGATGGCAGCATCTGGTTTATAGAATGAACATGGCCATTGCAGCTAAAGCAGAGGGATACTTACAGTGTTCATGGCACCTGGCTAAGAGTTCTAGATCATCTATGTGATAATAATCATAGCCAGAAGTACCCAGGACTTCAAAAGGCAAATATCCTATGATCGGTGGAGCTCTGAATAGGACACAACAAAACACACACACATACACACACACACACACACACACACAAATTTCAGAAAACAGTTGTAGCTGAACCTACTTTCCCAGTAAGGGAGTCTAGCATGCTCGATATTCAAGGGGAAAACAAAATCCCCTTGTCTCTCAGGATACGTCTGTGTTTTTGCAGTGACATAAAAGCAGTCTGAGGTCCTACTTCCAAAAGTCCACAACTCTTTCTGGCACTGACCCATTTTTAAACATTCAGTAGTCATAGCTGATTGATAAAAGTCTAAAGTCAGGCATATTTTCATGTACTGGGGTGAATCAGCCATAAAACAAATGACTGTACCAAAACCATGAAAAAACATGCCTACCCTTTTGATTCTTAATAAAAGTACAGAGAGAAGATCAGTAACTTTGAATACGCAAAGGAAGAAGCAAAATAATCCCAGCCCTCCTTCCCAACCCCTTAGAAGTCAGGGCCTTCAACCCCAAAGAAAAGGCCCACAGACTTCCTAAGGGCAGCCCCTCTGACCCTGGGCACAGGAAAAGCAAATACAACCAAAGTGAAATTCAGCATCCTGTTTCAGTGGGAAAGATTGTTCCTGCTGCCCACAGACTGTTAACCTTGAAAAGTTACCAGGCCCCATATCCAGCTTGGGTGGCCAAAGTTTAGTTTGGAGGTGACAGGATACTAGTGACTACAGCCTGACATGACCCACCCTCCAACTCTTTCCAGGGATGAAGTCTGGGCAGTTCTAAACATGGCACTTGGGTATCTCTTCCTGACTGGCTTTCTGGGGACATGGAATAATGCAATGAAATAAGGGACAATCCTATTTAAATGGCATACCTAGCCACTCTAGAATCAGTAATTCTTCAACCAGGTGGGACTGATGCATGCAATTGGCTTTTAAAGGGACCCAAACCCCAACATCTTTCTACTTCACAAACCTGTGATCCAGAAATAAAAATTTCCATTCCAGACTGTGTCTTGAAGTGAATTCTTCCAGAGGTTCTTCAACAAGGTATGCTTCCTGAATCAGGATAAATGGCTATGTTGAGGGTCAAATGTTCACCTCTAGCTCTGTCAGTTTCTAGTTCAAGATGAGTACAAAGCAGGGGAAAAAAACTTCCTAATCCTACAGAGCATGCTGGAATGAAATGCAAATTCTGTCAACAATTACGGAACCATTTGACTTTGAGCGTATGTTTCAGTTTTGAGAGAAGAAATCCTTGGGAGAATAACTACTCACTGTGCCTCCATCTTATCGCTGTCATCATCAACCTCTCGGTCACATCCTCTTTCCTTTCTGGAACCCCCTTTATAACCCACAAACCATCACTCTTCAAAGCCCTATGAAAGTCATATCTCATTTAAGAAGTCTCCTCTAACTTCTCATCTCCTCACCCTATTTTCCCTTTGGCATAACCCCTATTGTGTCACCTATTCTCTTGGGTCTTTACTTGTTAAGAACTTTGATACCCACCCTACCCCAAATCCGCACCATATGCTTATACTCTGCTACTTTCCCTATCTGTAATTTATTTTAATGTTTGTCTCCCCGACTAGATGTAGGCTTCTTGAGGGGAGGCAGCATTTCTACCAATTCTATAGTATCATACTCTCCCGAGAGCTTAGTACAGCACTCTTCACATAGAAAGCACTCAATAAATACCATTGATCTATCGATTGATTGCAGTTAAAGTCACTTTCTTGCCCTCCTAAAGCAGTGTCTATGGATTAAGAAGGGAAGATCTAAGAAGGGAAGAAAAGAGAGAGGGAAGAGCTGGGATAGAGTATGATGGTTCCACTCTTCCACTTTACATTTCTTGTCCTGTTGATTGTGGGTGGGAATTGATTGTCTGGCTCAGTGGAAAGAGCCTGGGCTTGGGAGTCAGAAGTCATAGGTTTGAATCCCAGCTCTTCCACTTGTCAGCTACATGACTGTGGGCAAGTCACTTCACTTCTCTGTGCCTCAGTGACCTCATCTGTAAAATGGGGATTAAGACTGTGAATCTCATGTGGGACAACCTGATTAGCCTGTATCTCCCCCAGTGCTTAGAACAGTGCTCTGCCCATAGTAAGCGCTTAACAAATACCAACATTATTATTATTATTATTGCCTGAGAATGACCTTTTCAGAGGAAGGGGTATCTCAGGATATCATGTAGGGCTCTCCTCCTCTTTGGAGTGCATCCCTGGATGGTAGGCAGGGTTTTCTCCATCCATTGGATGCACTCCAGGTCACTGCATAGAGTTCTCCCAGCACTCCTCTGACTTGAGGTCACAGGGTACTAAGCAAGAGTAGGTGCCAGGCAAAGCTGGAAGTAGCCTCTGTTTTTATTTCCTCCTGGACTGCCACCACCAGGAAATGTGTGGTTCCTCTACTTCACCTTTGTCAATGTGAAAAGTTGTCTTGGTCAAAGACTGGCACGACCACAATGGGCTCTTGACCCCGATCCACTGTACAAGTGGAATCTCTAGAATTCCGTATCTCAAAAGATGGGATGGGTGCCTCTTTGATTTTCCCAGAACTAATGGGTTCTGCCCATGGGTACTTGCCTTTAAAAACTGAGGGGTGGCCAGACGAACCGTAGCGATGAAACAGATTTGCTTTCCTAGTGATGTCCTGTAGGTCCTAGGTACGGCACCATCAAAGCCATTGCAAGGAAGGTGAGGCACTGGAGAAGAGAAGAGCAGGGAAGGGACAGCTTAGAGCCCATGGGCCTTGACTGAACCCTGTATTTGTCATAAAGGCCCCAAAGGGCCTCAAGAACTACTTTATCTGCTACTGAGGGGGTGAGGCAGCGGGTTTGTTCAGAGTCTGTTCACCTATGTACAGCCCTGACTGGGTGTGACTGAGGCACGCGGGGAAGAGTATGACGGGGGTGAGGAGTGGCTGGCAAGCAGCCATTCTACTAGATGTGCTGCGATGACCAGCCAACCTAGGGTTCTCCTGCAATCCTGTCCCTGGTGGATTTTCTAAAATGACATGGCAGGGATGGACAGATGGCCATGGAGGCTGTCAGATTGAAGGGAAATTTGGGAAATGGGGGGGGGGGGGTTTGTTTGCCATTCTAGTGACAGGGGGACAAGTTGCCAGAGCCCTCCTTGGGTGAAGGAAAGAATCCTGAAATTCTCTTGGTCGGAAAGAGTAATGGAACTTAAAAAGAGCAGTATGACATTATCCTCATTTTAGTGTAAGGACTTCATATTAGTGAAGGACCCAGGATGTCATTAGCAACTATTAGTGCTCTCACACCAGTGACATATATTACCCTTACCCCCTGTGTCATGTGATTAGACACCCTGAAATCAGCTTATCCTGTAGAACATATTTTTGCCTTTCTAGATTTTTTTCCCTATTTCATACACTGAAACTGCATCCAGCCCCAGCAATAAGCTAAATTCTTATTAGCTTGCATGCTCTTCCTTGCATTGAGCATTTCAACCAGGTACTAATGTTATTCAAATGTAATTCGTGTGATTGTGTGCGGCTCTAAAGGAAATGGGGAGAGACAGAAACGGAACCCAAGAACAGAGAGCAAGGGAGTGAGTGGGTTTTAAAATACATAGAGTGATTCTCAGGTTTCTGCTAGTTTTTGGTTACTGGAGTCATAGATGGAACACCAGTGGAGACCAGGTAGGTTGCCTCTAGGGCTGGATTAAGGCAGGGGTTCACAGGGCTGAAGCCCACGATGCCGGACAATTGGGGAACATCTGAAAATACAGCCTCCGCCAATGTGAGGTGCTTTTCTTCCTGCATCCTCACACTCCCATGAAAATCTACCATCAGACCTGGCCAGAAAGAACCTGCTTTTCCCCAGTCACTCCTCTTCCCATAGAGGCACTCCCCCAACTCCCTGAAACTCCGGCCTGGTGTCAGGGACAATCCCAGCATGTGGTTGTGAAGCAGCATAATCTAGTGGAAAGAGCACGGGCCTGGGAGCCAGAGGACCTGGATTCTAATCCCAGCTCTGCCACCTGCCTGCTTTGTAAAAGTCCTCTCAAGGGCCTCAGTTTCCTCATCTATAAAATGGGGATTCAAAATCTGTTATCCCTCTTACACAGATTGTGTGCGCCATGTGGGACAGGGACCATGTCTGATTACTTTGTATCTGCAGTCTGGGTTCTAGGTACCAGATCTAGACCTAGAGGACCTAGGTTCTAATCCCAGATCTTTCACTTGTTTGCTGCATGACCTTGGGCACGTCACTTAATTGCCTCAGTTCCCTCATCTGCAAAATGGGGATTCAATACCTGTTCTCCCTCCTACTTTGGCTGTGAGCCCCATGTGGGACCTTATTATCCTGTACAGATCCCTGCGCTTATTACAGTGGTTGGTAGTGCTTATCTGAAGCAGTTGCGGTTTGTTTAGTGGGGATGGAAAGTACAACTGGAGGGAAAAGAAGTGGGTAGCATTCTGAAGTTAATTACAGTTAGTGTAAGAAAACATTATGGTTTTCTTCAGTTTTCCCTGCAGCAGACATTCTCACTGGGACAAAACAATTAAACACACTGAACAGAGATGGCCCACGTGACAACAACAGCTGTAGGAAAATATGTTAATAAAAGCCAGGAGAGAAGCAAATAGCTTTTCCGGCATTTTTCAGAACAAACAGAAAACAAAGAAATGTACTTCTCTGAAAAACTCAACTTAGACCAAATGACTTCTAACAGTGGTACCCACCCAACTTTACAAAAAGAAGAATAAAGTGTCTAATTCCCATATAAGGCACCTGTTCAAACTGTCTAGGTCGATGGTTGGAAAATTCATCTGAGAATTCATGAGGGCTGGGAGTCATGAGGCCTAAGCCCTCAATTCCCCTACTCCCATTCCTTTCTGCATCTTCTATGCAACTGTATCTACACCCTTTAACTACTTGATATTCACCTCATTCTCAGGCCCACAGGACTTATGTACATAATTGTAATTGATTTTAATATATGTCTCCCCCTCTAGACTGTAAATTCCTTGTGGGCAGGGAACACGTCTATTAATTCTGCTGTAGTGTACCCTCCCAAGTGCTTTGTACAATGCTTTATTCATAGTAAGTGCTTAATGAATGCCACTGATTGTTCAGTTGATTTCTAACACCCTCTCTAGTGAATGTATTGAGAGTATTTTCATATCATTGAGAAGCAGCAGAGCCTAGTGGATAGAGAACGGGCCTGGGAATCAGAAGGACTTGGGTTCTAATCCTCGCTCTGTAACTTGCCTGCTATGTGACCTCAGCAAGTCACTTAATTTCTCTGTGTTTCAGTTACCTCATCTGTAGAACTGGGAGCAAGTTTATATCTGAGGATTTCTAGTTTACCACCTAAGTAGTTAGGGAGGGTGCCACAGGGTAGAGAGGGAAGAGGAGGGGACATCAGGTGCTTCAGAAAAGAGATGTTATGTGGGAAAAATGAGTGGCAGCTGTTAGGGTTGAAAAGAAGGCTGTATTGTAGCAAGTGTTGGTCACTTTTAAGAGCAGATGTCAGCCTAGGGTCAGGATTTCCGGCAACATTAGGAATGGAGAAAGTTCCACTGGACTAGGAGCTCCTTGGGAGCAGGGATCATGTCCACCAACTTTATTGTATTGTTTCAATCAGTGATATTTATGGACTGCTTATGGTGCGCACATCACTGTATTGAGCATTTGGGAGAGTACAAAATGATAGAGTTGGTAGGCATTATCCCTGCCCTCAGGGAGCTTACAGTCTAGAGGGGGAGACAGATATTAAAATAAATTACATTTAGGGAAAGCATCAGGGTGTACATGTACATAACTACAGTGGGGCTGGGGGTCGGATGAATTTCTAAGTGTTTAAGAGGTAGGGAGGGTGAACAGGGAAAATGAGAGAGAGAGTCAGGAGAGGCCTCTTGGAGGGGATGTGATTTTAGTAGGGCTGTGAAGGTGGGGAGAGTTGTGGTCTGTCATATCTTAAAGGGGAGAGAGGTCCTGGCCAGAGGGAGAATGTGGAAAAGAGGTTTGGCAGCAAGGTAGATGAGATCGAAGTACAGTCAGGAGGTTGGTGTTAGAGGAGTGAAGTGTGAGGGTTGGGTTGTAGTAGGAAATCAGTGAAGTAAGGTGGGGGGACAGGGCTGAATGAGTGCCTTATAGTTGATGGTGAGGAGTTACTTTTTGATATGGAGATGTGAGGTTTTTGAGGAATGGGAGGCAGCAGAGTGAAGTGTGGACTAGAAAGGGGAGAGACAGGAAGCAAAGAGGTCAATGAGGAGGCTAATGCAGTAATCAAAGCAGGATATAATAAGAGCTTGGATATACATATGTGCAATTTGGATGGAGATGAAGGGGCTGATTCTAGATATGCTATGAACTACCCACTCAAGAGCTTTGTACAGTGCTCTGCAAATAATAATAAATATAATAAATTTTATTGCTACAATACTATTAACAAATAGTATTAATAAATACTATTGATTGGTTGATTCACTTATGGTTGGCCTGATCTGACACTGGAGACTGATTTTTGGGAGTGCTTCAGGGTGTTGAAGGAGGTGAGGGTGATAAAGAGGGGGTATTGAGGTGAACATTAGCATCAAGAGAGGGTGGAGTATATAGAGAGTCTCGGTGGGGAGTGGTACAGTGAGATAGGTGGAGTGGGTCCAGAGTTCAGAGAGAACATTCTGGGGTGAGAACAGAATTCAGAGGTGGAAGTATGTAGGTGAGATGGCAGGTACTGACTTAATGGAGGGAGAATGGAAAATGGGGATTGCTAAACCTATTGATGGAGCAGCTGATGAGGTCCAGCGTGGGTCTATGGTGGTGCCTGGCTCAATATAAACGAGGGTGAGCTAAATTCAGTAGCATGTGAAAGTGGGTGGCTGGGGTTAATTAAATAGGATCATCAACACGGAGGCCAAAGTCCCCATGAATCAGAGCAGGAGAAGGGAGTGAGTTTAGGGAAGAGAAAAAGGTGTCCACATCACCTCAGGAGTCACACAACCTGTTCTTTTGACTCAAGGCCTTTCTCTACAAAATTCTATTTCTCATGATTCCCAAAGGCGGCTCTTCAATCACTTTGCACTTGCTATAACTGGGAAAACTTTCTGAGAACCCTCTGGCAAACTAAATCTCTAAAAGACATCAGGAGACCTGAAGGAACAACTGCAAAACTATTAAGAGCATGGGCGTGAGTTCTAATCCCAGCTCTGCCATTTGCCAGCTATGTGACTTTGGACAAGTCAAATAACTTCTTTGTGCCTCAGCTTCCTCATCTGTAAAATGGGGATTAAATTCTTGTTCTCCCTCCTACTTAGACTGTAAGTCACATGTGGGACAGGGATTCTTTCTGAGCTGCAAATAGTGTGTATACCTCAATGCTTAATACAGTATTTGACACATAGTAAATGCTAAACAGATATCATCATCACCAGGCATTATAACAATTCTTTGCTCTAGATTTGAGTCTCTAGGCTGGAATATGAGAAGGTAGAAGCCAACAGAGGTGGGTGGTGAGTTTTTAATAATGTCATGCAATGGTTGGGGCTTGGAAAAGGGTAATGCAGCATGATTTGAGATGAGTTTCTGAGAATGGCTTCAATGTCACCCCGAAAGATAAGATAGTGTTGAAAGTATTGGAAAGGCATGCTGAGCTCAAATAGCACGGCATGAAATTAAACGGCATACTCTCTCTGCCTCAGCTCCCCCAAAAGCAAGAATATGAATGCACATTATAATGATATGAAAATATATTTCATTACACAAGCAATGTAGTAGAAAAGGCTGTATAAATTCAGTTAAAACCTCTTTCCCTTCTACCTCATCCTGATTCTGTGTTGTTTTTGGACAAACTATTCAACTGTATTTATTGAGCTTGAGAAATAGAGAAAGTAGAGTATTCACTCAGTCATTCATTCATTCAACCATATTTATTGAGCACATAATAATGATAATAGTGGTATTTGTTAAGCACTTACTATGTGCCAAGCACTGTTCTCAGTGCTGGGTTAGATACAAGGTAATCAGGTTGTCCCTCGTGGGGCTCACAGTCTTACTCCCCATTTTCCAGATGAGGTAACTGAGAGCCAGAGAAGTGAAGTGACTCGCCCGAGGTCACACAGCAGACAATTGGCAGAGCCGGGATTAGAATCCATGACCTTCTGAGTCCCAGGCCCGTGTTCAATCTACTACGCCATGCTGCTTCTCCATGTGTGCAGAACACTGTACTAAGCACTTGGGAAAGTACAATACAACAATAAACAGTGACATCCCCTGCACACAACGAGTCTGGAGCAGGGAGAGACAGACATCAATACAAATGAATAAAACTACAGATATGTACATAAGTGTTTGGGGGCTCAGAGTGGGGAAGAGCAAAGGGAATAAATCAGGGTGATGCAGAAAGGAGTGGAAAATGAGGAAAAGTGGGACACTCTGGGAAGGCCTCTTGGAGGAGATGTACCTTCAATAAGGCTTTGGAGCAGGGGAGAGTGGTTTTCTGTTGGATTAGAGAAGGTAGGGTGTTCCAGGACAGAGGCAGGACATGGGCTAGGGGTTAGTAGCGAATCGGGTGAAATTGAGGCACAGTGAGGGGGTCAGCACTACAGGAGCAAAGTGTGTGGGCTGAGCTGTAGGAGAGAAGTGATGTGAGATAGGAAGGGGGCAAAGTGATAGAGTCTTCAAAGCCAGTGGAGAGGAGTTTCTGTTTGATACAGAGGTGAATGGGAACCACTGGACTTTTTTGATGAGCAAGGTGATGTGTCCAGAGTCGTTTGTTGAGTGAAGTATGGACTGGAGTGGGGAGAGACAGAAGGCTAGGAGGTTAGCAAGGAAGATGATGCGGTAATCCAGGTAGGATACGATGAGTGGTTGTATGACCGTGGTACCGGTATGAGTGGAGAGGAAAGGGCAGATTTTAGTGATGTTATGAAGGTAGGACTGACAGGATTTGGTAATGGATTGAATATGTGGGTTGAATGAGAGAGGAGTTGAGAATAATGCCAAAGTTATGGGTTTGTGAGACAGGTGGTGCCATCTACAGTGATGGGAAAGTCAGGGGAGGACAGGGTTTGGGTGGGAAGATAAGGAGTTCTGTTTTAGGCACGTTAAGTTTGAGGTGACGGAAGGACATTCAAGTAGAGAGAGATGTCTTGAAGGCAGGAGGAAATGCGAGACTACAGATAGGGAGAGAGATCAGGGCTGAAAATGTAGATTTGGGTATCATCCACATAAAGGTGGTACTTGAAGCCATGGGAGCGAATGAGTTCTCCAAGGGAGTGGGTGTAGATGAGAATAAAAGAGGACCCAGAACTGAACCTTGAGGGACCCCCCACAGTTAGGGGAGGAGAGGCACAGGAAGAGCCTGCAAAGAAGACTGAGAATAAATGGCCAGAGAGATAAGAGGAGAACCAGGAGAGGACAGAGTCAGTTAAGCCAAGGTTGGATAACGTTTCCAGGAGAAGGGTGTGGTCCACTGTGTCAAAGGCAGCCGAGAGGTCGAGGAGGAGTAGGATGGACTAGAGGCCATTTGGCAGGAAGGAGATCAACGGTGGCCTTTGAGAGGGTGGCTTCTGTGGAAGGAAGGGGATGGAAGCCATTTTGGAGGGAGTCAAGGAGAGAACTGGAGGAGAGAAATTTGAGACAGCGGGTGTAGACAATTTGCTCAAGGATTTTGGAGAGGAATGGCAGGAGGGAGATGGGATGATAATTGGCGGGAGCTGTGGGGTCAGGGGAGGGTTTTTTTAGGATAGGGGAGACATGGGTATGTTTTAAAGCTGTGGAGAAGAAGCCATTGGAGAGCAAATGGTTGAAGATAGCTGTTAGGGAAGAAGAAATGGGGCGAGAGTTTTGAGAAGTGTGAAGGAATGGGGTCCATTGCACATGTGGAGGGGGTGGCGTTTGAGAGGAGGAAGAGAAACTGCTGGGAGACTAGAGAAACTGCTAGGAAGGAGAGTTGAAGAAGGGGCTGGAAGGGTGAGGGACTGAAGAGAAGCAGGGGAGATTTTAGGGAACTCACACCCGATGGTGTCACTTTTCTTAATAAATTATGTGGCCAGGTAATTGGGGGCAAGGGATGGGGGAGGCAGAAGGACACGAGGCCTGAGAAGGAGTTAAATGTCTGGAACGACTGATGAGGGCGATGGGCATAGGTGTCAGTAATGGAGTAGAGAAGTAGAACGTAGAGAAACCCCTGACCCCTGGCAGTGATGGCTCCCACTAAGTCTAGAATTTTGTCTCTATCACTGCCTAAGATTTTCGGTTGAAAACGAATTACATCAATTTTCAAGAAAGCAACTGAGCTTTTAAAAATAACTGAAGAAGAAGAAGGCCTAGGTAGACAGAGGAATTTGAAGGTGTTCAGACGGTCTAAGCCTCACAAGATACTTTATGAAGAAAAGAAGGCTATTTAGTCTAAATTGGGCAAATATTTCATTAAAGTGGAAAAAACTACCACAGTCAACTTCTACATCTGCAAAGACTCACAATTATTCTGTAACACCTTAATTAGTTTTATGATGTGATGCTATGCTTTAAATTACAGTTAGAGAATAAATTATATTTTAGTAATAGTGTTACATATTATTTCATGTAAAAACATTTCATTATTTTTCCAGAAATTTTTGAACAGGTTGCAATTTATAACATATATCTCATGAGAAGCAGCGTGGCTCAGTGGAAAGAGATCAGGCTTGGGAGTCATAGATCATGGGTTCGAATCCAGGCTCCGCCACTTGTCAGCTTGTGTGACTGTGGGCAAGTCACTTCACTTCTCTGGGCCTCAGTTACCTCATCTGTAAAATGGGGATGTAGACTGCAAGCCCCACGTGGGACAACCTGATGACCCTGTATCTACCCCAGCGCTTAGAACAGTGCTCTGCACATAGTAAGCACTTAACAAATACCAACATTATTATTATCTCATGACACATCCATGGTTTTGAGGAATATTTGATAGCTGTATTGTGGAATATGCCTGCATAAAGTTATTACCATATTTTTAGATGCTCTGGTTGGTCATGCAATGCCTGCAATGTATGTCTGTTTTTTGGATAAAGATCTATTCACTGTGCCTCACTTTCATTTTTCCTACTCATGTGCTCCTTCCTCTCTGGAATTCTCTCCGTCTTTCCATCTGGAAAACCACTGCCAATCCTAACTTTAAAACCTGACTAAAATCACAGCTCCTCTAGGAAGCTGTTTTTGAAAAAAATGGCACAGCAAATAATGGCCTGGGAGTCAGAGGACCTGGATTCTAATCTCAGACCTGCCACTCATCTGGCTGCGTGACTTTGGGCAAGTCACTTAATTTATCTGCACCTCAGTTACCTCATCAGCAAAAAGGGGATTGAGATTGTGAGCCCCACATGGGACATGGATTGTGTCCAGTCCGATTTGCTTGTATCTACCCTATTCCTTAATACAGTACTTGGCACATAGTAAGCACTTGACAAATACTCTTAAAAAAAAGTGGGGCTCAAATTAGAACTCAGGTCCTCTGACTCCGAGGTCCATGCTCTTTCCACTAGGCCATGCTGCTTCTCTCGGAAGGCTACCTGACCAATCTCTCGTCTCCCCATTCTATTTTCTCTCCTTCGCATGACACCTATCAATATAAGTCCTCAGGCCCTAAGCACTTAGATTCTCACACCATTCCCTCCCTCCAGCAATTATGTTTGTATTTTTAAACTCGCTTCCTCTACCTGTAGTTTATTTTAGTGTCTATCTCCCCATTAAGGCTCTAAGCTTCTTGAGGACAAGGACTGCATCTACCAAGTCACAGCAGCGTGGCTCAGTGGAAAGAGCATGGGCTTTGGAGTCAGGGCTCCTGAGTTCGAATCCCAGCTCTGCCACTTGTCGGCTGTGTGACTGTGGGCAAGTCACTTAACTTCTCTGGGCCTCAGTTCCCTCATCTGTAAAATGGGGATTAAGACTGTGAGCCCCACGTGGGACAACCTGATTTCCCTGTGTCTACCCCAGCGCTTAGAACAGTGCTCGGCACATAGTAAGCGCTTAACAAATACCAACATTATTTTTATTATTTTATTTTTTAATGCAATTCTGGGCATACAACTAGCACTCAATAAATGCCACTGATTGATGGTTTGAAAGAGCTTTGTGTTTGGAATTCATTTCCCGCCTGGCTTTACTAAAAAATTAGTTGTTGGATAGCAGTTAAGATGTCCAGATGTTTCCAGTTTGTGGACTCAACCCCTCTTTTGATCCCTTTCACTTGACTGTAGTGTGTGTTCCTGGACTCTTTGCAATTTTGGGGGTGGCTCTCTGCCAGGCCAGACTCCCTGGGGGCAGGAGGGAGGCTCAGAGGAAAATCTATCTCACCCCAAACCTCTAGTATTTTGAGCTTTGGACAGGTTTAGTGGTTAACAGAATTGAAGTCTCTTACTACCTTTCCTGCTGTTGCTCTCTTCCCCATATACTTTCCAGATGGGTCAAACCCTGAATATTGCTGTATTACAGCAGTTTATGACCATTTATTTTATTGCAATTTACTCACTTGTACTTAATCTC
Source organism: Ornithorhynchus anatinus (assembly GCF_004115215.2). Lineage (NCBI taxonomy): Eukaryota > Metazoa > Chordata > Mammalia > Monotremata > Ornithorhynchidae > Ornithorhynchus > Ornithorhynchus anatinus. The sequence continues at coordinate 17,391,192 of NC_041747.1, read as the reverse complement.
CTGAATCCATCTTGAAAATATACAAAAACAAATAACCTGGGCTTAACTGAAAAACAACTATGTTGTTTTATAGTGGGATGCAAAGTATCTAATCTGATTTGTGTCTTGGCTGAATCAGGGAGAGAAAGGGGCTGTCTGGCTCCCACTGAACTGGACCTTGGTTCAACTGTCAAACAATAAGCACCATGACAGCAAAAAACACCAGTATCAATCTCCCTCTCAACTCATCTTCCTTCTACCCTTCCTTTCTTCCAGTATCTACCTGTCCAGACTTCTGCTTTCCCCCTAAAACCTCTCCTTCTACTCTTCTTCATCTCCTTAGTTTTGCTGTTGAAAAGTTCAGAAAATGATCTCATTTAAGAGAACCTGGACCTTTTGGGAAGAAAGGCTAAAATGGCAGGCATACAGAATTGCATACAGAATCACAGACAGGCAGACATGTAGTCAGTCAGATAGGCAGGTGGACAACCAGAGATCTCATTTCTTTGAATTAGTCAAAGTTATAGCACGTGAGGTTCCATTCTGTTTTCCCTCTGCATGTGCTTTACATTCCAATTTGGGTTAGGTCAAGACTTTAAATGAATTTAGAAATCTTTCCCTTACTTGGAGGTAATGTCTACACTGTGTTTTTCAGCAAGAAGTTCCAGAATCTTAAGTTGTGTCCTTGTAGATAATTTGGTTTACTTAGTGCACACTCTTCTAGGTAAGAGGCTTGCCTCCTGCTGGGTTTAGATAACTGCTGTATCTCTAGATGCAAGGAAGTTGTTTATGGTCAAATGGGACCTTCTGATCCCTGTCAGGACCTACCAGCTGTGCTTCTAATGAGAATGGATAAATTCATTCATTCAATAGTATTTATTGAGCACTTACTATGTGCAGAGCACTGTACTAAGTGCTTGAAATGTACAATTCAGCAACAGATACCAGACAATCCCTGCCCATTGACGGGGTTACAGTCTAATCGGGGGAGACAGACAAAAACAATAGCAATAAATAAAATCAGGGGGATGTACATCTCATTAACAAAATAAATAGGGTAATAAAAATATATACAAATGAGCAGACGAGCACAGTGCTGAGGGGAGGGGAAGAGAGAAGGGAGGAGCAGAGGGAAAGGGGGGAAAAGGGGCTTAGCTGCAGGGAGGATAGGGCCCAATCAATACCTGGTGATGCTGTCAAAAATCAGGCTGAAAGTTCTGGGCTCTAGGACAGGGAGGAGGAAAATAACTGCTTGTTAGTAGAATTGTCAGTTCTAGCTCCACTACATTTCCAGAATTTCCTCCTTCCTCTCCATCCAAACTGTTACTCTACTGTTCCAGGCACTTCTCATACCCTGTTTTGCCTACTGCATCAGCTCCTTCCCTGCTTCTAGTCTCTCCCCTCTCCAGTCCATACCTCACTCTGCTGCCTGGATCATTTTTCTAAAAGATTATTCTCTGCACATCTCCCTTAGCATCAAGTGCCTCCCCTGTTGCCCACCATCTCTGCATCAAGCAGAAACCCATCACCTCCAGATTCAATCATTCAATCACATCTATTGAGCGCATACTCAGAATACTGTACTAAATGCTTGGGGGAGTACAATATAACAGATTCAAGGCACTCAATCAACTTTCTTCCCATTACATATCCTCATTCCTCTCCTAATATAATCCAGCCCACCCACTTCACTCCTCTAGTACCAACCTACTCACTGTCCCTCACTCATCTTGAAACTCAGAGTCAATCAATCAACCAATCAATGGTATTTGTTGAGCATTTACTACGTACGGAGGACTGTATTAAGATCTTGGGAGAGTACAGTACAACAGAATTAGCAGACACATTCCCTGCCCATAACAAGCTTTCACACTAGAGGGTGAGACAGACATTAGTCTGGCATTGAATGACACAGAGGTTCAGACAAAATGTGAGAACCTCCTCACTGCCCCTTGCCCTCATCTCTCTCACCATTGACCCCATGATCATGCACACCCTCCTGCCTTGAACTCCCTCCCCCTACATATTTAACAGACCACCACTCTCCCCATCTTTAAAGCTCTCTTGAAGTCAGATTTCTTCCATGAAGCCTTCCCAGACTAAACTTTTGTCCCCTGCATCTTATTTTCCCGCAGCATGGTGCAGTGGAAAGAGCCTGGGCTTCGGAGTCAGGGGTCATGGGTTCGACTCCCAGCTCTGCCACTTGTCAGCTGTGTGACTGTGGGCAAGTCACTTAACTTCTCTGTGCCTCAGTTACCTCATCTGTAAAATGAGGATTAACTGTGAGCCTCATGTGGGACAACCTGATTACCCTGTATCTACCCCAGCGCTTAGTGCTCTGCACATAGTAAGCACTTAACAAATACCAACATTATTATTATTATTATGCCTCATTCATGAACTTAGTCCCATCTGTTAAGCACTCACCCCACCCCAACAGCACTTATGTACATCTCCTTATACTCGGTTGCTTCCCTTACCTGTAATTGAGTCTAATGCCTGACTCTCCTGTTAGATGATAAGATCTTTGAGGGAAGGGATGGGTCTACCAACTATATTGTACTATCCCATGATATTAATTTAGAGCCCTGCACAAAATAAGCACTCAGTAAATAGCACCGATTGGTTGGCTGATCTGCTTAATCTAGGCAAAAGAGAGTTCTTGACTTAAATGTCCCAAATTGAATGTCTTCAATAATCACATAGAGAAGCAGCATGTCCTAGTAGAAGGAGCACAGGCCTGGGAGTTGGAGGACTCGGTCTCGCCACTTACCTGCTGTGAGAGCATGAGCAAGTCATTTAACATCTCTGTGCCTCAGATTCCTCATCTGTAAAATGTGGATTCAATACCCCTTCTTTCTTATACTGTGAGACCCAAGTAGGACAGGGACCATGTCCAACCACATTATCTTTTATCTACCCCAGCATTTAGTACAGCGTTTGACATATAGTAAATGCTGAGCAAATACTTAATTATCATTTATTGTAGAATTCCTCAACTCTTCCCCTCACGCCGCCCTCGGGAGGAAGAAAACTGGGTAACAAAAATCCTGGTGTATTCATTTCAACGGCCCAAGAATGGGGAGGAAAAGAGCATCTCACTGCACGAGAACACTCCTGACACAAAGGGAGGCCCACTGGCCCAAACGGTTCTTTAAGTTGTTTATAAATCTTACAGATTGCTTATTTTATCACATAAGTACCAATAAGTAAGTTAATGTTAGTGGAAGTTTGGGAATGAAATGCACTGGGCAGAAACAGGTCTAAGAATTTCTTCTTGTCAACTAGTTGGTAACATTAATGAGAATAAAATTGAGAACTAAAACTTGCTCCCAGACCAGGAAGAATACATCCTTCTTCTTCTTTTATCTGTTATTCCTGTGCCCCAAAATGCACATCTAGATGATAAACAGCAACAAAATATTTATGACATTAATGCTTACCACTGTTGCAAGAGCGAAAATTTCCTACAAATTTTATGTATTCATATGTTGGAAATTCCTTTGGATTCAAACTGCCTCTGAGAAGATGACAATAAAACTCTAAATCGTTGTCAGCTGGATCATTAAAAGAAAAAGAGATGAAAATGAGATGTATAAGCACTCTGCAGAAACTAGACTAATCAAGGTCACATCATTATGAGAATCTAGTCTGCTCACACACTGCCAGGATATTGCTGTCATTATGACTAATTCTCAGGCCCTGCTCACAACCTTTCCCATGCAAGTTTTTCTCTCCGTACTTCACAGACATTTGACATTCCATGTTCAGACCCAATTAGTCTTACATGGCGTACAAATGTCTGTGGAGGATTACTTAAACTGAGGTAAATGACATATTTCCTTTACTTATCTGACGGTCTTTCCAACATCAGTAACCTCCCTTCTGCATCATGTTTCATAATAATAGTAATAATAATAATGTTGGTATTTGTTAAGCGCTTACTATATGTAGAGCACTGTTCTAAGCGCTGGTGGAGATACAGGCTAATCAGGTTGTCCCACATGCAGCTCACAGTCTTAATCCCCATTTTACAGATGAGGTAACTGAGGCCCAGAGAAGTGAATGACTTGCCCACAGTCACACAGCTGCCAAGTGGCAGAGCTGGGATTCACACCCTTGACCTCTGACTCCCAAGCTCGTGCTCTTTCCACTGAGCCACACTGCTTCTCATGTTTCATGCTTTGAAGGGAAATTTGACGGATGATGGGAAGGAAATGCTCCTGGGAAATGGATCAAAACCAAAAAGGATCATGACATGTGAGGAACTGTTGTGGAAACAAGTGTTGTTTTAATGTGTTTCATTCAAGTGTAATGGTCCGGCTCTTAAAGCTTTAAGGACAGAACCCCCTTCAAAAGGATAAGAGCTGTGGCTTACAAAATCACTTCCTGGATACCTTTGGCCATCCTTCAAGAACCCCAGCACTGTGTTAACCTCCCCCCAAAATGGTTTTCATCTAAAAAATGGACTATTATGCTTATAATTGAATTCCCTCAAATTTCTAAATCAAACCTAGAATTTTTCACATTCCCTAATATCCACTGAGTTCTGGTTGACACACCTACAGTGTTTTTCTTAAAACCCCAAGCATGTCGATAAGGCACTTTTGAAATATTCAGGCTCTTCCCTCTTTGCACACTTTCCTCCTAACCTGTTCCCTTTATTATTTTCTATATGAAAAGAGTTCAATTTAACTTACATTTTATGTGTTCTGGAGAGGAAGAATCAGTCACGCACATATGAGAAGAGAGCATTTTATACACTTCTGCATGTTCCTGTTCTGGAAGGAAATTTAACAAATTCTGATCCATGACATCTGACTAAAAGAAAAAAAAAGGAAAAAAGAAAGAAAAAGGTGCAAACCTTGAAGACCAAAAACTGTCACCCCCCCTCCATTTCCACCCCTCAAATCTCAAGGATGGTATTCACATCCTTTTCCAACTTTCCCAACAGCCTACTTGGCCTTGAAGTTAGGAACCATGACTTCTTTCTTGTTTCAACAAACATTCTCAATAACAGAAATAGCATTCAAATTTAAGCCAAGATCAGAAAGATTTTAGTTAGTCATATGGAAAGTTACTATGGCCCAAATGGATTTGAAGAAAACAAATGCAGTCAGTCGAGGCTATACTTCACCCTCTAGACTGTAAACTTGTTGTAGGCAGAAAAAGTGTCTGTTCATTGTTTTACTCTACTCTCCCAAGCTCTTAATACAGTGCTCTGCACACAGTAAACTCTCAATAAATATGAAAGAAAGAAAGAAAGAAAGAAAGAAAGAAAGAAAGAAAGAAAGAAAGAAAGAAAGAAAGAAAGAATGAACAACACTGCTTAACGTAAAAATCACCAAGATGCTAATTCTGCTAGAATGGTCTCTGAATAGTTCAATTGCCAAAGAGGAATGACCTCACAAAGAAACTTAAGGCTTGGTTTTGTTGTTGTGACTCTAAGGAACATCAGAGTTCATTCATTCATTCAATCATATTTATTGAGCATTTACTGTGTGCAAAACACTGTATTAAGCACTTGGGAAGTACAATTTGGCAACAGATAGAGACAATTGCTACCCAACAATGGGCTCACAGTCTAGAACAGACAACAAAACAAAACAAGTAGACTATCATCAAAATAGATAAATAAAACCATAGATAAATGCACATAATTAATAAAACAAATACAACAATAAATATGTACAAATATATACAAGTGCTGTGGGGAATGGAAGGGGGTAGAGCAGAGGGAGAGAGTAGGGGTGATGGGGAGGAGGAGCAGGGGGAAAAGGAAGGTTCAGTCTGCGAAGGCCTCCTGAAGGAGGTGAGCTCTCAGCGGGGCTTTGAAGAGGGGAAGAGAGTTAGTTTGGTGGATATGAGCGGGGAGGGCATTCCAGGTCAGAGGTAGAACGTGGGCCAGGTGTCGATGGCAGGAGAGGTCGTGACAAGGTACAGTGAGGAGGTTGGCAGCAGAGTGTGCAGGCTGAGCTGTAGGAGGAGAGAAGGGAGGTGAGGTAGGAGGGGGCAAGGTGATGGAGGGTTTGAAGCCAAGTTCATCTTATGAAGTGAAATTCCTGTGTGCTGCACCGTTTCTATTTCCCTTTTTAAAAACACTCTAAGCTATTTGGGTATCAGAGTGGTTGGATATGAATCCCTAAGCAGGACAGGTCCACTAGGATACAAATAGCATTACTGGTAAAATTACTGGTATTTATTGAACACTTACTTTGTGCAGAGCACTGTAGTAGGTGCTTGGGAGGGTAAAGCACAATAGAGTTGATAGGAACAATTCCTGCTCGCAAGGAGTTCAAAGGCATTAGAGATAGGGGAAGCAGCAGCAGAGGAGTATAGAAATACGTAAATAAGTGCTGTGGAACTGAGATGGGATGAGTATCAAAGTGCTTGAGGAGTACAGACTCAAGTGCATAGTGATATGAAAGGGAGGATAAATAGGTTGGGGAAAAGAGAGGTTGGTCAGGAAAGGCTGCTTGGAGGAAGTGTGGTTTCAGTAGGGCTTTGAAAGTGGGGAGAGTGGGAGCTGGTTGGATATAATAAGGGAGGGAGTTTCAAGCCAGAGGGTGGACATGAGCAAGGGGTAAGTGGTGAGAGGGATGAGATTGAGGCATTGAGAGGAGGTTTAGGATATAGGAGCAAAGTGTTCAGGCTGGGGTGTATGCGAGAAGAGCACAATAAGATTGCTTAATTGTACTTTCCAAGCACTTGGTACAGTGCTCTGCACACAGTAAGCACTCAATAAATATGACTGAATGAATCAGTAAGATAGAAGGGGGCAAGCAGATTGAATGCTTTAAAGCTGATGGTAAGAACTTTCTGTCTGATGCAGAAGTGAATGCAACCACGGGAGATATTTGAGGGGTGGAGAGATGTGCACAGAACAGTGTTTTAGAAAAATGATTCAGGCAACAGAGTGAAGTATGGACTGGAGTTGGGAAAGGCTGTAGACAAGAGGACAATGAGGAAGCTGATGCAGTAGTCGAGATGGGATATGATGAATATTTGGATTAGAAAAGTTCTGGCAAACCAATAGCCCCCATAGGCAATGACTGGGAGGAGGCAGAGCTCTAGGGGACTGGTAACTGAAAGAACTGGGGGCGCCTTTGGCTGCTCCAAGCAGCTCCTAGCTGGCTCAAAGCTAGGAGCAAATAAGAGTCACTCAAGAGTCAGGAGGAGAACAAGCACTAAGAGGGCCATCAAACCTTCTCTTGTTTCACTTTGAGGATTCATTCTGGGATTACCAATAATGATTTTGGAGCTGGCCTGCCCCTAGGTTTGCCCTACAGTGTTTAGGAGGGTATGGGCCAAACTAATGCCCTGCAGCGTGGCTCAGTGGAAAGAGCATGGGCTTTGGAGTCAGAGGTCATGAGTTCAAATCCCAGCTCTGCCACTTGTCAGCTGTGTGACTGTGGGCAAGTCACTTAACTTCTCTGTGCCTCAGTTACCTCATCTGTAAAATGGGGATGAAGACTGTGAGCCCCATGTGGGACAACCTGATTCCCCTGTGTCTACCCCAGCGCTTAGAACAGTGCTCTGCACATAGTAAGCGCTTAACAAATACCAACATCGTACCCATAAAAGCCAAGCCAGATCCAGTCAGTCAATCATTCAGTCAGTCAGTCTTTTGCCCAGAGTGTTGGCAAAGCCAGTTTTCTGGGGAACTGTGCTATGAAAACCTCAAACCCAGCATGTCTTCAGGGAAAGCTGCATGTGATGAGATGGGTTTGTTATCTACCTCAGGGCATTCCATGGTGGAACCTCAAGAGCTCTCCTGAGTCTGTGCTGGACCTAAATGCAGCTAATCCTCCCCTGGCAAGTCCCAGCGACAGTGCCCTTGGAGGCGACCCACACTTCCGCTGTCACTTGTCCATAAAGGGGATCTAAATAATAACACGCTCTATCCACTACGCCACATTGCTTCTCCAAAAAAGGGACCTAGCAGCTTGAGCTCATATGTGAAAAAAACAGACGCTCTTCCATCCCAAGATTCCAATTATCTGATGATGACAACACTATAGACCCTGTCATCCGTGTAGCTGAAGCAAGGAAGCAGCATGGCCTAGGTGGGAAAAGCATAAGGCTGGGAGACAGAGGATCTGGGTTCTAATCCCTACTCTACCATTTGCCTGCTGGGTGACCTTGGGCACCTCTATGTGCCTCTGTTACCCCAGTTGCAAATGGGGATTCTACAACTGTTCTCTCTCTTATTTGACTTTGAGCCCCATGAGGGACAGGGAATAGGTCCCATCTGATTAAACTGTACAACAGGAGCCTTCTCCTTCTCCTGTTAATTATGTATAACTTTTCTCTGTCTCCTCCATTAAATGATAAACCCCCTGAGGGCAAGAAATGCATACTTTGTTTTTATAGACCCAGTCACTCAATGGTATTTATTGACCTTAGGCTGAGAACTGTGATAAGCAGTTGGGAAAGTACAATAGAGTTAGAAGACACAATACCTGCCATAAGGAGTTTACAGTCTAGAGACTGTATTCTCCAAACTTTCAGTTCCCCTTTTTCATGTTGTCCCTCCCATCTGGAACTCCCTTTTCATAGACAATAGACGACCAGGCTACCCATCTATAAAGTCCTATTAAAATCATATTTCCTCCTGGAAGAATTCCTTATTTCTTATCTCCCCACACTATTAATCCTTCTGCATCAGCTATGTACTTAAGTCTATTCTTCTTAGACCCTTTGATGTACTTAGTACTGTGCCTGGAACATAGTAAGTGCTCAACAAATGCAATAATTATTATTACCCTGCCTGCCCCCTCATGGCACTTCTCCAAGTAACTTCTCATCTTCCCATCTATTTCTTCCTGTGCACTCTCATCTTCCCATCTTCCTGTGATCCCTCCTACTAAGAATGTGAGCCCCATGAGGGACCTGGTTATCTTGTCTCTACTTCAGCACTTAGTACAGTGCTTGGCACATAATAAGCAGGTAATAATATTATTACTTTTATTATTATTATTCCCCCCCACCCAAGTTCCACCATAATCAATCAATCAGTGGTATTTACTGAGTGCCTACTGCGTTCAGAACTATACTAAGTGCTTGGGAGAGTATCGGTCAATGGTAAACTGGAAGCAGTATGGCCTAGCAGAAAGAACACGGTCTTGGGAGTCAGAAGGATCTGCGTTCTAATCCCAATCCACAACTTGTCTGCTGTGTGATCTTGGACAAGTCACTTCACTTCTCTGTGCCTCAGTTACCTCATCTGTAAAATGGAGATTAGTAATGTGAGCTCCATGTGGGACACGTGCTGTGTCCAACCTGATTACCTTGTATCTACCCCAATGCTTAGTGGAGTGCCTTACCAATGCCACAAGAAACCTGGCATTTAATGAGCGCTTAATGTGTGCAGAGCACTGTGCTAAGCACATGAGAAAGTAATATATAATAGAGTTGGTAGTTGTGATTCCTGTCTGAAAGGAACTTAGGGGAAGCAGACATTGAAATAAGTCAAGGATAGGGGAAATAGTAGTAATATGGCTATATAATAAGTGCTTTGGGGCTGAGGTGAGTATCATTGTGTTCAAGCTGTACATAACTGAGTGCAAGGTTAAGTGCTTAGTACAGTGCTGTGCACACAGCAAGCACTCAATAAATAGGACTGAATGATACAGAAAGGTGAATGAACTGGGGAAATGAGGGCTTAATGAGGAAAGGCCTCTTGAATGAGAAGTGATTATTCGAGGGTTTTGAAAGTGGGGAGTGTAGTGGTCTGTCGATATGAAGAGGGAGAAAGTTCTCAAATAGAGGGAGGCCATGGGCAAGGGGTCAGCAGTGGGTTATATGAGATTGAGTTACCTCCTACTCAAGGAGAGTAGGTTGACATCAGAGAAGTGGAATGACCAGTTAGCTCTCTACCTAGGGAGAGACCTGATTGAGTGCCTTAAAGTCAATGATCAGGAGTTTCTGTTTGATGTGGAGGTAGGATGGGCAACTACTGGAGATTTTTGAGGAGTGGGGGCATATGGATTGAGTGCTCTTTCAGAAAAATGACCTCAGCAGCAGAGTGAAGTATGGACTGGAGGGCGGAGTGACTGAAGGGAGGGAGGTCAGAGAGGAGACTGATGCAGTAGTCAAGGTGGGACTTGAAAAGTGCGTGGCTCAGCATGGTAGTAGTTTGGATAGAGAAGAAAGGGCAGGTTCTGGAGCTGTTGTGAAGATAGAACTGACAGGATTTCAAGACAGACTGAATGTGTGGGTGGAACAAGAGGGATGATTTGAGGATAAGGCCACAGTTATGGGATTTTGAGACAGGAAGGCTGGTGAGGCTGACTACAGTGATAGGAAAGTCCAAGGAAGGACAGGTTTTGGATGGAAAGGTGAATTCTATTCTGTTTGGGTGGGAAGTTGAAAATAGCAATACAATAAAATACGTAGATACAATCCCTGCCCACAGTCCTTGTAAGGACCTTACAGACTAGAGCGGGGAACAGACGTTAAAATAAATTTCAGATGAATATGTACAGTAAGTGCTGTAGGGGTAAATTGATAATCAAAAAGTTCAGATCCAAGTGCATAGGCAACATAGAGGAGAGAGCATATAGGGGAAGTGAGGGCTGAATCAGGGAAGGCTACCTGGAGGCGGTGTGATTTTAGTAGGGCTTTGAGATGGAAAGAGTGGTGGTATCTTGGATATGAAGATACTGTCAAACTCCCCCCTCTCCTGGAACAGCTTCACTGACGTTGTCCTCTCCTGGTTCTCCTCCTACCTCTCCGGCCGCTCATTCTCAGTCTTTTTCATGGGCTTCTCCTTTGCCTCCCACCCTCTAACTGTGAGGGTCCTTCAAGGTTCAGTTCAGGGTCCCCTTCTATTCTCTTTACGCACTCCCTTTGAGAACTCATTAGCCCCCATGGATTCAACTACCACCTCTATGGGGATGATACCCAAACCTACATCTCCAGTCCTGATCTCCCTCTCTCTGGTCTTGCATCTCCTCCTACTTCCAAGACATCTCTACTTGGTTGTCCTCCCGTCACCTCAAACTTAACATGTCTAAAACAGAACTCCTTATCTTTCCACCCAAACCCTGTCCTCCCCTGACCTTCCCATCACTGTAGACAGCACCGCCGTCCTTCCTGTCTCACAAGCCCATAATGTTGGTGTTATCCTTGACTCCTCTCCCATTCAACCCACACATTCAATACATCACTAGATCCTTGTCAATTTCATCTTCACAACATGGCTAAAACCTGTCCTTTCCTCTCCATCCAAACTACTACCACAATGATACAATCACTTATCCTCTCCCGCCTTGATTACTATATCAGCCTCCTTGCCGACTTCACAGCCACCCCACTCCAATCCAATACTTCTATCTGCTGTCTGGACCATTTTTCTACAAAAATGTTCAGGCCGTGTTTCCTCTCTCCTCAAAAATCTCCAGTGGTTGCCCATCCACCTCTGCATCAAATAGAAACTCTTCACCACTGGCTTTAAATCCCTGAATCACGTTGCATTCCCTCCTACCTCATCTCGCTACTCTCCTACTTCAACCAAGCTCTCACACTTTGCTCCTCTAAAGCTAACCTTCTAGCTGTCATTCATTCAGCTTAGCTGTCATTCATTCAGTCATTCATTCAATAATATTTACTGAGTGCTTACTGTGTGCAGAGCACTCTAGCGCTGGGGAGAGTACAATATAACAAGAAACAAATACATTCCCTGCTCACAGTGAGCTCACAGTCTCAATCTCATATATCTTGCTGCCGCTCTCTCTCCCACATCCTGCCTCTGGCCTGGAGCACCCACCCTCCTCATATCCAAAAGACAATTACTCTCTCCTCCTTCAAAGTCTTATTGAAGGCACAGCTCCTCCAAGAGGGCTTCCCTCTTTTCCTCTTCTCCCTTTCCTTTCTGCGTCACCCTAACTTGCTCCCTTTATTCACCACCCCCAGCACCACAGGGCTAATGTTAATATCTGTAATTTATTAATGTAATTATTAATGTCTGTCTCTCCTTCTAGACTGTAAGCTCAGAAAGGTAAGGTAGGGAGAGATGAGTTGGTTAAGCGCCTCTAATGGTAAAAAGATGGTAAAAAGTTTCTATTTGATGTGGAAATGGATGGTCACCTACTGGAGATTCTTGAGGAGTGGGGAGATGTGGACTGAACCTTTTTTTAGAAAACTGATCTAGGCAGCAAACTAAAATAAACATCGGAGTGGGGCGGGATAGAAAACAGGGAAGTCAATGAAGAGATTGATGCAGTAATCAAGGTGGAATAGGGCTAACTTTTTGGGTCATTGTGTAGCAGTTTGGATGAAGAGGAACATATATTTCCCTCCTCTGATGCCAACCTACTTGCTGGGATAAATCTCATTTATCTCGTTGCTGATCCCTTGCCCACCTATTCGCTCTGGCCTGGAACTCCCTCCTCTTTCATATACCTCACTCTCCCCACCTTCAAAGCCTTATTAAAATCACATTTCCTCCACAAGGCCTTCCCCGACTACGTCCTCAGTTTCACAACCCCCGCTCCCTTCTACATCACACATGCATTTGGATTTGTGCTCTTTAAGCACTTGATATTCATTCTACACTCTGTCATCTTCTCCAGCAATATCTCAAGAGATCTCCTGCCTCCTCATAAAATCTACCCCTCCCACCTGCGCCTCTGATCCTATCCCTTCATGTCTTATTAAAGCACTTGCCCACTCTCTTCTTCACCCCTTCTCACCTTGTTAACACTCCAGTGGCTTTTTCCCCAGTGCTTTCAAACATGCTCATGTTTCCCCTGTACTAAAAAATACCCCCTTGATCCCAAGGCTTCCACCAGTTATCACCTCATCTCCCTCCAACCATTCCTCTAAAAACTCCTTGAGCAAGTTGTCTACATATGCTGTCTCTATTTCCTCTCCTCTAATTCTCTCCTTGATTGCCTTAAATCTGGCTTCTGTCCCCTTCACTCCACAGAAACCACCCTCCCAAAGATCACCAATAATCTCCTTCTTGCCAAATACAACAGCCCCTCCTCCACCCTGATCGTCCTCAACCTCTCCTTTGAAACTGTCCACCACCCCCTTCTCCTGAAAAAATGATCCAACTTTGGCTTCACTGACACTGTCCTCTCCTTGTTCTCCTCCTATCTCTCTGGCCACTCTTTCTCAGTCTCTTTCACAGGGTCCACCTCTGCTTCCCAGCCTCCTCTGCTTCCCACCCACTTCCTGTGGGAATCCCTCAAGGTTAAGTTCTGGGTCCCCTTCTCTTTTCCATCTACACCCATTCCCTTGGAGAACTCATTTGCTCACATGACTTCAACTACTATCTCTATGAGGATGATTCCCAAATTTACATGTCCAGCCCTAATCTGTCTCCATCTCTGCAGTCTCGCATTCCCTCCTGCCTTCAAAATACCTCTACTTGGATGTCCTCTAACTTAACATGTCTGAAACAGAATTTTTTTATCTTCCCACCCAAACTCTATCCTCCCCCTGACTTTCCCATCACTGTAGATGACAACATCATCCTACCTGTCTCATAAGCCCATAACCTTGGTGTTACCCTTGACTCCTCTCTCTCATTGATCCCACATATTCAATCCATCACTAAATCAGGTCAGTTCCACCTTCACAGCATCACTAAAATCCACCCTTCCACTCTGCTGCCTGGATCACTTTTCTACAAAAACATTGAGACCATGTTTCCCCTCTCCCCGACAACCTCCAGTGATTGCTCATCAACCTCCACATTAAACAATATTATTTAAATCACTCAATTACCTTGCCCCCTCCTTCCTTACCTCACTACTCTCCTATTACAACCCATCTCGTACACTTTGATCCTCTAATGCCAACCTCCTCAGTGCACCTTGGTCTCATCTACCTCGCCATCAAGCTCTCGCCCATGTGCTGAAACATCCTCCCTCTTAATATCTGCAGATGATCAGTCTCCCCACCTTCAAAGCCTTATTGAAGGCACATCTCCTCCCGGAGACACTCCCCGATTTAGCCCTCATTTCCTCTCCCAGTCCCTTCTTCGTTGCCCTTGCAGTTCGATTTGCCCCCTTTTATTCACCCCTCCCTCATCTCCACAGCACTTATACCAATACTTATACCAATACTTTATTTATATTTATGTCTGTCTCCCCTCCCAGACTGTAAGCTGCTGTGGGAAGGGAACATGTCTCTCAAGCACTTAGTACAGTGCTCTGCACAGTAAGGGTTTAATAAATACGATCAATCATCCTCAGCCCCACAACATGCCAGTACATATCCATAATTTATTTTAATGTCTGTCTCCCATTGTAAACTATAAGATCCTGATGGGCAGGTATTGTGTCTATATTGAGGTATTGAGGGAGCTGACATTTGAGAGATGCAGATGTGGGGCCAGTGATGGGCAAGAAGGACAGGGATGGAGTGATTAGAGGTCAGAGAGGTTTAAAGGTTTAAAAGAGAGACTGTCCACAGTAGTAGTAGCTTAATCTGGTGATACTGGTCATTAACTGTGAGAAAGAAGGCACTTTAGTGCTTGTGCTTATGCACTTGAGTCCTCACCCACCCTTTCCTCTACAACAGCAGCACGTCTCCCCATCCTAAAAAAACCCTCCCTTGACCTCACAGCCCCTCCAGTTATCGCCCCATCTCTCTTCTACCCTTCCTTTCCAACCTCCTGGAGTGAGTCATCTACACTCGCTGCCTCCAATTCCTCTCCTCCAATTCTCTCTTGGACCCCCTCCAATCTGGCTTCCGTCCCCTCCCCTCCAATGAAACCGCCCTCTTAAAGGTCAGCAATGACTTCCTTCTTGCCAAATCCAATGGCTCCTACTCTCTTAAACTTCCTCGACCTCTCAGCTGCATTTGACACCGTGGACCATCCCCTTTTCCTCAACATATTATCCAACCTTGGCTTCATGGACTCTGTCCTCTCCTGATTCTCCTCTTATGTCTCTAGCCATTCATTTTCGGTCTCCTTTGCGGGTTTCTCCTCCCCCTCCCATCCCCTACTGTAGGGGTTTCTCAAGGGTTAGTTCTTGGTCTTCTTCTGTTCTCCATCTATACTCACCCCCTTGATGAACTCATTCGCCCCCACGTCTTCAACTATCATCTCTACAAGGATGATACTCCTACATCTCCTCCCCTGTTTTCTCTCCCTCCCTCCAGGTTCACATCTCCTCCTGCCTTCAGAACATCTCCACTTTGATGTTCTCCCGCTACCTAAAACTCAACATGTCCAAGACTTTGCTCCTTATCTTCCCTCCCAAACCCTGTCCTCTCCCTGACTTTCCCATCACTGTGGATGGCACTACCATTCTTCCCGTCTCACAAGCCCACAGCCTTACTGCCACCCTTGACTCCGATCTCTCATTCACTCCACATATCCAATCCACCACTAAAACCTGCAGATCTCACCTTTACAACATCACCAAGAGCCACCCTTTCTGCTCCATCCAAACTGCTACCTTGATAGTACAATCACTCATCATATCACAACTGTATTACTGCATCAGCCTCCTTTCTGATTTCCCAACCTCCTGCCTCTCCCCACTTCAGTCTATACTTCACCCTGCTGCTCAGATTATCTTTCTACAGAAACATTCTGTTGCCTATTAATCTATGTATCAAGCAAAAACTCTACGCTATTGGCTTCAAATCTCTCTATTACCTTGTCCCCTCCTAACTCACCTCCCTTCTCTCCTTCTACAGCCCAGCCCGCACACTCCGCTCCTCTGCTGCTAACCTTCTCACTGTGCCCCGTTCTCGCCTGTCCCATCATCGACCCCTGGCCGACATCCTACCTATGACCTGGAATGCTCTCCCTCCTCAAATCCATCAAACTAGCACACTCCCCCCCTCCAAAGCCCTACTGAAAGCTCACCTGCTCCAGGAGGACTTCCCAGACTAAGCCCCGCTTTTCCTCTGCTCCTCCTCCCCTCCCCATTGTCCCGACTCCCTCCATCTGCTCTACTCCCCTACCCCTATCCCACAGCACTTGTGTATATATGTACATATTTATTATTCTACTTATTTTATTAATGAAGTGTATATATCTATAATTCTATTTGTTTATATTGATGCTATTGATGCCTGTTTACTTGTTTTAATGTCTGCCAACCCCTTCTGGACTGTGAGCCTATTGTTGGTTAGGGATTTTCTCTATTTGTTGCTGAACTGTACTTTTCAAGGGCTTAGTGCAGTGCTCTGCATATAGTAAGCACTCAAAAAATACGATTGAATGAATGAATGAATGTACACATCTTGAAACTCTGCTCCCACTTCCTCTAATTTTAGTGCCTTATTTCTTCACTAGATTAAGAGGGAAAGGATTATGTCTAATTCTATTATACAGCCCCAAGTAATTAGTGCAATGGTCTGCTCAATTAATATTGTTGGTTGATCGATTCAGAGGAAGCATTCTTCCTGAATGCCTACGATTTATAGTTTCAGTTAATTTTTCAGTCAACTGCCACTACAGACAACCACATTGATTCCTGCCAGCTTTTTACTTGACCCTGAATGGACTCTAAAGAATTGTAAATGTCTTTCCCTGAAAACAGCAAACCTTATCCTACCAGCAAACACTACAAGGCCCTTTCAGAAATTAAAATCTCAAATCTCAAATCAGGATGCACCATGTAGAGATACATTTATATATATGAAAAGTAGGCATCCATGGTCAAGGTAAGTTTGGGAAACAGTGTTCAATGTGAACAGGAGTCTGAAAGAAAGAGGTATGAGCCAACCATCTATCATTTGACCTCCCGATGGAAGCTAATCAGGGGTCAGGGCAGACCTCAAGAGCGGCTCCACCTGATCCTACTTCAGCTCCTGCAGCTGATGAAGAGCCAGGGCACCCCTGAAACATCAGAGGTTAGAAAGGGGCAACACCCAGGGGCTCTGTAGATACAAGGTGAGCTAACTAGGTCCCAAATGTAGTAATTGGGAGCAAAATATACAGCAGAGAGTCAGAAGTGACATAGGGCAGCTCTCCCCCAACTTCTATCCATGCCCTACCTTCAACTTCTGCTCCTGGGAAGGTCCCTTCCCTCTCTCCCCTAGTATGACACTTCAGGCTCCTCCCAGAATCTCACTGGAGTAGACAGGGCAAGCCAGAGGGTTGGGGGTTGGGGCTCTCCTCTTAGTTCAGCAAAATCCCTGGGAGTGGTCCAATGACACTGTGACTGTGCAACATAACTCTCATGCATCCTGGCCTGTACCTCCAAGCCACCAGGACCTCTGTTACTATGAAGCGCCACACAGGCTGACCTGCAACTGCTTCCCTGGCCTCACTGAGGCTGGTAGCCAGGAAACCTGGCCGGGTGTCCTTGGAGACACCCCATCCTTTCCATGGGGATCGTATGGGTGGAGTTTGGGTACTGCTGGTTTGGGCCCCAGCTCCCAACTCTGCTCCCTGCCCAGAGAAGTCTGGAGAAGAGTATGTTTTGCCATTAGGTGCAAAATCAATATATTTCACATTTCAAGGGTCTCCTGAATGGAAGTGAGGATTCAGAACCAGTGCCTAAGCTCAGGGACTAAGGGGTTCAGCTCAGGGGCAGATAGTGTCCCTCAGAGGACAGGGAGGAAGGGGGCAGGGGGACAGGGTCAGCATCCTTCCCAGGTGTGCTGACAGAGTTTGCAGCAGGCCAATCAGGCAACATTAAATGTCTTGTTGGCAGCTGCACAATCTGCACAGGTACAAACCCATGTGCTCCATCTTAACAGCACAATGATGACATTAAGGACATTTTTAAGTGGGTTTGTTTGTGTGTGCTATTAAATCCATCCTGTTTGAATACTACAAAGTTTCAGATTAACTTATTCGTCACATCTCCTTTAGTTAGCTGACTAAAAGATTCCGGGACCTATAATCCATTTATTGTCAAGTTCACCCTTTGAAGACACAATTAGAAAAATGATATTTCTTTTCTTGGAGTGCCCTTTCTTGTGGTTTTCATTCTAACCACTCAACATCTAGTCTGGAATCACACTCTTCAGCATAAGTGCCACTTCATTTTTCCATTTGAATTTTTTTTTTTTGTGCATCAGAGTCTACAGGCTCCCTCTTTTGATGATCATTACAGTGTTCTGAGTTATTTCACCTGGAGTGACAAAGGTCTTTAAAGGTCTTAAGAGACTTGTGAAGGAAGCAGAATGCTTTCGAAACTGGACAATCTTGAAAGAGGAAATAGGAGCTCCTGAAAATAGGCAGGATACTATGAATATAGCTTCACAAAGGAAGCTTCTCCAACTCCTGATCCTGTCAGGGAACATGTCTACTAACTCTGTTGTATAGTACTCTTCTAATCATGTAGTACAGTGCTCTGCAAATATAAGTGCTCAATAAATACCACTGACTGATCTTAGTTATCCATCTTTGAATGTTTTATGTCTTTCTTAAGCGGTGGAGACCACATCTACACTATAGTATTCTGTAGTATTCGAGATTCATTCATTCATTCAATAGTATTTATTGAGCGCTTACTATGTGCAGAGGACTGTACTAAGCGCTTGGAATGTACAAATCGGCAACAAATAGAGACAGTCCCTGCCCTTTGACGGGCTTACAGTCTAATCGGGAGAGACAGGCAGACAAGAACAATGGCAATAAATAGAGTCAAAGGGAAGAACATCTCATAAAAACAATGGCAAATAATCAGGGACATATCACAGTTTCGTATCAACCACTGGTAATGGGAGAGTGCTTACTGTGTGCAGAACACTGTACTAAGTGCTTGGGGCATACAAGAGAGTTAGTAAACATGATCCCTGCCCTCGGGGATGGTTAAGCCTCATAAACAGAAGAGTTGCAAAGCAAAAACATAATATGGCTGAGAGCCGCAGCACAAATAGCTGAAAAGGTTAACAGGCTTTCTAGAGAGGGGATGGTGGAGTCTTCAATAATCACAGACAGAAGCAGCATGTCCTAGTGGAAGGAGAACGGGCCTTGGAGTCTGAGGATTTGGGCTCTAATCCATTTGCCATCTTCATGACCTTGGGCAAGTCACTTAACTTCGCTATGCTTCAGTTTCCTTATCGTAAAATGAGGAGTCAATAACTGTTCTCTCACTTACTTTGTCCCGTATGGACTGTGTCTGATCTGATATTATTGTTTCTACCCTAGTGTCTAGTTCAGAGTACATTTTGTTTAATTTTATTTGTAACTAGGAGCAAATCAATGGCCGCAGAATTCATCCAAGGGGTAGTACACACAGAGTAACTGATAACACACTTTATTCAAAAGTCTCTATTTTGGGAAAATAACTTTACTGCAAAGCAACTCTTTCTGTATATATAGTGAGAGGAATCTACAAGCACACAAGCCACAGCAGCTTGGAATGAATAATAATAGTAAATAAAGCAAGAACTGTGAAAGCAGGGCCAGAAAATAGCTGATGAATATGGCCAAAGGAAATATGCTCTGTTCAACATTTCAAACCTTTAAACCAACCAAATATCTGGAACTTAAACTTTCCAAAGTCACTTTCCAAATTCCAGGACTGCAGGGCCAGAAAACTGGGCACACACAAGGAGGGCACTTGTTCTTCTAGAGGCTGGCACACCCAGAACATCCTGTTTACAGTCTCAGGGATCAGGGTAAGGGCAGGGACAGGCATACAGTTTGCAGAGGCCACTGAGTTAATGGAATAGTACTGGATGGGAGTAAATTCCCACTCTCCTGTAAGTATGAAAAGTCAAACTGATGATCCCTTCCCAAACAAGTGTCTCTAAACCAAACCCAAAGAAGTGGTTGATTGGGATGAGCCTGAATCCCGCCGAAATGTAGCCTCATTATTTTCCCACCTGAGGCTAAACAAAGACTCGAAGACCACAGCCTGTAGCCTCAAAAGGGAAAAGGGAAATGGAGCCTATTCGGAGAGAAATCAGGAGCAGAGAGAAAGGTTCCTTTGGTTACTGCTGAGTCAACTAGATGAAGAACCGGGAATCGGCTGCATCAGAAAAGCCTGCAGAACAGAGAGCTAGTGAAGGAAAGGGCTTGCCCAACAGTTGAAAAGAAAGAATGAAGTATGGGAGGGGAGCTAGCGTGGCTATTACTCTGGCGGAACCAGGTCTCTTCCTTCTCAAAGGGCCACTTTAACATCTATCAAAGGGTGACGGTTTCTGAGGAGAAAGCACTATGATTTCATGACATTTATGCTTTCCCTTCTGGAATTTAAAGACTTAAAAGATCCATTAGACACCATTAGCCCAGAAGCCAAATGGAGTTTCTCTACTGTTCCATGAAAATGAGTTGTAAAACTGTCTGAGGACAAATAATCCAGCATCACTTTGTAGGTCCTGAAAGGCACAGCTTTCATTCCTAACTCTGCCCTTTTTTCAAATATGTCAAATATGTCCTCCCCTGCAGGGGAGGGTAGATTGCCTATAATTCCTACTCCATTCTAATCCTCCTTGACCTCTCTGCTGCCTTTGACACTGTCGACCATCCCCTCTTCCTCCATACCTTATCTCACCTTGGCTTCACGGACTCCGTCCTCTCCTGGTTCTCCTTTTATCTCTCTGGCCGGTCATTCTCGGTCTCCTTCGCAGGCGCCTCCTCCCACTCCCATCCTTTAACTGTTGGAGTTCCTCAAGGGTCAGTTCTTGGCCCTCTTCTGTTCTCCATTACACTCACTCCCTTGGTGAACTCATTCGCTCTCACGGCTTTGACTACCATCTCTACGCAGATGACACACAGATCTACATCTCTGCCCCTGTCCTCTCCCCCTCCCTTCAGGCTCGCATCTCCTCCTGCCTCCAGGACGTCTCCACCTGGATGTCGGCCCGCCACCTAAAACTCTACTTGAGCAAGACTGAGCTCCTCATCTTCCCTCCCAAACCCGGTCCTCTCCCAGACTTCTCTATCACCGTGGATGGCACGACCATCCTTCCCGTCTCTCAGGCCCGCGATCTCGGTGTCATCCTTGACTCGTCCCTCTCGTTCACCCCACATATTCTATCCGTTACCAAGACCTGCCAGTTTCACCTCTACAATATCGCCGAGATCCGCCCTTTCCTCTCCACCCAAACGGCTACCTTACTGCTACGGGCTCTCGTTATATCCCGGCTAGACTACTGTGTAAGCTTTCTCTCTAATCTCCCTTCCTCCTCTCTCGCCCCGCTCCAGTCTATTCTTCACTCCGCAGTCCGGCTCATCTTCCTGCAGAAACGATCTGGGCATGTCACTCCCCTTCTTAAACACCTCCAGTGGTTGCCTATCAACCTCCGTTCCAAACAAAAACTCCTCCCTCTAGGCTTCGAGGCTCTACATCACCTTGCCCCTTCCTACCTCTCCTCCCTTCTGTCTTTCTACCACCCACCCCGCACGCTCCGCTCCTCTGCCACCCACCTCCTCACCGTCCCTCGGTCTCGCCTATCCTGCCGTCGACCCCTGGGCTACGTCCTCCCACGGTCCTGGAATGCCCTCCCTCCTCACCTCCGCCAAACTGATTCTCTTCCCCTCTTCAAAACCCTACTTAAAACTCACCTCCTCCGAGAGGCCTTCCCAGACTGAGCTCCCCTTCTCCCTCTACTCCCTCTACCGCCCCCGCTTCACCTCTCCACAGCTTAACCCTCTTTTCCCCCCATTTCCCTCTGATCCTTCCCCTCCCCCTTCCCATCCCCTCAGCACTATACTCGTCTGCTCAACTGTATATATTTTCATTACCCTATTTATTTTGTTAATGAAATGTACATCGCCTTGATTCTATTTAGTTGCCATTGTTTTTACGAGATGTTCTTCCCCTTGACTCTATTTATTGCCATCGTTCTTGTCTGACCGTCTCCCCCGATTAGACTGTAAGCTCGTCAAAGGGCAAGGACTGTCTCTATCTGTTGCCGACTTGTTCATTCCAAGCGCTTAGTACAGTGCTCTGCACATAGTAAGTGCTCAATAAATACTATTGAATGAATGAATAATTTCTCCCAAAGCTGCAGAGATGTGGAAAATTTGTTTGTAGTTCTTCATTTTCAAAAGCATGATTTGAGTGAAGCAGCATGGCTTAGTGGATAGAGCACGGGCCTGGGAATCAGGAAGACCTGAGTTCTAATCCCGGCTCCGCCGCTTGTCTCCTGTGTGACCTTAGGCAAGTCACTTAATTTCTCTGTGCCTCAGTTACCTCATCTGTAAAATGGAGATTAAGAGTGTGAGTCCCATGTAGAAAAGGGACTGTGTCCAACTTAACTTGCATCCACCCCAGTGCTTAGAACACCATTTGGCAAGTAGTAAACACTTAGCAAGTATAATAATAATTATTATTGCCAAGAGTATTACTGTTCCTCTCAAAAGCAGTCACCCTGGGTTCTGGTAGCTACCAAAAATGTTTGGCTATGCTGAGAAGTTAATCAAGAACCTAAGATTACTCCTCAGTGATATGACTGGCTGTGTCAAATCCTTTCCTCATTTCCAAATGAGAAAAGCAGAGTTATGTACTAGGTTTAGCCCTGTCCCATCAATCCAACACAGCCATGCTCGAGGATACAAGAGACCTGGAAGCTGGAGTCAGAATGTAATTCCAGTGCTCTAGGAAACTCAACTTGACAGGCTGGGAACATCAACCAGAGTCTTCGAATCACTGTTTTGGGGAGCTCCCATATGCTAATAAGATGCAGAAACATGTCTGCCAACTCACTGGCATAGTACTCCCCCAAGCACTTAATACAGAGCTTTGCACACAGTAAGCACTCAGTAAATACTATTGATGATGATGATGATGATGATGCAGTTGATTGTGAACCACAGTGAAGCACTATGGATTAACCACTATTCTAATTATGACTAAGGATAATAATTATAATAATAATGTTGGTATTTGCTAAGTGCTTACTATGTGCCTAGCACTGTTCTTAGCACTGGGGTAGATACAGGGTAATCAAGTCATCCCACGTGGGGCTCACAGTCATAATCTCCATTTTACAGATGAGGTAACTGAGGCACTGAGAAGTTAAGTGACTTGCCCAAAGCCCTGAGCCCTGACTCGTAAGCCCATGCTCTTTCCACTGAGCCATGCTGCTTCTGTAAAACCAGGCCTAGATCTAGCAAACTTTACAGCCAACTAACGCTAAGCAACATGGCCCAGGGGATACGGCCTGGACCAGGAAGTCAGAAGGATCTGAGTTCTAAACCCATCTCTGTCACTTCTCTATTGTGTGACCATGGGCATGTCAGTCAGTATTTACTGGGTGTTTACTGTGTGCAGAGCTTGGGAGAGTACAATCTAAAAATAAACAGATACATACCCTGTCCACAACAAGCTTACAGTTTAGAGGAGAAGAAAGACATTAATACAAATAAATAAATTACAGATAAACACATAAGTGCTGTGGGGCTAGGCAGGGGAAACTGAATAAAAGGAGCAAGTCAATGAGACACAGAAGGGAGTGGAAAAAGAAAAACAAGGGGCTTAGTTTGTCAGGGAGGTTTCTTGGAGGAGATGTGCCTTCAATATGACTTTGAAATGGGGAAGAGTAATTGTCTGGTAGATATGAGAAAGGAGGACACTCCAGGCCAGAGGCAGGACATGGGCGAGAGGTCGGTGGCGAGATAGGTGAGATCGAGGTTCACTGAGAAGGTTAGCATTAGAGGAGCCAAGTTATATGGGATGGGTTGTTGTAGATGAGTAGTGAGGTGAGGTAGGAGGGGGCAAGGTAATTGAGTGCTTTAAAGCCAATGGGGAGGAGTTTCCGTTTGATGCTGAGGTGGATGGGCAACCACCAGAGGTTCTTAAGGAGTGGGGAAACATGGCCTGAATATTTTTGAGGAAAAATGATCTGGGCAGCAGTGTGACTTATGGATTGCAGAGGGGAAAGACAGAAAGCTGATACAGTAACCAAATAATCAAGTCACTAAATTTCTCTCTACCTTGGTTACAGCATGGCCTAGTGGCAAGAGCATGGACTTGGGAGTCAGAGGTCATAGGTTCTAATCCCAGCTCTGTCACTTGTCTGCTGTGTGACCTTGGGCAAGTCACTTCACTTCTCTGTGCCTCAATTACCTCATCTGTAAAATGGGGATTAACTGTGAGCCTCATGTGGGACAATCTGATTACCTTGTATCTACCCCAGCGCTTAGAACAGTACTCTGCACATAGTAAGCGCTTAACAAATACCAACATTATTATTATTATTATTCTCTCTGCCTCAGTTACCTCATCTGTAAAATGGGAATTAAGAATGTGAGCCCCACCTGGGGCAACCTAATTACCTTGTGTCTACCCCTGTGCTTAGAACAGTGCTTGGCACATAGTAAGCACTTAACAAATATCATCATCACCATTATTATTATTCTCTGTGCCTCAATTACCTCATCTGTAAAATGGGGATTAAGAGTGTGAACCTCATGTGGGACAGGGACTGTATCCAACCCGATTACCTTGTATCTACTCCAGCACTTAGAACAGTGCTTGGCACATAGTAAGTGCTTAACAAATACCATAAAGAACCCAAAGAACAACATCAGAGGCATAGTTGAACGTGGTCAGTGAAGAAACAAGAGTGGCCTAGTGGAAAGGCCACAGGCCTGGGAGTCAGAGGACCTGGGGTCTCATTCACTCCCACAGCTTCAACTACCAATTTTATGCTAATGATTCCCAAATCTACTTCTCCAGGCCTGATTGCTCTCTTTCTCTGCAGTCTCACATTTCCTCCTGCCTTCAGGACATCTCTACTTGAGTGTCCTGATGACACCTCAAACCTACCATGTCCAAAACAGAATTTCTTACCTTCCCACCCAAATCCTGTCCTCCCTATGACTTTCCCATCACTGGAGAGAGCACCACCATCCTCCCTGTCTCTCAATCTTGGTGTTTTCTCTCATTCAAAATACATATTCAATTTGTCACCAAATCATATTGGTTCTACCTTCACAGCAACGTTAAAATCCACCCTTTCCTGTCCCTCCATACTGCTAACTAGTTAATCCAAGCTTTTATCCTAGTCTACCTTAATTACTGTATCAGCCTCCTTGCTGACCCTCCAGTCTTCTGTCTCTCCCCACTCCAGTCCATACTTCATTCTGTTGCCAAGATCAGTTTTATTTTTTACAAAACTGCTCAGTACATATTTCCTCACCCAAGAACCTCTAGGAGCTGCCCATCCACCTCTGCAACAAACGGAAACTCCTTGCCATAAGCTTTAAAGCTTTCAATCACCTTGCTCCCCCCTACCTCATCTCACTACCCTCCTACTACAACTCAGCCCGCACACTTCACTCCTCTCATGCCAACCTACTCACAGTACCTTAGTTTCATCTATCTTACTGCCGACATCTCGCTTATATCCTCCCTCTGGCCTGGAATGCCCCCTTTTTCATATCCCACAGACAATTACTCTCACTACCTTCAAAGCCTAACTGAAGACGTATCTCCTCCAAGAGACCAACCCTGACTAAGCTCTCATTTCCTTTTCTCGCACTCCCTTCTGTATCACCTTGATTTGCTCCCCTTATTCGTCCCCCTTGCCCCACAACCAGGCTCACATCACTTATGTACATCTCATCTGTACATATTAATACACATTAATACAAGCACTTACCCTATCTCACTTTGATTACTGTATCAGCTTCCTTGCTGACCTCCCTACCTTCTCTCTCCCCGTTCCAATATATACTCCACTCTGCTGTCCAGATCATTTTCCTTCAAAAACATTCAGAACATGTTTCCCCACTCCTCAAGAAACTCCAGGGGTTGCCCATTCACTTCCACATCAAACAAAAACTCTTCACCATTGGGTTTAAAGCACTCAATCACCTCACTCTCTCCCACCTCACCTCACTACTCTCCTACTACAACCCAGCCTGCCCACTTTGTTCCTCGAACACTAACCTTCTCACTGTACCTCATTCTCATCCATCTCCCTGACAACCTCTCACCCACAACCTGCCCCTGGCCTGGAACACCCTCCCTCCTCATATCAGACAGATAATTGCTTCCCCCACATCAAAGCCTTATTTAAGGCCCACCTCCTCCAAGAGACCTTCCCTGACTAAGCCCTCCTCTCCTCTTCTCCCACTCCCTTCTGCGTCGCCCTGACTTGCTCCCTTCATTCATCCTCCCTCCCAGCCTACACAGCACAGATGCAGCTCTGTAATTTATTTATTTATGTATTTTAATGTTTGTCTCCCCTTCCAGACTGTGAGTTCATGTGGGCAGGGAAAGTGTGTGTTTGTTGTTGTATTGTCCTCTCCCAAACATTTAGTACGGTAGCACAGTAGTGCTTTGCACAAAGTAAGTGCTCAAAAAATATGACAAAGAATATTTGTAATTTATTTATATCTTAATGTCTGTCTTCCCTTCTAGACTACAGGCTCATTGTGAGCAGGGAATGTGTTATATTGTTATACTGTACTCTCCTAGGTACTTAGTACAAGTGCTTAATAAATAAAATTGATTGATCTATTGATTGATTACCACTTGCCCTATTTGAAGTTTATTTCAATGTCTTTCTTCCCAACTAGACTGTCCTTGAGGACAGGAATCATGTCTACCAGCCCTGTTCTACTCTTCCTAGGACTTAATACAGTGCTCTAAACACTAAAGTGTTCAGTAAATACCACTGATCGATTGTGGGGCCAGTTCAGGGCTTTTTGTCTGTCATCTGTTCAGTCTAGTTATAAATGCCTCAGTTAAGGTTGCCTGGGGACAACTTGCATTTAAGGAAATGTACCTCACTGGAACAGATAAAGGACCTCAGAAAAATAACTTACCGGTAAATGACCAAGGAGAGGTGTAATACTGTCAGAGACATAAATGATGCTTCCATCTGTGGTCACTGCAAGGATGAAGCCATCTAATGCCTGAAGAAAATGGAAGAATTGAAAGCTCATTTACGGAGGTTCTAATCAAAAGATCCCATTTTTCACATAGCATTTACCTTACTTGGCTCAGGGTAATATTTTTAGGGAGAATTCTTGTTAACCTAAGGAAAGGAATAGTCAAAGTAATCAGCCTTAATAGTGAGTTCCACATACTGTGTTAAAAAAGTCTATAAAATGAAATTATTGATAGAATTTTTAGAATTATTAACACCAAATTTTTATTTCTGTACACAACTGTTCCAGGAGATCAACATATCAGGTACTAAAATGCAAATTAAAATGATAAAATCAATCCCATCCAGATTTAGTTAAGGGGATTTATTGTAAAGATCACACTATTGGGCTGATTCAGAACTGGAATGGATTTTAAAAAAGAATTTTTCTATTGCTTTCCCTAGTCACATCTGAATTCTGTAATAATAGTTGACAGAGTAAATGCCCTCTGAAGCAAAATCGAGCCATAGCATGAAATTAGGGTCTAGATTCACTAAAAGTTAGCTGCCCATTCAAGACACAGACATAGAGAAGCTGCCGGGAAATTGTGACATTGAGGTCAAATGCGAGACCCTACTGCAGATCTGAAGCAGCATAGCCTAGTAGATAGAGCACAGGTCTGGGAGTCAGATGGACCTGGGTTCTGATCCCAGCTCTGCCACTTGTCTGTTGTGTTACCTTCTCTGAGCTTGGGTTACCTCATCTGTACAATGGGGATTAAGACTGTGAGCCCCATGTGGGACATGGACTGGGCCCAACCTGATTATCTTGTTATCTACCCCAGCACTTGATATGGCACTTAACAAATACCATAAAAAAAAAGACCTGGAAAATTGACTTTTTCAATGACATACCACATATGGCCCAGCTTTCTACTTGTATTTAGTACTGGAAGTGGTTGTATCCAACTGTCCATATAAACACTTCAAAATACCTGAATTGTACATACAGTGTTGTCTTATAGGCGATTAGTATTTTTCCTTAAAGCAGAAATCATTTACATTTAGCTCATTTTTTTTTCCTTTGTGGGCAGCTGCATATACTACCTGTCCAGATCAGATGGAAAACCTAAGTCCCTCCTGTCCACAACAGTTTGGCATGACCTAACCAAGCTGATTTCTAAAGTTGTGGCATTTGCTAAGTGCTTACTATGTGCCAAGCATTGTACTAAGCACCTAGGCAAGGTGGATACAAGGAACTGGGTTGGGCACAATCCCTGCCCTACATGGGGCTCACACTCTTAATCCCCATTTTAGAGATGAGGTTACTGAGGCACAGAGAAGTGAAGTGACTTGCCCAAGGCCATACAGCAGACAGATGGCAGAGCTGGGATTAGAACCCATGACCTTTTGATTCCCAGGACAGTACTCTATCCACTACACCTCCTGCTTCCCCCAGGAATTGTTGTCAGAATTCTGGGGCCTTTCGGGATGAACAGGACCATGCCTGATTTATTAGTATAATAGAGAGGTTGATTAAAAACACAAATAAATAGAACTTTCTCACCAGAAAATGGTTAAACCAATGAGGCGACCAATAGTCTTCTGTCTGGACTTACCTTCAGAGCCACCCTGCCAATTTCGCTGCTGAAAATTCTGTGAAATATTATCTGCCCCACATTTTGGGCCTGTATATCTAAACCTTGGGAAAAAAATGGAAATGCAGTTGTTGAACCCCTCTGATAAAGATTATTCCGTTGTTCTTTTCCTATCCTCTCTAGAGCCAGGAGGCCCAGAAGGAGGGACATTAACCCCTTAATGGATCTTTGGGAACACTGTCACCATGGCAATAATTTGTTCAACAATCCCTTAGGCATCTTAGAAAATCAACATCCTTCCCAAAATGGGCAACTGGCAAGAAATATGTTCCCCAGAGAAGCCAGGAAAATGAACGCAGGCTTCGCTTCTGGCTTCTCTTTCCATTTTCACCTGCATGAATATGTGATGTTGGCATGAATGGCTCAAGAAATGTGGGGCATATCTTAAAAGAGAAGTGCATTCTTTCAAGTTCGGGGCTGTTCATTCAACAGAAGTGTACCTAAATAGCAAGGTGAAACTTCCCTTTTTTCCTTCTTTCATGTGAGTGCTCTACCACTGATGCCAGTGGGGATGCTGAGCAGGTCAAAACCTCAGGGCTGGGGCATGCAGAAGAAAAATATACTACCTGTCCAGATCAGATGGAAAACCTAAGTCCTTCCTGAATTCTTCGGTATCAGAACATGTGGGAGTTAGCAGGGCTATGAGATGGGAAATAATGTTTCATCACTTTGTTAGCATGTTCTATCAAACCTACACCACCGACGTTTCCCTAAGAGGGCTTGCTCTGGTTTTAAAAGTCCCACCAGCATAATTTCTAAGTAATTTTATAAAACATAATTGCAGAATGATTGTGTCCTCCTATGTTTTGTAAAGAAGACTTTCATGAGCACTTTGAAAATGGTGACAACAGAAGCATTCATGGGCTAAAGTTAAGATAATGTTTTGCTGAAAAAGCTAGGAAAAAGTCCATCTCTGACTTTCTCCCTCAAATTCTTCCAGTTTATGAAATCTTACCCCAAAGGCTAAGAAAAAAGAGAACTGAACTCAGAATACTCAGAAACCTCACGAGTATTGTTTCTGGTATGCTGAAATTTACTGGAAAATGAATTCATGTTCACTAGGTTCAACTATTCTTCATAGGCTGAAATCTATAGCTTGCAGCTCAACTCATGTGGTTGCATATTTAGGTGCCTGTATGTAAAAATTACAACTTACAGATTAACATATTTAATGTACTATATTTCTGCATATATTAATGCATCATAGTCACAAGCTGCATTTCATGTATGAAGTCTTCCCAACCCCTCATACACACTTGTGGCTGAATTTCACTGTCACTGCTGTTTTCTTTAAATATGAAGGGCAACTAAGTTTACATAATTATCTCATTCACCCATTTTAATAATTATGAATGATCAGTTTTGGACTGTATATAGGAAAATCATTTTCCATATAAAATTATGAAGTATTTTCAGGTCATCAGACTCCTTTCAAATATCAGACCTTGAATTTTTTTTTCTTTTAACTCAATTTTAAAAGAACAACAACAGATCGTCACCTTCAAATGGAAGAGGCGATTCTGAGGGAGGAGCCAGTGATGTAGTTCTTCTCAATATTAGTTTTTCCCCATATTGGACACTGTCAACCTTTCTAATGCTAGGGATGAGATTCAATTTTCATTCTCAGCGCTCTCAGAGTTTATGGTTTATGGCAGGGGAAGAACAACGCTTAGACTTGTAAGACTAGAGGGCTAACGGGCTAGAATTTAAGCCCATTGTGGGGCAGGGGTTGTCTCTCTTTATTGCTATAATGTACTTTCCAAGCGCTTAGTACAGTGCTCTGCACACAGTAAGCACTTAATAAACACGATTGAGTGAATGAATGAAATCCCGTAGTTTGTGGCTTTGCTTAACTGCCTTTCAAATATTATAGCCCTATCACAATACTCAGCAAGTCAATAGACACTGGGATGTTTTCAGGACTACGGGCAGCATTTGTTTGGACCAGAGGGTCATATCCCAATCAGTTAATCATATTTTACTTCAATGTGTCAGGTCGTTTTAAAAGAAATTTTCACCTCCAACATCAGCTGGGTGAATTCTTCATTACTGAGAAATGAGGGCTTCCAGTCTTGGTGGATGTCACAGATTTCCGTTTGCGCTGAAACTTCTAAACAAATACAAATATGTTGTTACTGTCTTTAAAAATGCAGGAAAGTGGGATTTAACAAGCAAAGCACAATTCTCTCCCACATAATCTTTTATTATTGAATTCTTTTACCCAAGTTCAGAGCCTTTCAGGTAACTAGTAAATCTTCCCAGGTAACTGGGAGTCAGAAGGACCTGGGTTCTAATCCCAGTCCCACTATTTGTCCTCGAAATGACCTTGGGCAAGTCATTTAACATGCCTGCACCTCGGTTACCTCATCTGTAAAATACGGATCAAGTCTGTGAGCCCCATGTGTGACAGGAACTGTGTCCAACCTCATTTGCTTGTATCTACCCCAGCGCTTAGTACAGTACCTGGTATATAGTAAACACTTAACAAATACCACAATTATTATTATTATTATTATTATCACTGTGTTCAGACCACTGTACTAAGCACTTAGGAGACGATTATATAACTCTAGCATCTCTAGAATCCAACCTTTCCTCTCCAACCAACCTGCTAGCATGGTGATCCAAGAATTTATTACATCCCAACTTGACTACTGCACCAGCTTCCTTGCTGATCTATCGCCTCTCGTCTCTACCCACTTCAGTCCATATTTCACTATGTTGCCAAGAGCATTTTTATAAAAAAAATTTTCAGTTTATATCTTCCCACTGTTCAAAAACTTCCAATGGTTGCCTATCCATCTCCACATCAAAGATGTGTATAATAAGCACTCAATCAGCTCTTTTTTTCCAATGGACTTTGTTCAGCACTTACTATGTATCAGGCACTGCTCTAAGTGCTGGAGTAGATACAAGCTAATCAGGTTGGACACAGTCCATGTCCCACATGGGGCTCAGAGTTTTAATCCCCATTTTACAGATGAGGAAATGAAACACAGAGAAGTTAAGTGACTTACTTAAGGTCACACAGCAGACAAGTGCAAAGC
Organism: Ornithorhynchus anatinus; assembly: GCF_004115215.2. Classification (NCBI taxonomy): domain Eukaryota; kingdom Metazoa; phylum Chordata; class Mammalia; order Monotremata; family Ornithorhynchidae; genus Ornithorhynchus; species Ornithorhynchus anatinus. Next base: position 17,359,808 of record NC_041747.1, on the reverse strand, counting down.
CGGCGATTAGAACCCAGATCCTTCTAACTCCCAGGCTCATGCGCTATTCATAAGGTCATGCTCACAGATCTCCTACTTCAACCCAATCTGCAAACCTCGCTCTTCTAATGCCAACCTACTCTCTGAACCTTGATCTCATCCCTCTTGCTTCCAATCCCTTGCCCATGTCTTCCCTTTGGCTTGGAACTCCCTCCCCCTTCATAACTGTCAGTCCATCACTCTTCCCACCACTAGACTGTAAGTTCCTTGTGAACAGGGATTGCATCTATCAACTCAATTGGAGTGTACCTTCCTAACTGCGTTCTACAGTGTTCTGCACAGTAAGCACTCAATAAATACCACTGATTGATTCAAAACCTTCCTAAAAATCACATCATCCAAGAGGCCATCCTTTATTGAGCTCTCATTTTCTCTCCTGGCCTTCCCCTCTTCATCACCTATGCACTTTCTTGGATAACCCTTAAAAACTCGGTACATATCCTTATAGTCTATTATTTCCCCTATCTGTAATTTATTTTAAATCTGCCTCCCCCTCTTCACTGTAGACTGTAAGCTCCTTGTGGGCAGGGATAATTTCTACCAACACTACTGTACTGTACTCTCCCAAGCACTTAGTACAGTGCTCTGCACAGCAAGTGCTCAATAAATATCATTGGTTGATTGATACTTTCCCACTAAATACAATACTCCACACATAGTAAACATTTAGTATATACTAATGACTGACAGTGTAGACCCTGGTAAGACATAAATCCTCCTTCTTACTGCCTGCCTAGGAGGCAGCACTCTAGACTGAGCCTACAGGAGAATGTGTGGGAGCGAGGGGAAAACACACACACACAAACACAAGAGTCACCCAACTCCATGGGGATGAAGCGATAGCTTTTCTGCTCCAGATTACGAACCATCATGGTTTTTACTCCTGTGGCCCCGAGGCCCTCCACTTTTATAGAAATCACCAGTCAAATAGCCCACGAAGCAACATGGCTCGATGGAAAGAGCCCAAGCCTGGAAGTCAGATGGCCTGTGTTCTAATGCTCGTTCTGAGGCCTCCGTGCTCTGTGACCTTGGTCAATTCACTTGTTTTCTGTGCCTCAGTTTCCTCATCTGTAAATATGGATTCAATACCTCTTCTCCCTTCTACTTCAGCTGAGATAGGGACGGTGTCCAACCTAATTTATCTTCTATCTAGCCTAGAGCTTAATATAGTGAGTGGCACATAGTGAATGCTTGACCATAGTCATAATTGTTAAAATGTCATGTGGTCCTGGCCAAAGAGGGGAAGAAAGAGAAATGCTAAATTCCATTATTTCTGAGGCTAGGCTTGCCCTGATGCAATTATCTGCAGACCCTGCTTTTTCCTAAATCATTTCAATAAAGGAGGCCCAATCCTCAAGCCCCACTCTATTTGGCTTGATACTGCCCTGTGAAGATCTCAAATCCCTACCTTTGTTCTGAATGAGCCCCAAGCATGACGGTCTGGGGCTGCACTGACAAATGGTCCCAAGGGATGAGAAGTGACTGTGGAAACTGAGGAACAGGGTTGCCTAGCAGCAAGAGAAGGGGATCACAAACAAGGGCTATCTACCTGAAAGAAAGCATTCTCTTGACTCTAAGTTCCTTGTGGACAGGGAACGTGTCTACCAACTCTGTTGCACTCTCCCTAGAGCTTAGAACAGTGCTCTGCACATAGTAGGTGCTCAACAACTACCATTGATTGAATGATTGAGCTTTCAAATCTGGGTTTTCCAGGGATATTCCTGAGATTCGGGGTGCTGCTTAGGAGAAGAGCAATTTACTCTTCAAAAGAATTTCCCATTGACTGTCTTGTGGATCACCTCACAGAACAGGATGACAAAACCAATAGAGGCCCAGTAGATTGTGGGAGCAGGGCCCTGCTCTTCAGGGATATCCATCTAACTGGGATCGTCTGCCCACATACACAATTAATTGTTTAACTGTAATGTCTTCTTTTCCAGGTTCCTCATTCCTGGGCAAGTGTGGCTGTTTAGATGAAACAATGCAGGTTCTTGGGTTCAGCTTGGCTGTTTGTTTTTCCAGTCACCTTTGGCTTTTCCTGGCTGGCACTTTAATTCAACCCATGTTAGTTCTCTTTCCTCTCCCTAGGATAGCTTTGATCGAGGTACTTACAGTACTCAAAAAACCTGCAAAAGAATAAGAAGGATAATGAAACTTTTAGTTGTCCCAATCATGCCCTATTCTATGAAATCATCTCATCTTTGACAAATTTTAGTGAGAAGCATCAGTGTAACATCTGATAACTATAATTACTTCCTCAATAATTCTGACTTGTGACTTCATTAAAGATCAAAGCCAGGGGGTAGGAGGAGGGGATTCTGCTTTCCATTCTTGCTACTTTCATCATTCCCAAATTTGCTTTAATTCTAAAAAAAATCTGAAAGTGGGCGGGAATGTGCTAGGATGGGGTGGCTGATGGCAGAGAAGTTGGAGAAGTGGGACGAAGGGTGAAGCGCAACTTTGCAAAATAACTCTCAACTCTAAGCTTGGTCCTGTGTTCAATGGCCAACAGGGCAGAATCTATGGTCTTTCTCCGATTCTTTATGATTTTTAATAATAATGTTGGTATTTGTTAAGTGCTTACTATGTGTAGAGCACTGTTCTAAGCGCTGGGGTAGACACAGGGGAATCAGGTTGTCCCATGTGGGGCTCACAGTCTTAATCCCCATTTTTACAGATGAGGTAACTGAGGCACAGAGAAGTTAAGTGACTTGCCCACAGTTACACAGCTGACAAGTGGCAGAGCTGGGAATCGAACCCATGACCTCTGACTCCAAAGCCCGTGCTCTTTCCACTGAGCCACGCTGCTTCTGAGGATGAGCAGGACAAGGTTCTGCACAGTTGTCCTGGGTGAACTTTCCTTGGGGAGGCCTAATAGTAGGAATTACATGTATCAGTAATAGGACCAGTAGTCCAAGGGATTTGCTATCTCCAAATTAGGATCACCTCCAGAGAGAGAAGTCTGACAGGCCTACACACACACACACACACACACACACACACACGCACAAAGCCAGGCCTACTAATGCTGCTTTTGGAAAAGCCTGGAAATGTTCCCTTTTCTTTATTTTTCATGTCAGGATATTCAGGGTCAAATGAAAGTGGTGAGAAAGGAAGCAGAGCTGGGAAGTGACCAAAGTCTGTTTTAGGAGGTGGGACTCTTCAATTCTCTTCCCTAAATGGCTGGCTGCAGTGGTTATAATCTCTCTTTCTCCAATTCTACTCATTTCCTCTTATTCCCCAGGCAGGACACCAGGAGAGAAACCTCTAGGATTTCCCCCTCCCATCTCCATGGGGACAAACATGGATATCATTTGGGAACCTGCCCCAGGCTTCCATATGCAAAATATGATTGCTCTCTTAAATTCAGTCACAAGAGAGCAGGTCCTGGGGCATGGTAGATAGACAGTTTTTGCTTCTAAGATGGCCCAGGGAAGAAACATCATCAATCAGTGGTATTTATTGAGGATTACTATGAGCACAGCACTGTTTTAAGTGCTTGGGAGATTACAATATAACAGAGTTGGTACACATGTCCCCTGCCTATCCAGCTCTGTGTCAAACAAAAACTCCTCACCATTGGCTTCAAAGCAGTCCATCACCTTACCCCCTCCTACCTCACCTCGTTTCTCTCCTACAACCCAGCCTGCACACTTCACTCCTCTAGTTCTAACCTTCTTTCTATGCCTCGATCTCACCTGTCTCGCTGCCATCCTCTGGCCTATGTCATTCATACATTCATTCAATTGTATTTATTGAGCGCTTACTGTGTGCAGAGCACTGTACTAAGTGCTTGGAAAGTACAATTCAGCAACAAAGAGAGACGATCCCTGCCCACAGCGGGCTCATAGTCTAGAAGGGGGGCAACAGACATCAAAATAAGCAAATAGGCATCAATAGCATCAATATTAATAACTGAAATTATATATACACATCAAAATAAGTAAACAGGCATTAATATAAATAGAATTATAGATATGTACCTATATACACAAGTGCTATGGGGTGGGGAGAGGGGATAGAGCAAAGGGAGTGAGTTGGGATGATGGGGAGGAGAGGGGGAGCTGAGGAAAAGGGGGGTTTAGTCTGAGATGGCCTCCTGGAGGAGGTGAGCCTTCAGTAGGGCTTTGAAGGGGGGAAGTTTGATTGGCAGATTTGCAGAGGGAGAGCATTCCAGGCCAGAGGTAGGACATGGGCCAGGGGAGAATGAGGCACAGTGAGAAGGTTAGCACCAGAGGAGAGGAGTGTGCAGGCTGGGATATAGAAGGAGAGAAGGGAGGTGAGGTAAGAGGGGGTAAGGTGATGGAGAGCTTTCGTAATATCCCAACTGGATTATTGTGTTAGCCTCCTCACTGATCTCCCTTCCTCCTGTCTCTTCCCACTCCAGTCTATTCTTCATTCCGCTGCCTGGATCATCTTCCTTCAGAAGCGTTCTGGGCATGTCACTCCCCTTCTCAAAAACCTCCAGTAGTTCATTCATTCATTCATTCAATAGTATTTATTGAGCACTTACTATGTGCAGAGCACTGTACTAAGCGCTTAGAATGAACAAGTCGGCAACAGATAGAGACAGTCTCTGCCATTTGACGGACTTACAGTCTAATCGGGGGAGACGGACAGACAAGAACAATGGCGATAAATAGAGTCAAGGGGAAGAACATCACGTAAAAACAATGGCAACTGAATAGAATCGAGGCGATGTACATTTCATTAACAAAATAAATAGGGTAATGGAAATATATACAGTTGAGCGGACGAGTACAGTGCTGAGGGGATGGGAAGGGAGAGGGGGAGGAGCAGAGGAAAAGGGGGAAAAGAGGGTTTAGCTGTGGAGACGTGAAGGGGGGTGGTAGAGGGAGTAGAGGGAGAAGAGGAGCTCAGTCTGGGAAGGCCTCTTGGAGGAGGTGAGTTTTAAGTAGGGTTTTGAAGAGGGGAAGAGAATCAGTTTGGCGGAGGTGAGGAGGGAGGGCATTCCAGGACAGCGGGAGGACGTGGCCCAGGGGTCGACGGCGGGATAGTGGAGACCGAGGGACGGTGAGGAGGTTGGCGGCAGAGGAGCGGAGTCTGCGGGGTGGGCGGTAGAAAGAGAGAAGGGAGGAGAGGTAGGAAGGGGCAAGGTGATGGAGAGCCTTGAAGCCTAGAGTGAGGAGTTTTTGTTTGGAGCGGAGGTCGATAGGCAACCACTGGAGTTGTTTAAGAAGGGGAGTGACATGCCCAGATCGTTTCTGCAGGAAGATGAGCCAGGCAGCGGAGTGAAGAATAGACTGGAGCGGGGCGAGAGAGGAGGAAGGGAGGTCAGAGAGAAGGCTGACACGGTAGTCTAGCCGGGATATAACGAGAGCCCGTAGCAGTAAGGTAGCCGTTTGGGTGGAGAGGAAAGGGCGGATCTTGGCGATATCGTAGAGGTGAAACCGGCAGGTCTCGGTAACGGATAGGATGCGTGGGGTGAACGAGAGAGACGAGTCAAGGATGACACCGAGATTGTGGACCTGAGAGACGGGAAGGATGGTCGTGCCATCCACTGTGATAGAGAAGTCTGGGAGAGGACCGGGCTTGGGAGGGAAGATGAGTAGCTCAGTCTTGCTCATGTTGAGTTTTAGGTGGCGGGCCGACATCCAGGTGGAGACGTCCTGGAGGCAGGAGGAGATGCGAGCCTGAAGGGAGGGGGAGAGGACAGGGGCAGAGATGTAGATCTGCCTGTCATCTGCGTAGAGATGGTAGTCAAAGCCGTGAGAGCGAATGAGTTCACCGAGGGAGTGAGTGTAAATGGAGAACAGAAGAGGGCCAAGAACTGACCCTTGAGGAACTCCAACAGTTAAAGGATGGGAGGGGGAGGAGGCGCCAGCGAAGGACACCGAGAATGACCAGCCAGAGAGGTAAGACAGGAGAGGACGGAGTCCGTGAAGCCAAGGTGAGATAAGGTATGGAGGAGGAGGGCAGCAGAGAGGTCAAGGAGGATCAGAATGGAGTAGGAGCCATTGGATTTGGCAAGAAGGAGGTCATGGGTGACCTTAGAGAGAGCAGTCTCAGTAGAGTGGAGGGGACGGGAGCCAGATTGGAGGGGGTCCTATCAACCTTCGCACAAAACAAAAACTCCTCACTACTGGCTTCAAAGCTCTCCATCACTTGCCCCCTCCTACCTCTCCTCCCTTCTCTCATTCTACTTCCCACCCCATACACTCTGCTCCTCTATCGCTCACCTCCTCACGGTCCTCCATTCGTGCCTGTCCAGGCATCAACCCCTGGCCCACATCCTACTACTGTCCTGGAATGCCCTCCCTCCTCACATCTGCCAAACTAACCCTCTTCAAAGCCCTACTGAGAGCTCACCTCTTCCAGGAGGACTTCCCAGACTGAGTCCCCTTTCCCTCTGCTCCTCCTCCCCTCCCCTTCCCCCTCTCCTGCACTCTGCTCTTCCCCCTTCTCCTCCCCTCAGCACTGTGCTTATTTGTATGTATTATTTATTACCCCATTTATTTTGTTAATGCGGTGTATATTTCCATTATTCTATTTATCTTGATGATGTTGTCTTTAGTTTTGTTCTGTTTTGCTTTGCTGTCTGTCTCCCCCAGACTGTGAGCCCATTATTGGGCAGGGATTGTCTCTATCCACTGACGAATTGTACATTCCAAGCACTTAGTACAGTGCTCTACACATAGTAAGTTTTCAATAAATACTACTGAATGAATGTGAGGAGTGAGGAGTTTTTGCTTGCCTGCCTCGGGCCTGGAATGCCCTCTCTCCTTCTATCTGCCTGGCAATTACTCCGCCCCCTTCAAAGCCTTATTGAAGGCACATCTCCTCAAAGAGACCCTCCCAGACTAAGCCCAACTTTTCCTCATTTCCCATTCCTTTCTGTGTCACCCTGATTTCTTCCCTTTGCTCTTTCTCCCTGCTCCCACAGGCCCACAGCCTTATGTATATATCTGTAATTTGATTTATTTATACTGATGTCTATTTGTATTGATGTCTGTCTCCCCACCTCTAAACTGTGAGCTCCTTATTGGCAGGGATTGTTGCTATTTATTGTATTATTGTATTTTCCCAAGCATTTAGTACAGTGCTCTGCACACAGTAAGCACTTAATAAATACGACTGAATGAATGAATGAATGTCCACAGTGAGCTTACAGTCTAGAGGATGGTGCAGGACTGTGAAATAATAATAACAATAATAATGATTGTGTGGTATTTGTTAAGCGCTTACTATATGCCAGGAACTAACTAAGTGTTCAACCAAAGCAAATTACGTGGGGCTCACAGTCTCAATCCCCATTTACTAGATGAGGTAACTGAGACATAGAGAAGTTGAGTGATTTTCCTAAGGCCACACAGCAGGCAAGTGGCAGAGCCAGGATTAGAATCTATCACCTTCTGACTCCCAGGCCCATGCTCTATCCCTGAATCCTGCAATTGGAAACAACTGAAGAATTGGCTAGGGAAGGTTGGAATAGGTAGGTGGAGGATGGTGGAGGCTGTCTCTTGGCTGGATAAACAGTGGAAAGGCTCTAACCGGGCACCTTCCCCTGAAAGCAGCCGAAGACTACAGGGCTCCAGATAGGAATTGGGAGAAGAGGGAACATTTTACCATTGTGTTTCTGCAAAAATCCAATGACCTTTTCAAGCACTGTAGTTTTGTCCATTTTGCGTGTGTTGCCAGGAAGCATAGAGCTAAGCTCTTTGATGAGAACATTGAATTGATCACGACGCTTTTTCTCAGACTTGTTCCGCGAAGCCCTGCAGATATGAAAAACACCGTTACAAAAATATCCTTCTAGTTTCTCGATACGTCATGAAGAGGAGCAGTTTTCCAGCAGCATCTATACTTCTACACTGTCAGGCAAAATTTAGTTGGAGGGGTCTGGGAGCTCAATTGATCCAGTTCGTTGCCTCAGGTCCACGAATGATTACATTACCCAAGGCAAACTCTGAGGCTCTCGAGACAGATACCCCACAGCAATGAAATATTATCTTCTAAAGAAAACTCAAAGCCTATGTACGTGGCAATGTAGCGGATAGTGGAACTGGATCTAGTCGAATCGCATGGGTGTGGGTGTCAGAAGTCCTTACTCTGCCACTGGTCTGCTGTGTGATCTTGGAAAAGTCACTTAATTTCTCTGTGCCCTGTTTCCTCAAGTATAAAAATGAGGATAAAATATCTGCTGTCTCTCCTCCTTAGACTTGTGAGCCCCAAGTGGGATAAGGACTGTATCCAATTTCTTTATAATGTATCTACCCCACCACTGAGTATGGTGCTTAGCAGAGAAGCATGTAAAAACCACAATTATTATTATTATTGAAATATTCATCTAGCAGTCAGCATATGAACTTCATTTTCACAGGAAGTTGTACGGGATGGAAATACCCGCAGATTCCAAGGGGTTTGGATTAATTCATTAGCAAGCAGTCCCCATTCTCAGTCAATATCAGAAAATCTAGGAATGTGGAATGGTCCGTCCCTATTCATACGGATGAATGTCCAGAAGAGCAATCATCGCATGATTCCCCCATGTACCCTGCTGTTGCTGTCAGAAACAGAGGTCTGGTCCCAGCAGTGGTGCTGCTGCAATGTTACCAGGGGTTCTCAGCCCTATATCCCAGCCAAAAGTGCCCAGGAGTCACTTTATTATCATTATTATTCTTGTATGTGTTAAGTGTATACTATGTGCCAAGCACAGTTCTAAGCTCTGGGATAGATACAAGGTAATCAGGCTGTCCTATGTGGGGCTCACAGTTTTAATCCCCAGTTTACAGATGAGGGAACCACAGCACAGATAGGTTAAGTGACTTGCCCAAGGTCACCCAGCAAACAAGTGGCAGAGCCGGGATTATACCCCACATCTTCTGACTCCCAAGCCCGTGCTCTTTCCACTAGGCCATGCTGTTTCTCCTGGACTCCAGTTAGCCTCCACTGGATCCTAAATCCCTCCAGATCTTCCATTCTTTGAATGCAGGTTTGGGGACCTTTTCTGCTCAATGCACCTCAAGTCCCTGCACCCCTTATCACTACCAGCACCCTTCAACAGAAGCCCAGGAGTCTCCTCGAAGGTGGAGGAGTCACTGGAGACAAGCCTAATCCCCCCTCCTGCCCCACCGAGAATGACTGCAGGAAGTTCATGGAGAATGTGTTCTCTCCCATGCCCACATCTCCCCAGGTCTACTCTCTCCCCTGCAAAAGGTCCTTTCATTCATTCAATAATATGAATTGAGTGCTTACTATGTGCAGAGCACTGTACTAAGTGCTTGGAATGGACAATTCGGCAACAGATAGAGACAATCCCTGCCCAATGACGGGCTTACAGTCTAATCGACCTTCTCCTCTAGCCCCTACCACAAGCAGCCACCAAGGTCTGAGATATCAAGAACATTTCATTAATTCTTAATTCAGCACCAATGAAAATAATTCCAGTTCCAACCACCTTCCCTTAGGCCTAATACCTCCCCCTTAAGGATACTCTGTACACCCTTGTAGGTGTCCAGGGACTCACCTTCCTCTGATTCTTCCCTTCTCTCAAATTGTTCCGGATTTTGGTCTGACCCTTCCTTAGTCCTTCTCTGGACACAGGATCTCTCATTGTCCTGCCTCCCCCTCAGAGACAGGAGCCTCACTCTTCCAGGGTTCTAAGTCACTTAACTTCTTTGAGCCTCATCTGTAAAATGGGGACTGAAACTGGAGCCCCATGTGGGACTTGGATTATGTCTAACCTGAGTAACTGGTATCTACTCCAGCACTTAGTACAGTGCCCAGGACATAGTAAGCACTTAACAAATACCATAAAAAATACAAAAACAAACTCTGGACACCAAACCTCCAGGGTATCCCAAACCTCCTTCGGGAATCATCAGCAATCCCTCCCTGTGCTCTGTGTCCTTCCAGGGTTCCCAGAACAAGTTTTCCTTGTATCCTGCTCTTCCAGGCACACGGCTTGCCACTTCTTGCCGCTATGGTAGCCGAAGGTCTCCTCTCCAACTCCCTGGCTGCCCTATTTCCTGCCCAGTCTTTCTCAGGTCAACTGGGCTAATTATTTACACTTCATTTCTCTGTGCCTGATTCCTCAGCAGTAAAATGGGAATGAAATATTTGCTCCTCCCTTCTACTTAGACAGCAAACCCTGTGTGGGTGTGGGGCTGTGTCTGACCTGATTAACTTGTATCTACCCCAGTGCTTAGAACAGGGCTTGATACATAGTAAGTGCCTAACAAATGTCATAATCATCATCATCATTGTCATCATTAGTATTATTCAGTCTAGGGAAGAGAACCAAAGGGTGACACTCCTGTCTTCTTTGCCCTTTTCTAAGTATGGGGCTGTCATGGATGAACACTGCCTTATATTCTTAAAATATTGCCCTGAGTTCCTCAGGTTGCTCTCCTACGTTTGTGGACTCGGAGCCTGGTGGCTGAGCAGGGAAGTTGGGTTAAGGAATTAGGTAGGCCTGAGCTACTTTGCCAATAGTAATGATGGCTTTATTAAGCACTTATATATGTCAAGCAACTGGAGATAATCAAGTCACGACACAATCCCTGTCTCACATGGGGTTAACAGCTTACGGAGGAAGAACGGGTATTCAATCCCTTTTTACAGATGAGGAAACTAAGATACAGAGAACTTAAGTATCTTGCCTAAGGTCACACAGCAGACACATGGTAACACCAGAACAAAAATACAGTTCTGCTAACTACCAGCCCTGAGTTCTTTGCAGTAGGTCTCCTCTCGACTGTAAACTCACTGTGGGCAGGGAATGTGTCTTTATATCATTATATTATGCTCTCACAAATGCTAAATACAGCATTCTGCACAAAGTGTTCAATGAGTACGATTTATTGATATACAGATTGATTGCTGCAGGGAAGCCTGGATACACTGGCATCCCTTAGCTTCTCCATGGAAACTGAACCCAGGCAAGAGATGAGCTAAAAAGAGGTGGCCTCCTCCCCAAGGACTCATGGATGCAGAGAAACCAAGGACCAAAGTTGATGCAGTGTGGCTCAGTGGAAAGAGCCTGGGCCTGGGAGTCAGAGATCATGGGTTCGAATGCCGGCTCTGCCACTGGTCAGCTGTGTGACTGGGGGTAATTCCCTTAACTTCTCTGTGCCTCAGTTACCTCATTTGTAAAATGGGGATTAACTGTGAGCCTCACGTGGGACAACCTGATTACCCTGTATCCCCCCCAGTGCTTAAAAAGTGCTCTGCACATAGTAAGTGCTTAATAAATACCAACATTATTATTTTATTATTATTATGGCCCAGCTGAGGCGGTGGCAGGGAATCAAAGGTGTGGTTGGTGGAGGAACGGTGGGTGGGGAAGAGAATTTAAGCATAGTTACATTATGCACTTCTCCCTTTCTACTGCCCAACCCGCACGCTCCGCTCCTCTGCCGGTCACCTCCTCACCGCCCCCCGTTCTCGCCTAACCCGCCGTCGACCCCTGGCCCATGTCCTACCGCTGTCCTGGAATGCCCTCCCTCCTCACCTCCGCCAAACTAACTCTCTTTCCCTCTTCAAAGTCCTACTGAGAGCTCACCTCCTCCAAGAGGTCCCAGACTGAGCTTCCCCTTTTCCCTCTGCTCCCTCTGCTCCCTCTCTGCCCCCAACCTTCACCTCCCCTCAGCTAAGCCCACTTTCTCCCCTTTCCCTCTGCTCCTCCCCTTTTCCCTTCCCCTCCCCTCAGCACTGTGCTCATTTGTATATATTTTTATTACCCTATTTATTTTGTTAATGAGATGCACATCCCCTTGATTCCATTTATTGCTACTGTTTTTGTCTGTCTCTCCCAATTAGACTGAAAGCCCATCAATGGGCAGGTATTGTCTCTGCAATCTGTTGCTGAATTATACATTCCAAGCGCTTACTACAGTGCTCTGCACATAGTAAGCGCTCAATAAATACTATTGAATGAATGAATGAATTATTCATTATTCCTAATTATTTAGGAATAAGAAGCCACTTTCTTTCATGTCTCTCCCCAAGCTGTCTCTCTTTCCTGCTGCCAGGGCAAGATGGAGACTAGAGTGTTTGTGGCCTCCCCCACAATCACAAGAAAAATTTCATTCTATCAGAAAAAGACATCTTTAATAAACCTTACTTTAATCTACTAGCAAAAGGTTTCCCCACAAACACACATCAGTCTAGTGGGAAGCAGTGTGGCCTACTGGATGGAGTACAGACCTTGGGCAAGTCACTTAACTTTTCTGGGCTTCAGTGACCTCATCTGCAAAATGGGGATGAACCCCATGTGGGACATGGACTGTGTCCAACCTGATTACCTTGCATCTAGTCCAGCACTTAGAATAGTACCTGATACATAGTAAGGTCTTAAATACCATTAGAAAATTCAACTGGAAGCAATGTAGCCTAGTGGAAAGAACACGAGCCTAAAATCCAGAGGGCCTGGGCTCTTATCCCACTTGTCTGCTATGTGACCCTGGGCGAGTCACTTCTATCAATTTTTTTCAACTCTAAAATGGGGATTAAATCCTACTCCCCCTACTTAGACTGTGGGTCATGGACTGTATCCAGCCTGATTATTTTGTATCTATCCCAGAACACAGTAAAGCAAGTGACAGGAACTATTATTATTATTGTTAGTTCAAATGACTGTGCTTTTATATGAAACAGTGGCTGCTTTGACAATTATCTTATTACCATGAGGAAACTGAAGCACAAAGAAGGTAAGTGACCTGTTCCTTGCTTCTCTCTCACTATTCTCTATGAAATGGAACAGGAAAGGGGGCATGGGGATACATTTCTCACTTAGACCTCAGCTTTGCCTGGAAAAATAAAGGATATGATGCTGAGGCTGCTTCTCTTTCTTCTCCTCCTCCTCTCACCTTCTCGTCTCCAAGTGGAAGCAGGAATTTGTGAGGTGAGGTAAGGAAACTCTTCATGACAGTCCAGTGTCTAAATATATAATGCTTTTATTTTTCTCTCAGCATCTAATATTGTGAAAATTGTACACACAGTAGGTACTCAGGAAATACTGTTTTACTAAGGAAAAGCAGTTTCTCGTGGTCTCAATTCCAGCCTGACCCAGCTGACTTTTAGCTGACTATGACCAGCAGTTTTAAGGGTTTCCTGGAAGAATTTCAGCTTCAAATAGTTCCATGCTGCTTCCAATAATTATAGAAGTAGGATGGTGTAGTGGATAGAGCACAGGCCAGGGAGTCAGAGGGTCACGGGCTCTAATCCTACCTCTGTACTTGTCTGCTGTGTGACCTTGAGCAAGTCGCTTCACTTCTCCGTGCCTCAGTTACCTCATCTGTAAAAGGGGAAATTAGACTGTGAGCCCCACAAGGGACAGGGATTGTGTCCAACCCGATTTACTCATATAATAATAATGATGGTATTTGTTAAGTGCTTACTACATGCCAAGCACTGATCTAAGCTCCGGGGTAGATACAGGGCAATCAGGTTGTCCCATGTGAGGCTCACAGTTAATCCCCATTTTACAGATGAGGTAACTGAGGCCCAGAGAAGTGAAGTGACTTGCCCACAGTCACACAGCTGACAAGTGGCAGACCCAGCAGTCGAACCCATGACCTCTGACTCCGAAGCCCAGGCTCTTTCCACTAAGCCACGCTGCTTCCACCCCAGGGCTTAGTACAGTGCCTGGCACATAGTAAGCGCTTTACAAATACCAAAATTATTATTATCATTAGTTCTCCCAGGGCACGACACAGCCACTGGTAGGTCATTTAATATGTGTTACTTGCTAATTCTCTTGTTCCTTAATTCTGATATTTTTTGCTCTTGGGACACAGAAGCTGGGACATTTAGAAGCATGGGCCCATCCCTCTCAAAAAGACTGCTAAACACCAAGTCTTTGACCCAGACTGTCCAGAGAAAACTCACAGTGATGCATAGGGATCCTGGTAACCCACATTCCTCGCCACCTCCTTTATAGAGAAAATTGACCCTATTAGGTGTGATCCTTAATATCTCACCCGCCCCTCCCCAGTCCCCCCACCATCCTCAGTCCCCCCACCATCCTGTCCCTTCTTCAACTACAACTTCTTCAACTCTCATCTTTCCAGCAGTATCTCTAGATGAAATCTCCTTTCTTCTCTCTAAATCCACCCCCTCCACCTGCACATCTGACCCATTAATAATAACGATTGTGGTATTTGTTAAGCACTTACTATGTGCAAGCACTGTACTAAGAGCTGGAGAGGATACAAGCAAATCAGATTGGACACAATCCCTGTCCAACATGGGGCTCATAGGCTCAATCCCCATTTTACAGATGAGGTGACTGAGGCACAGAGAAGTGAAGTGACTTGCCCAAGGTCACATGGCAGAAAAGTGGTGGAGCCTGGATTAGAACCCATGACCTTCTGACTCCCAGGCCTGTGCTCTATCCACTACATCACACTGCTTCTCAAAGAAACATTCCCTGACCTCATTCCTTCGCACCTCATCAAAATACTTCCCTCTTCCCTTCTTCCCTCCCTAAATGCCATGTTCAACTGTTCGCTCTCCAGTGGCTTCTTCCCCACTGTTATCAAACATGCCCGTATCTCCCCATCCTAAAAAAATCCTTCCTTGATCTCATGGCTCCCTCTAGTTATCGTCCCATCTCCCTCCTTCCATTCCTCATCAAACTCCTTGAGTGAGTTGTCTACACCTGCTGTCTCAAGATTCCTCTCCTCCAATTCTCTCCTTGATCCCCTCCAATCTGGCTCCCTTCCCCCTCACTCCATAGCAACCACCCTCTCAAATGTCACAAATGATTTCCTTCTTGCCAAATCCAACAGCCTCCACTCCATCCTAATCCTCCTTGACCCTTCAGCTGTTCTCCAAACTGTCGACCATTCCATTCTCCTGGAAACAATTTCCAACCTCAGCTTCACTGACACGATCCTCTCCTGGTTCTCCTCCTATCTCTCTGGCTGCTAATTCTCAATCTCTTTTGTGTGCTCCTTCTCTGCCTCCACCCCCTACTGTGGGTGACCCTCAAGGTTCAGTTCTGGGTCCCCTTCGACATTCTAACTACAACCACTCCGTTTGAGAACTCATTTGCTCCCATGGCTTCAACTGCACATGATACCTGAATTTACATCTCCAGCCCTGATCTCTCTCCCTCTCTGCAGTCTCACATTTCCTCCTTCCTTCAAATCATCTCTACTTAGATGTCCTCCTACCACCTCAAACTTAACATCCAACAGTTCCAAAACAGAACTCCTTATCTTCCCATCCAAACCCTGTCCTCTCTCCAACTTTCCCATTATTCTAGATGGCACCACCATCCTTCCTGTCTCACAAGCCTGTAACCTTAGAGTAAGGTCTTAACAAATACTATAATAATAATTATTATTAACTATTATTCAGCTCCTCCACTACCCTTCAACAAAAATTCACGAATTCCAGGGGAGAGGGAAGGTCCATTATCATGTAAATTCCATTGCTCCTAAGTACATTGTGTAGGTAGGAGGGATGTGGAGAGAGGTCTTGTCTTATGCCATCGACATAGCAATGCTATGGACACATCTCTCCCACAACGCCCTACCTCCATCTGCCATCGTTCTGGTAGCATAGGCTCTACAAGGCTCTACATCACCTTGCCGCTTCCTACCTCTCCTCCCTTCTCTCTTTCTACTGCCCACCCCGCACGCTCCGCTCCTCTGCCGCCCACCTCCTCACCGTCCCTCGGTCTCGCCTATCCCGCCGTCGACCCCCGGGCCACGTCCTCCCACGGTCCTGGAACGCCCTCCCTCCTCACCTCCGCCAAACTAATTCTCTTCCCCTCTTCAAAACCCTACTTAAAACTCATCTCCTCCAAGAGGCCTTCCCAGACTGAGCTCCCCTTCTCCCTCTACTCCCTCTACCGCCCCTCCTTCACTTCTCCGCAGCTTAACCCTCTTTTCCCCCCATCTCCCTCTGCTCCTCCCCCTCTCCCTTCCCATCCCCTCAGCACTGTACTCGTCTGCTCAACTGTATATATTTTCATTACCCTATTTATTTTGTTAATGAAATGTACATTGCCTTGATTCTATTTAGTTGCCATTATTTTTATGAGATGTTCTTCCCCTTGACTTTATTTATTGCCATTGTTCTTGTCTGTCCGTCTCCCCTGATTAGACCGTAAGCCCGTCAAACGGCAGGGACTGTCTCTATCTGTTGCCGACTTGTTCATTCCAAGTGCTTAGTACAGTGCTCTGCACATAGTAAGCACTCAATAAATACTATTGAATGAATGAATGAATGAATGAATGAATAGCATATACATAGAATTTTCTTGGTAAAAATACGGAAGTGGTTTACCATTGCCTCCTACCGTGCAGTAAACTTGAGTCTCCGCCCTCGACTCTCTCCCATACCACTGCTGCCAGCACAGGTGAGTTTTGACTTGTAGCAGATTGCCTTCCACTCACTACCCACTGCCCAAGCTAGTAATGGAATGGGTAGGCCTCTGCTTGACTCTCCCTCCCATAGTCGAGACTGGTAGAGTACTGGAAAATCTCCAGGTGCAACCCTGAGAGGGGTGTGTAGAGGTAGCTGGGGGGAAAAAGCCCTGAATGAATACTCTCTTTGTCCTTCCTCCACCCACCCCACGTTCAATTATTTCCAGCCACCTACTAAGAGTTTTATAACTTTCTGCCATTTTTTAAACTTACTGGCCAATCAGAGCAATTAATAAATCAATTGAATTTAATGAGTGTTTACTCAGGGCAGAACAGTGCACTAAAAGTAATAATAATAATATTTGTTAAGCACTTATTAGGTGTCAAGCACTATTCTAAGCACTGGTCATTAAAGGGTAGGTCAGACACAGTACCTGTCACACACAGGGCTCACAATCTAACTAGGAGAGGGAACAGATATTGAACTCCCATTTTTCAGATGACAGAAAGGCAGCAAAGAGAAGTGAAGTGACTTGCCCAAGCTCAAACAGCAGGCAAGTGATGGAGCCAAAACCCAGGTCTGTGCTCTTACCACTAGGTCATGCTGCTTCTCTCAAAGTGCTTGGGAAGGTTTGGTGGGGATGGAAGTGGGAGTGCTAGCAGGGGTGTAGTGAGAGAGTAGCTAGGGGCAAGTCACTTAACTTCTTTGTGCTTCGGTGTCCTGATGTTAACAAGACAACTGACCAGCGTGGCTCAGTGGAAAGAGCCCAGGCTTGGGAGTCAGAGGTCATGGGTTCTAATCCTGGCTTCGCCGATTGTCAGCTGTGTGACTTTGGGCAAGTCACTTAAGTTCTCTGGGCCTCAGTGACCTCATCTGTAAAATGGAGATTAGGACTGTGAGTGTGAGCTCTATGTGGGACAACTTGATCACCTTGTATCCCACCCAGCACTTAGAACAGTGCTTTGCACATAGCAAGTGCTTAACAAATGCCATCATTATTACTATTATTAACTGACAAAGCAGTCACTGAGTCCTATATGAAAGCATAGGCAATTCATCTATGTCACAAGGGTGAGTATTTGTGGAAACACTTTGCTAGGAAATTAAAGGTTAAATAAAGACCATTTTTCTGTTAAAATGAAAGTGTTCTTTTTATCCCAGTGTACAAATGACTCTATTTGTAGAACCCAGAGCTGGCTTAAAATACAAATCAAGGTCAGGCATGAGAGTGAGTGGCCAAAACAATGAATAGATGAGAAAAAAAATGGACTACTTTAATTTATATGGATTAAGGTAGGTTGTTACAATGTACAGTCATCCTTTTCAGTATCCAGCACAGTATTCAGCACAAACTGATGATTCACTGAGTCATGCTTCAGGGAAATATGAAAGACATAATCAAAAGTAAGGTAGCTTCCTATTAATTGATTCCTAAAAAATCAAAAATGGGAGGAGACCATAATTTAAGTATTCATAAATTACCTTCCTTGCCCACCCTTCTCCCACCCACCCTACCTTCAATTCACCCCTGGGACTGCCCTGATCCATAAGCCCAAGTGCTTAGTTACAGACTCAGCCCTCAATAAATGGATTGATCTCCATGGCCCAACCTCCATCTTGCCCTGGGAGTGGGAGTCCAGGAGAGATATGAAAGACAGTCCAAAGGACTTTCTATTAATTAATTCCTAAATTACTGAAAATGTGAGAAGAGCATAATTTAAGTATTCCTAAATTTTCTTTCCCACCCACCCTTTCTCCACCCTCCCCACCTTCAATTATTAACAATAATAACTACGGTATTATTACGGTAGTAAGCTCTTTCTATGACCAGACACTGTACTAAGCCCTGGGGTGGATACAAGCAAATTGGTTTGGACACAGACTCATCCCATGTGGGGTTCAGTCTCAGTCCCCATTTTACAGATGAGGTAACTGAGGCAATAGAGAAGAGAAGCGACTTGCCCAAGGTAACAGAGCAGAAAAGTGGCAGGGCTGAGATTAGAACCCTTATCCCTGATCCACGTGCCCGATGTGGAGGGAGGTCTCATAGTCATCCTGGATCTCTTTCTCTGGAGCTGACCCCTGTTCTAATAATAATGTTGGTATTTGTTCAGGGCTTATTATGTGCTGAGCACTGTTCTAAGCGCTGAGGTAGATACAGGGTAATCAGGTTGTCCCATGTGGGGCTCACAGTCTTAATCTCCATTTTACAGATGAGGTAACTGAGGCACCGAGAAGTTGACTTGCCCAAAGTCACAGAGCTGACAGGTGGCGAGCCGGGATTAGAACCCATGACCCCTGACTCCTAAACCTGTGCTCTTTCCACTGAGCCACACTGCTTATCGCTGCTTCATGCTGTGGTGGCAAAGGGCGGCCAGATACTACCCAGGGACCTTCTCTGGAGCTGACAGAAAGTCCTGCCTCCCTCTTCCCTGGCACCACCTGCTGGTCACAAGGTCAGGTGACTTCATAGTTTAAAGTGGGAAGACAATCAACCAGGAGACAACATAATCCATTTGTTGGATCACCTTGAAGGATTTCGCCTGATTGCCATGTCCTAGTGCAGAATGTGCCATTTCTTCATGGAACTACCTTGAAGAATAACCAGATTAGATCGTGAGAGATAGAGTTAGGGAAAGAGCAGCCAGAGACGTTAACAGGGAGAGAACTGTACCAGTACAGTCAAGGTAAAATAATGTTTCTAGGACAAAAGAGTGGTCCACAGTATCCAAAAAGGAAAAGGCAGGTGAGATTAGAGTCTGTTAGATTTGGCAAACAAGAGGTGATTGATGTCCTAAAATAATGTCTTTATTTGTCACTCTTTACTGTTGTATTGTACCCTCCCAACTGCTTAGTACAGTGCTCTGCACAAAGTAAGCGCTTAATAAATACAATTGAATTAAATAAATGAATGAATTAACGAATGAATGGTTGAAGTCTCAATGGTTGAAGAGGGTGGGAGCGGGTTCACAGGGGAACAAAGAAGGGAGTTAGAGGAGAGGAAGTGGAAGTCTTGGACGTAGGCAACCCCTATGAAGAGGGAGATGGCGGGGTGGGTCAGGAGGATAGCGAGGAGATGCATTAGGGTCCAAAGAAGTGTGTTTTTTAATGATGGGTGAGGTATGAGCATTTTGGAAGGTAGTAGGAAAGGAGTGAGCCACTGAAAATGGTGGTCAGAGAAGAAAGAATAACGGACACAAGTGTTTTGAAAAGGTGAGTGAGGATGAGGTTGAAGACAGATACAGAAGGTAGATTTTGCAAGTAGGCAGGCAATCTTTTCTTTAGAGGTGGTTGAGAAGGATGAGAGAGAGATGTTAGGATGGGAAGATGATGGGAAAATGAGGGGAAGACCTTGGCCAACTCATGCCTGATCATTTTTATTATTTTCAACAAAGTGGATGGAAGAGCCATTAAGGGGAAAAGACAGGAAAGTGGGGCTCCTGGGGGCTTCAAGAGAGAGTTAAGGTCTGGACTAAGTTAAGGTCTGGATTGGAGCCAGTGGGCCTAGGAGTCAGATTGAGGAGAAAAAATATTGCTGAATGGAAGAGAGGGCAGATAGAGTAAATCAGGATGAATCTGAAGTGACTGAAATCTTCTTGGGGCCTGGACTGTTGCGCAGAGTACTCCACAACAGTAGTGCAGGAGGGAAATATGCAAATGAGAGGTGATGCAGGCCACAGGGCAAAGAGGTTTTTAAACTTGATCAAATTAGTTAAAAAGAAAGTCATCCTGCTGCACTTTCCATTCAAAACTTGATTCAGTTGAGTTTTAATTATTAGTCTAATTTTAAACAGGAGCAGTTAACAAATTAGCATGGGCTCATGATAGATCAGATCAGCTCCACAGAGGTCTACAAACAGAAAACTCTTCAGAAAAAAGGCT
Source organism: Ornithorhynchus anatinus (assembly GCF_004115215.2). NCBI lineage: Eukaryota > Metazoa > Chordata > Mammalia > Monotremata > Ornithorhynchidae > Ornithorhynchus > Ornithorhynchus anatinus. The sequence goes on along the minus strand of NC_041747.1, from coordinate 17,339,546 downwards.
CTATTATGCTAATTTCACAATTGCTGAAGCTTCTGGAAAGATGGATGTTCAGCACGCACTCTGAGTGACCTACTGGTCACAGCTATTCTGGCAACAGCTATTCCTTTTCCTTCACTCTTGTGCACAAACTACCAAATGCTGTTGGCAGATCCCTAGTTATCAGACAGACTTCATCTCCTTCAAGTTGATCCTTTCGTGCTTTAGCTCTGCCCTCACCTCTGCCTGGCAAAATTATTTCTCCATCCTTAATAACTTCCATGCCACTGCCCTGGCCAGTGGTTCCTGCAGCGTGGCTCAGTGGAAAGAGCACGGGCTTTGGAGTCAGAGGTCACGGGTTCGAATCCCGGCTCGGCCACTTGTCAGCTGTGTGACCATGGGCAAGTCATTTAACTTCTCTGTGCCTCAGTTACCTCATCTGTAAAATGGGGATTAAGACTGTGAGCCCCACGTGGGACAACCTGATTCCCCTGTGTCTACCCCAGCGCTTAGAACACTGCTCAGCACATAGTAAGTGCTTAACAAATACCAACATTATTAAAATCCCTCATCGAGCCCCCTGCACTCCCAACTCTGTCCCTAACGATCTGGCCACCTACTTTAATGAGAAAACTGACACTATCAGGCGTGAGCTCCCTAAAATCTCCCCTGCCCCCCTCTCCTCCTTCTTCAACTCTCCCATCTTTCCCAGCAGAATCTCTAGAAGAGATTTGCTATCTTCCTTCAAAATTCAACCCTTCCACCTACACATCTGACCCCATTCCTTCCCACCTTACACTTGCCCCTTCCCTTTTTCCCTCTCTGCCATCTTCAATTGTTCGTTCTCCAGTAGTTTCTTCCCCAATGTTATCAAATACGCCCACGTCTCCCTATCCTAAAAAACCCTTCCTTGATCTTAGGCTCCCTCCAGTTATCATCCCATATCCCTCCTACCATTCCGCTCCAAATTCCTTGAGTGAGTTGTTTACACCTGCTGTCTCCAGTTCCTCTTCCCCACTTCTCTCCTTGATGCCCTCTAAGCTGGCTTCTGTCCCCCTTCACTCCTTAGAAACCACCCTCTCAAAGGTCACCAGCGATGTCCTTCTTGCCAAATCCAATGCTTCTACTCCATCTTAATCCTCCTCGACCTCTCAGCTGCCTTCGATACTGTTGACCACTCCCTTCTCTGAGAAACAATTTCCAACCTCGACTTCACTGACATGATCCTTTCCTGGTTCTCCTCCTATCTCTCTGGCCGCTCATTCTCAATCTCTTTCGCAGGCTCCTCCTCAGCCTCCCACTCCCTACAGTGGGTGTCCCTCAAAGTTCAGTTCTGGGTCCCCTCCTGTATTCTCCATCTACACCCACTTCCTTGGAAAACTCATTTGCTCACATGGCTTCAACTACCACCTCTATGTGGATGATACCAAAATCTACATCTCCAACCCTGATCTATCTCCCTCTCTGCAACCTTGCATTTCCTCCTGTCTTCAACATAGCTCTACTTGAATGTCCTCCCGTCATCTCAAACCTAACATGTCTACATCAGAACTATCTTCCCACGCAAACCCTGTCCTCCTTCCCACTTTCCCATCACTGTAGATGGCACCACCATCCTTCCAGGCTCACAAGACCATAATCTTGGTTTTATCCTTGACTCCTTTGTCTCATTCAACTTACATAGTCAATCTATCAGTAAATACTGTTGTTCAACCTTCACAATATTATTAAAATTCAGTCCTTTCCTCTCCATCCAAATTGTTACCATCTTCATTCATTCATTCATTCACTCATTCAATCATTTATTGAGCACTTACTGTGTGCAGAGCACTGTACAAAGAACTTCACAATCACTTATCCTATCCTGCCTTGCATAGAAACCAACTCTTTATCTTCCTTATTATTCCATTTTGTTTTCAGTCACCATTTTGTATTAATCTACCTTGTTTTCCTAAATGATGTTTCACCTCCCCATCATCAATTTCTGCCATACCATGTCATCAGTTAAGAAAACTGGAGCTACACTTAATTGGATTCTGTTTTTGGTGTGAAGGAACACCATACCCTACACAGATTATAAGTAGTCTCCCCTCCCACTCTTGGGTGAGTAGGTTGAGCCTGCTTTTAGGGCAAAAGATTCTGTCTGTCCTTACATATAAAGATCTGTATTAAATATTAGAATTAAAAAATATCTTATGCTTTGTTGCTGTGACTTGATTCTTTTGTTGGACTCAAAATTTGGGGACTTGTCCGGGATCCATGTTGAGTTCATGGAAAAGGCCCACTTGGGAGCTGCTGGACCAAGTACTCTCCATAGGGGACATCTAGGTTAGGGACCCTTTTGAAAGCCTTTGGCATAGAACCTCCTCGGTCCACGAGATCCCTAGCTGTGGGCTTCCCTGGCCATCATGGATTCCATTCAATTCAGCGCAACAAGAAAAGGGGAACCAAATTTATTTGGGGGGATGCGCCCCATAAGAAACATTTTTCTTGGGAGTGGACCCCTCGAAAACCAAGAAGCGGAAAGAACCCTCAAGAACAGAATAAGGTACCTTGGGAAGTGAGGGCATATGCTGGGCTGTTGCCCTGATTCCACTTAAGTGCATATAGGAGTGTGAAAGATAGCTGGCTAAGCATGTGAGTGAAAGTGGGGGAATATAATGGGCTATTTGCCCCAACCCCACTTAAGTGTGCCAATATAAAAGTTGTCGTGAGTGTCTGGATATAAATCACTGCCCCAGGTTTGGGAGTACACCGGTAGTCAAGAGGCCCAGAACCCATTTGCTAGCTACAGCCGTGATCTCTAACACAAGTGGGCCACTGTGAACCCCATGATTCCAGTGATTGTGTAGGGCAGTCGGAAGACCGAGTGGTAAGCTGTCGTCTGCTTTGCCCAGAGAAAGACTCCCTGCCGGCCCCTACAATAAGCTACTAAGATCTTTTGATATTCCTAGACTCTAACCCCTTTCCTTTCTTAACCACATTTTATCTTGTGTATGCATTGTGTGTGTGTGTGTGTGTGTGTGTATGTGTGTGTTTGTGATGGGGGTGGGAAGCTCTGAAAAGAGACCCCCTAAGGCCTCATCAGCTCAGTTTTTGTATACTGGACTAAATGGTGTAACTACTTAGATATTTGGCATTGTTATAACAGGGATGACCTGGAAAAACAGTTTCTGGAGGAAGGATTCTTTGACTTAGTGAATATAGTGCACTTGAGAGGAGCGTTAGAGTCCCGAGAAAGTTGAGGAGCGCAGTTGAAGTTGGACTCTCTCTTTGATTGGTATGGGGAAGCATCAAAACAAAATCAAAATTCTGTTTTAAGAGGTCTCAAAGATTCAAATTCAAAACTTAAAGAACAATTAAATGTAGCTAAAGAAAAGGGTTTAACAGTCTCTTTATCTCCTGCTCCCAATTGCTCCCCTTTATCTTCAACTCCCAAAACCTGATGACGATGAGGCCGAGAACAAGGACTATGTTCTAGACACCATCTTCCTGACTTTGCCACTTCCTTATTCCTGCTCCTCCATCGCTGCATCCATCCCTTCAACGTCCTCTAGGGTCACTGGATCCTAGGCTGGATAAACACCCACATGGACCCTGGCAATATGCCCATGAGTCATCATACATGACTGCAAATGAAGGTAGGGACACAGGAACACAGGGACAAGGTACTCCATCATTTCTTCTATGAATGGTCCTGAGCGGACAAGAAGAACAAGTGTGGGTCCATGTCCCTTGGACCTCTGGTGATTTAAGGGCCTTGGTAAAAGAATATCTGAGTATAAAAGAAAAGCTGGGAAAGTTTAAAGAGGAATCTGCCATTATAATCCAGTGTTATGACCCTCCATGGTCCCATATAAACCAGCAACTACAACTCATGATTCCTCCTGATATTTGAAAAAAAAATTTGAGGAGTCAGGCTGGCCTAGGACGGATCTTATCTACAGCTAGGCAAGACTAAGTACGAGGCTCCTCTTGAGCTCCCCCAACTTAACCATCACGCACTGTTCTACTCTAAATCCTCCACTCTGTTGCCAACCAAAGGTCAACTAACTGAGTTAGTTGCTCTTACTCGTGCCTACAATCTGGTCTCCGGACAGAATGCAAAAATCTATTCTGACTCCCAGTGTGCCTTTGGCGTTGTGCACAATTTTGGTTCCCTCTGGCAACAACGAGGTTTCCTCATGGCTATGGGAACCGCTATCCAAAATGGACCACTTGTTGCATCCCTTTTAAAGGCAACCTGGATCTCTTGTTGTTGTGAAATGTGTGGATCTTACCTCCTCTCCCAACCTCGTGTCCAAGGATAATGGCCATGTGGATGCCGCTATGTGATTGGCAGCTCTAAATTCCTTGCAATGTCCTGATGCCATCACTTTTGTGTCTCTCCCCACTATTTCCGGGACCTCCCTCCACGATTTGGTTTCGTTTCAGAAAGCGGCAAGTTAAAATCCTGGTTAACTCTTATCAAGCTCCTTTAGGACTCTGGGTGGGCCCCACCCACCTTCCTTTTGCCACCTTCCTGTTGCCCCCCATGCTGTATTGCCTTACTTTGTTTGGATGGAGCACGGTCATGCCCCTAAAGACGAAAAAGGGTTAGTGGACTCCATTACAAGGCTCTGATTTGCACCCAAGATAAGGCAGCTAGCTAGCCAGTATGTCTCATGATGCCCAATATGTCAACAACATAATGTCAGGAAAACCACCAAGGTCCTCTGCACATCACACTCAACTCCTTGGGGCCCCTTTGTTAATGTTCAGGTTGATTTTATTCAAATGCCTAAGGTGATGGGCTTTAGGTTTGTTCTGGGGATAACAGATATCTTCTCAAGATGGGTTGAGGCAGTCCCCTTCCATCAGGCAGACAGCAAGAGCGTAGCAAAGTTGCTTTTAAGGAACTTATTTCCCGATTTGAATCGCCTGCCAGTCTCAGTAGTGACTCGGGACTCATTTTACTGAACAAATAGTTAGAGATATCTGTAAAGGACTAGGCATAAAATAAAATTTCCACTGCCCTTATCACCACAGCGTACAATGGGATGCTGAAAAACAGATTAGCAAAACTGTGCTCTGACACTGGATTGAAATGGCCAGAATGCCTTCCCTTGGGCCTCTTTGGTCTATGAAACATGGCTAGTCGGAAGATGGGCTTGAGCCCACACAAAGTTCTGATGGGGAGACCTATGAACCTCCCAATGACCCCTCCTTTGGACTGGGAATGATGGACTGTAACCCTCACTGATGATGCCTTATTGTACGATTTAAACTGCTAAATGATTGCCTTAAGGCCTTGCATTCACAGGTACAACAAGCACTGCTAAAGCCAGGACCAAACCAGAGCCACGGACTCAAACTAGGCTACTGGGTACTTGTTAAGTCCTTCCCATGAAAGAATACCCTTGAGCTACGGTGAAAGGGACCATATCAGGTGATGCTAACTACAGGAACTCTGGTTCAGCCAACTTGGATCCATGCATCCCACACTAAGCAGGTTCTGGAGCCATCAGAAGAGGACCCTGAGGTCATGTGAACTTATGAATAATAGGGACCTGTGGGAGAAAATGCAGAACTACTCGGACATTGATACCCAGCAGGGACTCTTGACCTAGGACTAGCACTGTTCCTTGGATTCTCTAAAACTCTTCATGAACCCTTAATAATGACCCCAGTCATTGGTTGGGTCTACTATCCATACCTGTGGGGAGAGTATGCATCCACAAACTACTGAATATGGTCCAAAATCACTTGCTCCCACTCTGAGTGGTGCTAGATCTGTGGCATCCAAAATTTTTGTACACCTAACAGAATTTTCTATGGTGATGCCAGTGAGGCATCAGGGGGGAATGTTGAAACCCACTCAAACTGCCTTACTCCATTTTGTTTTCAGTCTCCATTTTGCATTGATTAATCTACCTTGTTTTCCTAAATCATGTTTCAGCCGAGCCACCCCCATCCCCTGTCATCAATTTCAGCCACACCCTGACAAAAGTTAAGAAAACTGGAGACACACTTAATTTGATTCTGTTGTTGATGTGAAGGAATATCACGTCCACCACGCTAGCTAACTCTCCCACCCTGCAGTGATGAGGTTGAGCACGCTTTTAGGGCAACAGACTCTGTCCGTCCTCACCTCTACAGATCTGTATTAAATAATGCAATTAAAAAACACCTCTGCTATGTTGCTGCGACTTGACTGTTTTATTGGACACCACACGTATCAATTTCTTTGCTGATTTCCCAGCCTCCTGTCTCTCTCCTTTCCAGTCCATACTTAACTCTGCTGCTTGGATCATATTTCTACAAAAACACTCAGGACATTTTTCACCTCTCCTCATGAACCTCCAGTGGTTGCCCATCCATGTCCATGTCACACAGAAACTCCTCACCATTGGCTTTAAAGTACTCAATCACCTTGCCACCGCCTCTATTAAAACACAGCCTTTCCACTTAGCTCTTCTAAAGTTAACCATCTCATTGTACCTCAGTCTCATCTATCTCGCCATTAACTTCTTGCCCACGTCCTGCCTCTGGACTGCAATGCCCTCCCTCCTCATATCTGACAATGACTCTCCCTCCTTCAAAGGGAAGATGGAACATCTCCTCCAAGAGGCCTTCCCTGACTATGCCCTCCTTTCCTCTTCTCTCACTCCCTTCTACATCGATCTGACTAGTTCCCTCTATTCAATCCCCCTCCCAGTCCCACAGCACTTATGAACATATCTGTAATTTATTTATTTATATTAACATCTGCCTCCCCCTTTAATAATAATTACTATGGCATTTTTTAAGCACTTACTACGTGCCAAGCACGGCTCTAAGCACTGAGGTACACATGAGATAGTCAGGCTGGACATAGTTCCTGTCTCACAAAGGGCTCACAGTCTTAATCCCCATTTTACAGATGAGGGAACTGAGGACCAGAGAAGTTAAGTGACTTGCCCAAGATCACACAGCACACAAGTTTAAGCTAGTTGTGGGCAGGGAATGTGTCTTCTTATTGTTAAATTGTACTCGCCCAAGCACTTAGTCCAGTGCTCTGCACACAGAAAACGCTCAATAAATATGACTGACTGACTGACCAACTTCCTTCCAAGCCAAGCCGAGGATGGCATCCCAGGATATTAGGGTCTGGCATTTTCTGCTGTCAGCATGACTTATGATTAAATATTTGGGTTATTTTGAGAATCCACGTAGTATAGCTTCTGTTTTTACCTCAAAATCTTACTAAATATTTTATTAAAGGGGATTATTTTATATATAGGGAATGCATTCTTGAAGAACCTGGTGGGGTGGGGAAATTGCATTACAGTGATCACTGATTCATCAGGATTAATAGAGGTAGACAGTTTGAAGATACTACAATGATTGATGCTTTTTTAATACACATTCCTATATTGTTGTGCCCTCCGGCCCCTTTTACCTGGATGGCTGTGAGAAACCACCAGATCCCCTACTACTTTCTAAACGTCACCTGGAAACCTGGCTCCCAACATGCCCTGGGCCTGGAAGCCCGTGGGGTATATAAACAGCCACAGTAGTCTCTACAGGTCAATCAATCATATTTATTGAGCGCATATTGTGTGCAAAGCACTGTCCTCAGAGCTTGGGAGAGTACAGTGCTTTAGAGAAGCAGCGTGGCTCAGTGGAAAGAGCACGGGCTTTGGAGTCAGGGCTCATGAGTTCGAATCCCAGCTCTGCCACTTGTCAGCTGTGTGACTGTGGGCAAGTCACTTCACTTCTCTGGGCCTCAGTTCCCTCATCTGTAAAATGGGGATTAAGACTGTGAGCCCCACGAGGGGCGACCTGATTCCCCTCTGTCTATCCCAGCGCTTAGAACAGTGCTCGGCACATAGTAAGCGCTTAACAAATACCAACATTATTATTATTATTACTATATAACAATATAACAGACACACTCCCTGCCCAAAATGAGCTTACAGTCTATAAGAGGGCAGAGACAATAATATGAATAAATTACAGATATGTATGTAAGTGTCAGGGGGCTGAGGTGAAGGTGAATAAAGGCAGAAAATCAGGGTGACACAGAAGGGAGTGGGAGAAAAGGAAATGAAATCTTAAATCTATTAATAAAGATAATCAAATCAAACACAATCCTTGTACCACATGGGGCTCAGTCTAAAGGAGAGGGACAACAGGTCCTGAATCCCCATTTTACAGATTAGGAAACACACAATGTAGTTTCATGTTCTATCCACTGGGCCACTCTGCTTCTCTGACTGAATTGTAGGGAAAAACCAAGATAAATATAAGATACATAGAAAACAGGTTTTTTTAGGAGATAAACAACCACTCACCTCTTTGCTTTGTCCTTCTCATCTTCATCCATTAGATTTTCAATATGGCTCTTCCTGTAGAAAGAACCCAATTAATTACAATTTACTTCCAGAATTTACAGACATTTGTCACTGACCATACCTAAATAGCACCCCTTCCTGGGCCACACAAGTGAATCTAACATCTACTGTTATCTCACAGAGGGCAAGAGTTCAGAAGTCTTAGACTGTCCACTCCGTTTTGAGAGATGGTTTGGCAGGAAGGTTGGGGCTGGGCCAATCTTGTCTCTCTCATCACCATAAATCCCTTTCTCATTTTCTCCCTCTGGCCTGGAATTCCCTCCCCCTACATATCTAACAGACCACCACTCTCCCCACCCAATCACAGGTTCTCCAGGAAGCTTAATCTTTTATCTCCCCATCCTATTTCTCTCCCTACTGAGTCACCTACTCACTTGAGTTTGTGTCGCTTAGAATTCAGGTATTTACCCTACCCCCACAACACGTACACATACCCTTATATTCTGTTGCTTCCCCTATCTGTAATTTGTTTCTATGCCTGTCTCCCCAACTAAACTGTAAGCTCCATGAGGCCAGGGATCATGTCTACTCACTCTACTGAACTCATCCAAGTGTTCAGTGCTCTCATGTGGAAAGAGCTCAATAAATGCCACTGACTGCTTGATTAAATGAAGTACAGTGAGAGGCAAAGCATGCCCTCCTGGAAATACTAAATAATAATAATAATAACAATGATAATAATAATAATAATGATAATTGTGGTATTTCTTTAGGGCTTTGTGCCAAGCATTACTCTTAAGCACTGGAGTAGTTATGACACAGTCTCTGTCTCTCATGGGTCTCACAGTCCCCTTTAAAATATGCCAGGTCACAACTCTTCCCTCTCCTCTTTCCATAAACTTAATGTCCCAGAGATATGTTCTCTCACTGAACGGGTCTTAGCTGTTCTGTAAAATCGAGTATCTTTCTCTATTGAGCACAGCTTAAAATACAGTGCAAGCTCAACATTCAATCAGCTCTGAGTGCCCTCTACACTCTACACCCAATGGATTCCATGAACTATTGACCACCTTCCTGAATCCCAAATGTCCCAACCTATGACCCTTTCCTCTGAAAAGGCCAGATTCCCCTACTGCTTTCTAAACATGTCACCTGGAAATCTGGGTCCCAACATGCCCTGGGCCTGGAGGCCCGTGGGGTATATAAGCAGCTGCAGTAGTCTCTACAGGTCAATCAATCAATCAATGGTATTTATTGAGCACATATTGTGTGCAGAGCACTGTCCTAAGAGCTGGGGAGAGTACTATATAACAATATAACAGACACACTCCCTGCCCAAAATGAGCTTACAGTCTAGAAGAGGGGAGAAACAACAATATGAATAAATAAATTACAGATATGGATGTAAGTGTCATGGGGCTGAGGTGGAGGTGGAGGTGAGCAGTTGGGAGATATGAGCTTGAGGAGCTGGAGGCAGGACCTCGCACACATGAACTTTTAACAGAGTAAAAATGTCAGAGGAGCCTCTTGAATACTGTCCCAATGGGGTTCTCCTTTTAGGAAGGGTCAGGAGTGAAAAATTTCTGGGTGTCTGGGCCACACCAATGTGTCTTTGGTGGTTTGGTGCCCTGGAGCTCAAGCTAACTGCTGGCAGTAGATGGGGGGAGTGGGGGCCGGGGGTGAGGCTGGGGGTGGCATCCAAGAAATCTAGCCCTAGGCCAAGAGGCCGGCACAAAGATGAGGTAAATGGGCGAGTCAGGGGTCAGCCTGAAGAAAAAGATCTAGATTCAGATGAGGCCCGTTTAGTTGTTTTACTTGTTACCAGAGAAGCAGCGTGGCTTATTGGAAAGAGCCCAAGCTTGGGACTCAGAGGACGTGGGTTCTAATCCTGTCTCTGCCATTTGTCTGCTGTGTAACCTTGCAAGCCATTTAACTTCTCTGTGTCTCAGTTACCTCATCTGCAAAATGGGGATTAAGACTGTGAGCCCCATGTGGGCCAACCTGATTACCTCATATCTACTCTAGCCCTTAGAACAGTGCTTGGCACATAGTAAGCGCTTATCATTATTATTATTATTATCATTGTTTTGATGTGTGTCTCCTCCTCTCTAGACTGCAAGCCCATTGTGGCAAGGGATTGTCTCTCTTTATTGCTGTATTGCACCTTCGAAGTGCTTAATTCAATGCTCTGCACATAATAAGTGCTAAATAAATACGATTTAATGAATGAAACAATCAATCAACTCAGCGAATCTCCGCAAAATAGTTCAGTGACATCATCACATTACACTGGGGACCCTGCTTCACCCACATGACTTTAGGGGGACCTCAGAGTCAGGAGTGTTCAAAAGCCAACAGTGCCCCTCCCCCCATCAACTGAAGTGCCAATCTTCATAAGATTCCCACCACTCTGTTGCCGAATTGTACATTCCAAGTGCTTAGTACAGTGCTCTGCACACAGTAAGTGCTCAATAAATACGATTGAATGAATGAATGAAAAGCAGATTCCCAGAGGACAATGATAGGAGGCTATAAAAATTCATAGGGTTTCTGGAAGCTTGGGGAAACTTGGAGAAACAACAGGGCCTAGTGGATAAAGCATAGGCATGCCAGCCAGAAGGACCTGGGTTCTAATCCAGGCTCTGCCACTTACCTGCTGTATGACTTCGGGCAAGTTATTTAACCCTTCTGTGTCTCAGTTACCTCATCTGTAAAATGGGGATTTTTGCAGAGAGGACAGGGACTGTTCCAATATAATTATGTCTACTCCAGTGTTTAGGACATGCGTAGTATGTATGTGGCACTCAATAGTATAGCTCATAGTATACAGAGTAAGCGCTCAATAAATACCAGAAAAAAAACCTGTGAAACAGACTTGGGAGAGCAGCAAGTTGGGGTTATCTGCTAAGCACAAAGGCTCTTGCTGCTGATCCTTTCCTCAAGGTCAAGATATGCTGACTTGAGAAGCAGCGTGGCCCATTGAAGAAGCAGCATGGAAAGAACACAGGCCTAGGAGTAAGTCAGTCAGTCAGTCAATCATATTTATTGAGCACTTACTGTGTGCAGAGTACTGTACTGAGCACTTGAGGGAGTACAATGTAACAACATAAAAGAGAGAAATTCCCTGCCCACAATGAGCTTACGACCGCAAGGATCTGGGTATTATTAAACCAGGCTCTTCCACTTGCCTGTTGTGTAACCTTGGGTAAGTCACTTAACTCATCTGTCTCATCTGTAAACGGGGATTCAATATCTGTTTTTTTTAATGGTATTTGTTAAGTACTTACTATAAATCAAACACTGTTCTAAGCACTGGGGTATATATGGTATGTGCTGCTCAGAAAGAGTCTCTGCCCCAAATGGGACCTCACAGTCTAAGTAGAAGGGAATACAGGTATTGAATCCCCTTTGTGCAGTTGAAGAAACTAATACATGGAGAAATGAGGTGCCCAAGGTCACAGAACAGGCAAGTGGTGGAGCTGGGATTAGAACCCAAGGCCTCTGGCTCCCAGGCCTGTGCTTTATCCATTAGGCCATACTGTTCCCTTGTTCTCCCTCCTACATAGGCTGTGAGCCTCATGTGAGACAGTTTTCTTAAGAAATCTTTTAAGGGGACAACAATAATAATATAACTGTGGTATTAGTTAAGCAACAACTGTGAATCAAGGACTGTACTTAGCATTCGGGGAGATACAGCATTGAAGCAGCAAGGCCTGGTGGGCAGAGCCTGGGCCTAGGAATCAGAAGGACCTGGGTTTTAATTCAGGCTCTGCCACTTGTCTGCTGTGTGATCTTGAGCATGCCACTTCACTTCTCTGTGCCTCAGTTCCCTCATCTCTAAAATGGGGATTAAGACTGTGAGTCCCACGTGGGACAGTGACTGTGACTAACCTGATTAGCTTGTCCAACCCCAGCTGTTAGAATAGTGCTTGACACATAATAAGTGCTTAACAAATACCATCATTATTATTGTACAAAATAATCAGAATGGAGAGAGTCCCTGTCCCTCATGGGCTGACAATCCAAGTGGGAGGGAAAACAGGTAGCTTACCCTATTTTTACAGGTGAGGAAACTGAGGCAAGGAGATGTTCAGGAAACTTGCCTGACTTATCACAGCAATCAATTGGCAGAGCCAGAATTAAAGCCCAGGTCTCCTGACCTTTCAAAAGCCATTAGACTGGGGACAACACAAATCTGAGTCAATTAGTGAATAAAATGGGTAGCAGAAGAGTGTGGTCTGATGTGGACAATGGACATCTATAAAAGTCAGATCAATAATAATGTCTAGAATAAAATCTATGACTCACATTCAAAGCTGAGTTATGGATGGGCCTTCAAGAGAAAGCTATTTTGCTGCAACTGAAAAATGAAAAAGATCTTTGAAGTACAACATTTCAACATCTCTGCTCCATTGCCTGCATCATTAGATGGAATTTGCAGCCTATGGTGCCTTGACCCATGATAGCCTGAACCTTCAGTCACAGTGTGGAAAGTCGAAGACTTATAGAAAGAGTATGGAACTGGGAGTTGGGACATTTGGGTTCTAAACCGAGTTCTGTTACTTGTCGCTTGCTGTGTGCCTTATGACACACACCCTCCCATTGGCTTTTTAATATATCACTTTACATTACTAATAATAATAATTCTGATATTTGTTGAGCGCTTACTGTGTGCCAGGCACTGTACTAAGCGCTGGGGTGGATACAAGCAAATAGGGTCGGATACAGTCCCAGTCCCACGTTGGGTTCACAGTCTCAATCCCCATATTACTGATGAGGAAACTGAGGTACGGAGAAGTAACGTGACTTGCCCAAGATCACACAGCAGACATGTTGGTGGAGCCAAGATTAGAACTCACAAATTTAGGATTAACAGGCCTGTGCTCTATCCACCACACCATGCTGCTTTCCCTAGTGCTTAAGCACTACTTAAGCACTTAATGCTCCTTTCTGCAAATTACTGTATATCTTCAATTTGATCTAAACTTTTTGTGGGTAGGGAAGTATTTTCTACCTCCACTGTACTCTCTTATATGCTTAGTGTGGGTCTCTGTACACAGTAGGCATTCAATAATCACTCTCTGCTAATCTCATATCCCTTTCCTCCTCAATAAAACAACCCAAATCGCAGCAATTCACCTCATCAGCTCCTTCCATCCAACCCATCCCCACCTCTTGCTCTAAACCCATCTCAGTCCATATCCCCATCAAGAAGCAGCCTATTCATTCATTCAGTCAGTCATATTTACTTAGCACTTACTGTATGCAGAACACTGTACTAAGTGTTGGAAAGTAGAATTCAGCAATAGAGACAATCCCTGCCCACAGTGGGCTTACAGCCTATGGAATTCCCATTCCCCATGGACAAACTCCCCATCATTCATCTCTTCCTAAGCCAGGCACTGCTCCTCACCATCTCTGAGACTCGGCATATTCCCAACAGAACTATTACCCTTCTGCTCTCTTGACCAAGCCATCGATCAATCGCTATTTACTGAAGCCCTCCTCATGGAAAAGCACTTTACTATACCTATGAGACTGCAACAGAATTAGTGCACATGCTCTCTGCCCTCAAAGAGAGCACAGTCTAGCAGTAGAGAGAGAAACAATAAAACAAATTCCAGAGAGAAGGAAGTAACAGAATACAGATTGGTGCATAAGTGCTCCAGAGGAGGATGAGTAACCAAGTGCTTTGGTGATGCGGAAGTGCTGAAATTCAAGTTCATATGAGCTTCTGAATAAATCTGAGCTGGCAGAAAACTAAACCAAATTAGAATATGACTAACGAGCTCTTAACTGACAGGGAAAGGGCACTCTGAAGAGTGCACTGATTGTTTTGAGGGTGGTATGCTTGAAAGTTGCCTGTCTTCTTGTTTTGTTTTGTCTGTCTCCCCCTTCTAGACTGCGAGCCCGTTGTTGGGTAGAGATTGTCTCTATCTGTTGCCAAATTGTACTTTCCAAGCACTTAGTACAGTGCTCTGCACACAGTAAATGCTCAATAAATATGATTGAATGAATGAATAAAAGGTGATTGTGGCTGTTTAATATTCTTAGTAGAAGTTGAAAAATATCCAATGAGAGCTTACAGGTAACTTCTGAAGGATGTTTTCTTTTAAACTGATGTGAAATACGATCAAAATTCACATCTCTGTATGGTTAGTGGAAGAGACTGTGAGCTCCTCAACGGGAAATTTATGTATCGTGTATATGTTCTCCAAGCACCTAAGGCCAGTAAAAGATTAACATTCTCATCATCTGAAGGACGTGCTATGCCTTAAGGAGCACCTAAAGAAGCAGTGTGGCCTAGTGGAAAGAGCACAGGCCTGAGCGTCAGAGGAGCTGGATTCTAATCCCACCTCTGCCACTTGTCTGATGTGTGATCTTGGGCAAGTCACTTCACTTTTCTGGGCCTCAGTTCCCTCATCTGCAAAATGGGGAAAAATGGAAGAAATGGAAAGGGATTTTCTCAGTCAGAGATCAATGCTTAGAAGAGATACGTTCTCAATCATTCGTTGAACATGATCCTTGACAACTTCTCTAGTATTCACCCCTTCATCTCCATCCAAACCTCTACCACACTGATTCAGTCACTTACCATATCCCACTTCTAACTACTGCATCAGCCTCCTCATTGACTTCCCTGCCTCCTGCCTCTTCCCAGTCCAGTCCACACTTCACACAGCTGACTGGATCATTTTGACAAAAAACAACCCTTCAGATCACATCTCACATCTCCTTAAAAACATCCAACGGTCACCCATTCACCTCTGCATCAAACAGAAAAGCCTTAACCATCAGCTTTAAGGCCCTCAGTCACCTCCCCCACTCCTTACCTTGCTGATTTCCTACTACAACCCAAACTACACACTTCACTCCTTTAAAACCAAACTACACATTCTACCTCTCTCCTTCTCCCACATCCTCCCTCTTGCCTGGAATGATTCCCAAATCTACATCTTCGACCCTAATCTCTCTCCTTCTCTGCCTTCTCACATTTCCTCCTGCCTTCAGTACATCTGTACCTGGATGTCCTGGAAACATCTCAAATTTAACACATCCAAAACAGAATTCCTCATCTTACCCCCAAACCCTGTCCTTCCCCTGCCTTTCCCAACACTGTAGACAGTGCCGCTATCCTCCCTAACCTTGGTGTTGCCTGACTCATCTCTCTCATTCCACCCACATAATCAATCTGTCACCAAATCGTTTCAGTTCTACCTTCACAGCATTGCTAAAATCCACCCTTTACTCTCCATCCAAACTCCTACCATGCTAATTCAAGCACTTATCCTATCCTGCCTTGAACTACTGCATCTGCATCCTTGTCGACCTCCCTGCCTCCTGTCTCACCCCACTCCAATTCATATTTCACTTCATTGCATGGATCATTTTCTAAAAAAAAAATTAATCCATGTCTCCCCACTCTTCGAGAACCTCCAGTTGTTGCCCACCCACCTCCGCATCAAAGAGAAACTCCTTATCATCAACTTTAAAGCACTCAATCCTCGCTCCCTCCTACTTTAGCTCTCTAATCTCCTACAACCCAACCTGCACACTTTGCTCCTCTAACACCAGCTAGCTCACTGTGCCCTGATCTCGTCTATCTCCCCGCTGACCCCTTTCCCATGTCCTTCCTCTGGGCTGGAACTCCCTCCCTTTCCATGTATGCCATATCAGCATTCTCCCCATCGCCAAAGCATTAGTAAGGGCACATCTCCTCCATGAGGTCTTTCCCAATTAAGCCCTCTTTTCCCTAGCCCCCTCTACCTTCTGCATCATCTGTGCACTTGGATCTATGATCTTTGAGCATTTGATACATAGCTATATATTATATATTATAAATCATTTATTCATATTAATGTTTGTCTCCCCCCCTAGACCTTAAGCTTGTTTTGGGCAGGGAACATGTCTGCCAATGCTGTTGTACTATACTCTCCTTTGTGTGTAGAACAGTGCTCTGAACATAGTAAACTCTCAATAAATGCCATTGATGATGATGATGATGATGGAAATCCCTTTGCCTTCATATCCTACAGACCTCCACTCTCCCCTTCTTCAGAGTCCTACTAAAATCACTTCTCCTCTAAAAGGCCTTCTCTGAATAAACTCTCACTTCCCCTATTTGACCCCCTTCTGTATGGCTTATCCATTTGGACCTGCACCTCTTGATTTTTACCACCTCCACAGCTCTTTTGTACATATCCCTCTCTAATTTACATATCCCTCTATAATTTATTATAGAATCTCTCTCTCCATTTAGTCTGTACATTTCTTTTGTGCAGGGATCATGTCTACCCACTCTATTGAATGGCCTGGCAGGAAGAGCATTGGCCTGGGAATCAGAGGACCTGGGTTCTAACACCAACTCTGCCACTTGTCTGCTTGTGACCTCGGGCCAGCACTTAATTTCTCTGTGCCTCATCTGCAAAATGGGGATTCAATAACTTTTCCCTCTCCTATTTAGACTGTGAGTCCCATTTGGGACCTGATTATCTTGTATCTTCCTCAGTGCTTAGTACAGTGCTTGACACACAGAAAGCTTTTAACAAATGCCACTATTATCATTACTGTCATTATTATTATTAGTATTCTCCCAAGCACTTAGTTCAGTGTTGAACACATAGTAAATACTGAATAAGTATCACTGATGGATTGCGGAATACTGTACTAAGTGCTTGGGAGAGAACAATACAATAGAATGGTGCATATGATCCCTGCTCTCAAGGAATTTCAAGCTAATCTTCTTAGAAGAGACATGTCTCTTCTCCTGAAAAGATCCACTCAGGTTCTCAGAATAATAATAACTGAAAGTATTTGTTAAGCACTTATTATGTGCCCAGTACTATGATAAGCACTGGGGTAGGGGCAAGATGATCAGGTCGGACACAGTTTCTGTCCTTCATGGGGCTCATGATCTAAATAGGAGGGAGAACAGTTATTAAATTCCATTTTACAGATGAGGAAACTGAGCCATGCTGAATTGATGTGCCCAATGTCACCCAGCAAGCAAGTGGCAGAACCAGGATTAGAACCCAGGTCCTCTGACATCCAAATGCTTTTTTCAACTAGACCACACTGCTTCTCTGCTTCTTCTCAGAAGAAATACAGACTCAGCCTCTCATCAGACCCAAGTCAGCATACC
Organism: Ornithorhynchus anatinus; assembly: GCF_004115215.2. Classification (NCBI taxonomy): domain Eukaryota; kingdom Metazoa; phylum Chordata; class Mammalia; order Monotremata; family Ornithorhynchidae; genus Ornithorhynchus; species Ornithorhynchus anatinus. Next base: position 17,322,113 of record NC_041747.1, on the reverse strand, counting down.
GGGTAGTCACACTCTTGCATTTTTTCCAGTTTCTCATCATCAAGGGGAAGAGACATATAAGGAGTTTCTCCCTCCATTCATGGAGCTCAAATAAGGCCATTAGTGAATGTTAAATATTTAGGTTTTCAAAAGGCCTTTATTGTACTCTCCCAAGCACCTAGTACAGTGCTCTGCACATAGTAAGCACTCATTAAGTATAATTGATTGATTAATTGACCAGATCCAACATCAAAAGCTCTGAAGATCAGAGAGAATATTTTGCCATTCTCTCACCCCTCTCATTCCCTCTCTTTGCCCTGATAAGTTTACCAAATATTTTGTGGACAAAACTGAAACCACAGGCATAAGCTCCCCAGAGTCTTTTCACCTCCCCAGTTCCCACCCACTGTTACATCCATTTTCTTATCCTTCTTGGCCATCTCTAGAAAGATCTCTTATCTACTTTAAAAATCTACTGCCTCTACCTGTGCTTTCGCCCTCAGACCCTGCAATTTCTAGAAACACTTGCATCCATCCTTCTTCCTTTGCCCACTGCCACCTTCTATCACTCACTCTCTGATGGCTCTTTGCCTTCAAACATGTGCAATTCTCGATACTGCAATTGTCTGGTCTGGAGCCAACTGCACTCTCAAACTATTTCCCCATTTCCCTCCTCCCAGTCCTGCCCAAACTTTTCAGACAGATTATGTCCACTTCCTCCACTTTCTCTCCTTCAACTCCCTTTTCATTCCCACTTTCCATTGTCTTCCCTCCACTGAGACCGATCTCTTCGAGGTCACCTTTTTATTGTCCAATCTAATGGACAAATTCTCCTTGACTCCTCAGCTGCCTCTGACCCCAAGAACAGTGTTTCCTTCACCTGGAAATACTGTCTAAACTTAGCCTTACTGACACAGTTCTCCCTTAAAAGCAGTATAGCCTAGTAGAATTCAAGTCTAGGAATCAGAAGATTTGCTGGCTCCTCCACTTGCCTGCTTTGTGACCTTGGCTAAGTCATCTTAACTTCTCTGGGCCTCTGTTACCTGATCTGTAAAATGGGGGGTTCAATACCCATTCTCCCTCCTTCTTGGACTGTGAGCACCATGTGGGACAGGGACTTTATCCTACTTGATTGTCCTGTATCAACCCCAGTGCTTAGTACAGTGCTTGGTACATAGTAACCATTTAATAAATTTCCACAATTGCTACAGTAATCATTACTCTCATTTTACCTCTCTGGCCACTCTTTCTCGGTATCTTTTGCCAGACCTTATTCTTACTCCCACAGTTACAGGGAGTCTGTTCTGGGTTCCCTTTCTTCACAATTTATACTCACTCCCCTGATGAGGTGAACCAACCCACAGCTTCAACAACCACCATTATGTGGATGACTCTAAATCTAGCTCTCTAGCCCCAGCTTCTTTCCTACTCTGTAATCTTGCATTTCCTCCTGCCTCCCCAAAAATCTACAATGATAATAATAATAACTGTGGCATTTGTTAAGCATTTACTATGTGCCAGGCACTGTACTAAGTGCTGAGGTGATTACAGTTGAGAAGCAGCATGGTGTACTGGATAGAGCACAGACAGGCCTGGGTGTCAGAAGGTCATGGGTTTCAATCCCAGCTCCGCCATATGTCAGCTGTGTGACTTTGGGCAAGTCACTTAACTTCTCTGGCCCTGTTACCCCATCTGTAAAATGGGATTAAGACTGTAAGCCCCATGTGGGACAACCTGATTACCTTGCATCCTCCCCCCCCAGTGCTTAGAACAGTGCTTGGCAATAGTAAGCACTTAACAAATGCCAATATCATTATTATTATTAATTAGAACGCAGGTCCCCTGATTATCAGGTCCGTGCTATTTCCAATAGACCACACTGCTTTTTTGTTGTGCAGCCTCTTTGTGAGGAATCACAGTTGCCTTGTCCTTTTTCAGAAGGTTCCAATTTTCCATTTTAACAGGATGTGTGTGTTTGCTTAAATACAAGAAAGCTCTACAGGTACACTCATGGCTGGCCAGAAATAATGCACAAGCACCACAAAAGAGTTAATATTTTGTGATTCATCCTTCAAGTCTGGAGGTAACTGAGGGTCTCTGGTCAGAGGTCGGGGAGTGGAGAGAAGATGGACCCCTGTTATGACAGGAATAATACATCTAAACCCTAATCTCTCTGGTGAACAATGCAATTATGGAATCCCCAGGTCTGTGCTGCCAGCCCCATCCCCCCATCACCTCTGCGGCAGCGGCGGGAAAGCCCGCCTCCACCAGCCTAATGGAAAGCAGAAGAGATTTAGGTAATGTCGACTGCAGGAGGCTGCATCTGTACGACTCAAAAAGCTACTCTCTCTGCCCACCCGCTTCCAGCAGTGTTTCCAGTATTAGCCTACTCTAGGCAAATAGTAAAAGTAGGTCAGGTGAACCATGTCGTTCTCTGGCCTGAGTTGATGATGTAGCTGCAAGGTCTGTTCACTGTCTCCTCACCAGGGTGGTGGCCACACCCTGAGAAAAGTTGGCTGGTCACTGCATACATCCTGTGTGCTGGGACTGGGGTCGGTCCACCGAGGGAAAGAACTGCAGGATGAAGGGAAAACAAGCCTGTCTGGGTGGAGCACTTCAAAAGAAAATACCATCTTATGGCAACGGAACAGGATATACTAAACACCCACTCAAACTTCCCTGTAATTAACGAAAAATGTTGAGGAGAGGTTGATTAATGGCTTCACAGCAGGTGAATAATTAGATTATGCCTGGGCCATAATAATGTTGCTAATGTTGTAATGCAGAATGAGTTGTGACTTTCTAGTTCTCAAGCTTCCCCTGGCTGGGGGCAGAGAACAACAAGTGGCCCAAGAAAGACAAGTAGATATTGTCTAATAGCCACACACATGCCCACGCCAACACTCCACATGTCCCACACACCAGTTGGAAGTACATTTTCTCCTACTATCATGAAGTAGAGTTCACACTACTCCATATGTGTGGACTCTACATGCCTTACTACCATTAACTGTGGAATTTGTTCAGGGCTTACTATATAATAATGTTGGTATTTGATAAGCACTTACTATGTGCCGAGCACTGTTCTAAGCACTGAATGCCCAGCATTAACTGCCTAAGCGCTGGGATAGATATAATTCAGTCAGATCGGACCTATTCCCAGTCCCACAGGGACCTTGCAGTCCATTCATTCCTTCACAATTCCCAACTGGCAACTCCACATGGAATCCCTTTTGGTCTCCAATACCCAGTACAGGACAGTTGTGTTTGTAGCCGGATCTGCAATTTAGGGAGCAAATAGGGTCTTCTCTTCTATGGCCTGAGACCTTGCCTGTCTCCTTTTATTTTTATGAATGGTATTTATAATTAATGATAATTATGGTACTTGTTAAGTGCTTACTATGTGCCAAGCACTGTTCTTAGCACTGGGGTAGATACAAGTTAATCAGGTTGGACACAGTCCCTGTCCCACGTGGGGCTCACAGTCTCAATCCCCATTTTACAGATGAGGTAAATGAGGCACAGAGAAGTGAAATGACTTGTCCTAGGTCACACACCAGACCAGTGGAGAAGCTGGGATTAGAACCCAGGTCCTTCTGACTCCCAGTACTATGCTCTATCCAATAAGCCACATTGAGCTTACTATGTGCCAAGCACTGTACTAAGTACTGGAGAGACACAAAATCATCAGGTTGGATACAGTCCTAATCCCCATTTCACAGATGTGGGAACTGAGGCACAGAGAAGTCCAGTGACTTGCCCAAGGTTACCCAGCAGACAGTGGCCAAGCCAGGATTAGATCCCAGGTCCTGAATCCCCCTAGGACACTGTTTTCAGTGTTACTGCTTTCCCAGAAAGGTGGCCAATGATCATATTTGCAGATAATTGATGTGCACTGAGTGTGTACTATGATGTTGAATGTGCATCATTTTCAACTGTGAGCCTGTTGTTGGGCAGGGATTGTCTCTGTTGCCGAAATGTACATTCCAAGTGCTTAGTACAGTGCTCTGCACACAGTAAGCGCTCAATAAATACTATTGAATGAATGTGCACAGAGCTGCTGTGTGGTACACTAGACAAGTAATGTGACATAATGATGCTTTACCAACCAGTTTACCCACGGCTACCCACACACATCTAGAGGGTTTTGGGGGTGGACCCCTGGCCTCTGCCTTCATTTGCAGAGTTGCTGTATTCCTCTCCCCCTTCCCTCTGTACCCAAGCAACTCTCCCAAGTCACAGACCTCCCTGGCAGAAGACAAGGCAGAGGGATGCCAGATTCTTAAGGTAACAATACTGGACTCAAAGATGCCTGGTGCCTTGTCCATGCTGGACAGAGGACAGATCCACTGAAAATCAGATGACTGACCACCCTGTTTCCCATAAGACCACAACTTTGGTCCTCTGTGTAGCCTAGTAATAATAATAATATGTTAAGCACTTACTATGTGCCAAGCATTGTTCTAAGTGCTGGGGTAGATACAAGGTAATCAGATTGTCCCATGTGGGGCTCACAGTCTTCATCCCCATTTTCCAGATGAGGTAACTGAGATGCAGAGAAGTTGAGTGACTTGCCCAAAGTCCCGCAGCTGACAAGTGGCAAAGCCGGGATTAGAACCCACGACTTCTGACATCCAAGCCCCGGTTCTTTCCCTGGAGCCCCGCTGCTTCTCAGTACAGTGGGGTGCACAAAGTGAACACTCCATAAATACTATTACTTACTCAAAGTGCTCACTCACAGTGGATGAGGACAGAACAGAGTGTGCTCCTGCAGCAGAATCAGCCTCAGTCACTTAACTGCTCTGGGGCCAGAAAAAATGTGGGTCCATTTGCTGAAATCACATAACCCTGGCATATGCACACAGACCAAGATCACAGGAGTCCTTTCGGCCCCCAAGCCTAGAGCATTCCCTCTGGGAGGATCCCTGACCTGCCCCTCTCTTGCTCTGGAGCCTTTAAGTGCCCGTCCCGGGGCCCTGAACATATAGGCTCTGCTTCAGCCGGGGGCAGGCTGTCGAGAGATCAAGAAGAAGCAACGTGGTCTAATGGAAAGAGCGTGAGCCTGGGAGTCAGAGGACCTGGATCGGGACTGCTATGTGTCTGCTGTGTGACTTGTCTGGGCCTCAGTTTACTCATCTGTAAAGTAAAATGTCAAATGGGGATTGAGACTGTGAGCCCCACCTGGGACAGGGACTGTGTCCAACCTGATTCGCTTGTCTCCACCCCAGCGCTTAGTACAGTATCTTGCACATAGTAAATGCTTAACAAATATCATAGTTACTATTAATTAGTATTAAAGGCTTTAATGTCTAGAGGCGGAGACTGACATTAAAATAAATTACAGATGGGGAAATGGCAGAGTATTGGAAAATGTAAATAAGTGCTTTGGGCCTGGAGGAAGTATCAAATTGCTTAAGTGGTACAGACTCATGTGCATAGGTGACATAGAAGGGAGGGTGAATAGGATGGAGATATGAATGGTTAGTCAGGGAAGGATTCTTGAATGAAATAGGACTTTAAATGAGCTTTTCAAATCTGTCCAGTGGTATAGGCGACCATCTGATGGTGTTATGCTCCTGTGAAGTTTACTATTACTTGTGGGGGGTGGGGATTAAAGGGGGATGGAGCGGGAGGGGTTATTCATCTTTAATTCTGGAGGAAAGAGCCCACCCAAGCCACTGTAAGATCCTAAAACACTCCAGATTTCACATTCTTTCACCACATATTTGGGAGCATCCTACTCACTGTCCAGATTAAAGATACTCTATGGCTGAAAGTGTCTCTTTGGGGTGTAGATGTCATTATGGAATAGTCATTAGGGAATAGCCCCCTTCCTGAGGCTGGCAGCAGGGAGCCCAAGGATAAAGCTCTCCCACCCGTGCCTCCCCAGGTCACATGGCTCCCAGCTACTGGAGCTTCTCCCACAGCCCCTACCGCTTGGAAGCCACCAAGAACTGGGATCTCTACCATGTTTAATGCATTCTTAATAAGGTAACAACCCAAATAAATCCAGTTTAAACCATCTTTCCCTGGATCCAATACCAGGACCCTAATACCAGGGGTGTCCATTTGACCAGCACCGTCAGTGGCCCCAGACCCTAAACTTGATCCATCCAGGTTTGTGGTGGTGCGAGGGGAAAGCTGGTCAAAGTTTTCCCCACTTCCCAAGTGGTCCCAGAATGCTAGGATCTTGTCTACCAACTCTCTTTTAATGTAATCTCCCAAAAATTTGGTTCGTGCTCCGCACACAGTAAGTGCTTAATAAATACCACTGATTAATTGACTCATGACTTTATTCCCGAGACCCAGACTTTAGCAGTAGGTTCAGCTGCAGCAACCACAGCATTCATTCATTCATTTATTCAATCAATCATATTTACTGAGCGCTTACTATATGCAAGTAAGTGCTTATTGAACTAAGTGCTTAAGCATCCTCCCTCCGGGACAATGGTTACAGCAGATATTGGAGTTCTGCAAGTCACTAAACTCTCACTCTGCCACAGGGACTGTATCTGGCCTGATTGACCTATATTATCAGGTAGCGTCACTTAGAAAATTGTATGGTTGGCTTTAGAAGAACAATGTGTGGGTTGGTTTGGAGTAGGACATCGGTGCAGTAAGGTAGAGTAGGAGATCTGATTGAGTGCCTTACAAGCTCTCTGAGTACCCTCTTGACCTCCTTCTTGTCAAATCCAACAGATTCTAGTCCATCCTAATCCTCCTTTTTTATGGTATTTCTTCAGCACTGTATCAATCCCTGTTCTAAGTGCTGGGGTAGACACAAGTTTTTCAGGGTGGACTGAGTCCCTGTCCCATATGGCACTCACAGTCCATGTGGGAGGGAGTAGGATTAATCCCCATTTTACATTTGAAGGAACTGAGGCATAGAGAAGTTAAGTGACTTGTCAGAGGTCACACAGCAAGCAATTGGAAGAGCTGCAATTAGAACTCAGGTCCTCTGACACCCAGGCCCATGCTCTTTCCACTAGACCACATTGCTTCTCTCCTGGACTGCTCAGCTGACTTTGACAGTGGAAACCATCCCTTTCTGGAAACCTTGGTTTCCTTGATACTGTCTTCTCCCGATTCTCCACCTCTTGCTGGATCTTCCTTTTAATATCCTTCACAGGTTTCTCCCAAGCCTCCATCCTTTTAATTGTTGGAATCCCGTAAGGTTCAGTTCTGCATCTCCTTCTGTTATCTATCTACAGCCACTCCTTGGAGAACTCATTCACTCCTATAGCTTCAACTGCCATCTCTATGCAGTGGTTAATAATAATTCATAATAATTGTGCTATTTGTTAAGCGCTTACTTTGTACCAAGCACTGTATCAAGCTCTGGGGTGGATACAAGCAAATCTGGTTGGACACAGTCCCTTTCCCACATGGGGCTCATAGTCTTAATCCCCATTTTACAGATGAGGTAACTGAGGCACAGAGAAGTGCCCAGGGTCTTGCCCAGGGTCACACAGCGGAGAAGTGGCAGAGTAGGAAGTGGCAGGTCCTTCTGACTCCCAGACCTGTGCTCTATGTACTTCACCATGCTGTTTCTCTGATGATATTCATATAATTTCCAAATCAACAACTCCAGCCCTGATCATTTTCCTTTTTTTTCTGGATTTGTCAAGCGCTTACTATGTGCCAGGCACTGTACTAACCACTTGGGTAAGTACGAGTTAATCAGTTTAGACCCAATCCATATTGCACAGATGGCTCACAGTATTAATCCCCATATTACAGATGAGGTAACTGAGGCACAGAGAAGTTTAAGTGATTTGCCCAAAGTCACACAGCAGACAAGTGGAGGAGCCAGAATTAGATGAAAACCCTGTGGGAGCAGGGAGTATCTCTCTTTATTGCTGAATTGTACTTTTGAAGTGCTTAGTACAGTGCTCTGCACACAGTAAGCATTCTGTAAATACAACTTTCTGTGCCTCATTTTCCTCCTCTGGAAAATAGGGATTAAATTCTACTGCCTCCTCTTTAGACTGTGAGCCCCATGTGGACAGGGACTGTGTCCAACCTGATTACCTTATGTCCCAGTGCTTAGTACCGTGCTTGGAACAAATTAAGCATTTAACAAATGCCACCAACAAGTGACTTACTCAAGTTAAGTCACACAGCAGGCCAGAGACAGAGTTGGGACTAATACCCAGGATCCTGCCAGTTTTGGGTTCTTTCCCCTAGGCCACATTGCCTCCCCGTAGCCTCACCCGTTGCCATGCAACTCGAAACTTATCCTCAAGCACTGCAAGTGAATACTGATTTTGGTTCTGATTCACAATATGGCATTTGCTTTCCACTTTAAAGAGAAACAGCATGCCAGAGCAATTTGCCATTTCATGTACCAGGCATTTCAAATGTGTGAGCTGGTTGTAAGCAAGTTTAAGAGCACAAAATACGAGCTCTAAATGTTAAGCATTAGTTGTCTTGATAATGCAGGCTTTCTCAGAGATAATGAGGACAAAATTATTAGGGACAAATATAGAGATGGAAAAGCAATTGAATCCATCTGGTGTAATGAAATGGTAGGCTTTACGTTTGTGGTAGAATAAGTAGTTTAAGAACACCGACCTCACAGCCTTTTAAACAATTTTAACCTGTTTCCTGTGGGCTAGTAACTCTTTCTGCTCCAGCATCATGTGCTTTTCAATTTATTTGGAATAATTGAGGACAAGGGGGTGTTTTATAGCTACTTCCTTTTAGTATATGTCTAAGAAAAATTTGGGGCAAGGTTTTGTGATTGACTACTGTTCTGCTCTTAAAAGAGCATAAAGTGCCAAGACCTTCTGAACCTGCAAAATCCAGAGCCCCTGGAGTTTCTGGAAATTTCCAAAATAAACTGCTTTGGGTCTAGAGAGGGGTAGCTCTAAGTCTCAGTACCCACTACTCTTTCCATTTTATCTACATATCCATCTATCATTTTGCAAATTCCAGATACTCAAGTCCTGGATAATCCCATTTGCAACACCATCAGCCAGTATGCCAGTAATAGGGAAAAATCATGTCTACATGATCCCCTGGGTTTTATTTCCAGTGTCTCCTGCCAAGGATGATTCCCATAATTCATTTTCCCAAGCCAAATCTCGAGATTCTACAACTGTGGTCCATCAAAAGGCAAACTAGCAATAAAAATGACCAAAGAGGATGCACATTTTAAACCCAAAAGCAATTTCATTTCTCTCTCTCTCACACACTCACACACATGCACACACATGGAATCAAACCTCATCATAAACTCATTCACACTTTTCAGGTGCTAAAGTCTCTTAGTTCCTGGTTTTCTGGATGTGCAACCAACACTTAGAAGTGACAGGAGTTTAGAGTGGAGAAACTGGCAGCTGTAAGATTCTAGGCTTCTTGGTTTGACTGTGCAGAGCGTTTGAATTAACTGAGTCTGAAAGAAACAGTGTGGCCAGTCAATGCCTCCAGGTAATGCTAATTTTCTTCAGTTCTCTTTTGACATCAACGCCAATTGGGAGAAGAAAGCCTCACTGACATTAGTTATCCCATGTGCATGAACAGGCATTGCCAGAGAAGAGAAAATTTAATCTTTCAGTAATTGAGTTCACCCTATCTGTAATTTTTCTTAATGTCTGTCTCACCCTATCTGTAATTTTTCTTAATGTCTGTCTTCCCAACTAGATTGTTAACTCTTTGACGGGAGGGATCATATCAACCAGCTCTATTGTATTGTTACTCTCCCAAACATTTAATATAGTGCTCGGACATCTGGTAGGTGCTCAGTGAATACCACTGATTGATCTTGGTCATGGCACCCCACTAGATCACAGCTGGGGAAACAAGTCTGCTCCTCTTTGTGTTTCCCTGATCATTCACCAGAGAAAGGGCCACAGTTTCTCCTTCTGCTCCCTGGTCACCACCATCATCAATGTCCCCATTAGCATCTTTATAATTAATTGATACTAACTGACTTTGTGTGATGATAGTATGTATGTCAGGCAAGGGGGAGAGATCAAGACCTTGGAGAAGACTCCTGCTGTCTAGGAATTTACACTCAAATCTCATTTAAGTTCTACAAGCAGGTTTTAGGGGGCAAAGGGGTATGGGATTGTAAATTTCTAGAGGGCAGGACTCATGTCTTCCAACAATACCGTAGTGTGCTCTCCCAAGGTTTGCACATAGCAGGCACTCAAAAAAGTTATCATCAGTTGTTTGACGGATACAAGAGGTGAGAAAAGTGAGACAGGGTAGCCAAGAAGTGAGGGAAGGGAAGCAAGGGAATAGGGGAGGAGAGACAAGAGGTATGGGAGAGGAGACAAGAAGGTGTGTGATGAAAACTCTTTGCACAACCAGGACAGCAAGTACCTAGTGGCATTGGTCCAATCAATCAATCAATAATATTTATTGTAGAGCATCTACTATGTGCAGAGCACTGTACTAGACACTTGGGAGAGTCCAATGCAGCACAGTCAGTAGATTCGTCCTCTGCCCATCTAGAGGGAGATGCCAGTCTGGTGTCCATCATCAGTCAGTTGGTCAGTCAGAAGGGATTCACTGAGAGTCTTTGGTGTTCACAGGACAGTATTAACACAGAAAAGGTAGACCCAAGGTCAAGATGGAGCCTCCTTGTTGTGTTCCAAATGCTTGGCCCATAGGTGTGAGTTGCCAAGCCTCCAGGGTATCATTGGAAATCTTGGGTTTTCTGGGCTGTCTGGGATTAAGGATAGCCTTAGAGGTCTTCCAGTAGGTCCAGGTGGATTGGACTTGGGGTGACTCAGTCTCTAATCATGATTTTGAAGTCAGAGGTCATGGGTTCGACTCCCGGCTCTGCCACTTGTCAGCTGTGTGAGGGGGGGCAAGTCACTTAACTTCTCTGGGCCTCAGTTACCTCATCTGTAAAATGGGGATTAACTGTGAGCCTCACGTGGGACAACCTGATTACCCTGTATCTACCCCAGCGCTTAGAACAGTGCTCTGCACATAGTAAGCGCTTAACAAATACCAACATTATTATTATCATTATTTTGATATTTGGTATGTGTTTACTATGTGCCAGGCACTGTATTAAGGTGTCGGAGGGGTGGCGGGGGACATAAGCAAATCAGATTGAGCACAGTCCCTGTCCCAAGGTCACAGAGCAGACAATGGCAGAGCGCAGATAAGAACCTATGACCTTCTGACTCCCATGTCTGTCCTCCATTCACCATGCCAGGCTCTAATTTCGAGGCTCCCTAGATGGCAGCTAGTTCTTTAGAACAGTCCAGCAGCAAGTGATAGTCTGAACCATGCATGAACGGAGAACAGCTGAGCTTCCCACCATGCTGGTTGGGACCATCAAGGAGGGAAATGTCAGGGCCTGGATTCTATGGAGGCCCCAACAGGCCAAACAGATCCCCGAGGCTGCTCTGAACACGACAGAGATTCATTCATTCATTCAATAGTATTTATTGAGCACTTACTATGTGCAGAGGACTGTGGCCCAGGGGTCGACGGCGGGATGGGTGAGACCGAGGGATGGTGAGGAGGTGGGCGGCAGAGGAGCGGAGCCTGCGGGGTGGGCGGTAGAAAGAGAGAAGAGAGGAGAGGTAGGAAGGGGCAAGGTGATGGAGAGCCTCGAAGCCTAGAGTGAGGAGTTTTTGTTTGGAGCAGAGGTTGATAGGCAACCACTGGAGGTGTTTAAGAAGGGGAGTGACATGCTCAGATCGTTTCTGCAGGAAGATGAGCCGGACAGCGGAGTGAAGAATAGACTGGAGCAGGGCGAGAGAGGAGGAAGGGACATCAGAGAGAAGGCTGACACAGTAGTCTAGCCGGGATATAACGAGAGCCCGTAGCAGTAAGGTAGCCATTTGGGTGGAGAGGAAAGGGAGGATCTTGGCAATATGGTAAAGGTGAAACCGGCAGGTCTTGGTAACGGATAGGATGTGTGGGGTGAATGAGAGAGACGAGTCAAGGATGACACCGAGATTGCGGGCCTGAGAGACAGGAAGGTCGTGCCATCCACGGTGATAAGGAAGTCTGGGAGAGGACCGGGCTTGGGAGGGAAGATGAGGAGCTCAGTCTTGCTCATGTTGAGTTTTAGGTGGCGGGCCGACATCCAGGTGGAGACATCCTGGAGGCAGGAGGAGATGCGAGCCTGAAGGGAGGGGGAGAGGACGGGGCGGAGATGTAGATCTGCGTGTCATCTGCGTAGAGATGATAGTCAAAGCCGTGAGAGCGAATGAGTTCACCAAGGGAGTGAGTGTAAATGGAGAACAGAAGAGGGCCAAGAACTGACCCTTGAGGAACTCCAACAGTTAAAGGATGGGAGGGGGAGGAGGCGCCTGCGAAGGAGACCGAGAATGACCGGCCAGAGAGATGAGAGGAGAACCAGGAGAGGACGGAGTCCGTGAAGCCAAGGTGAGATACGGTATGGAGGAGGAGGGGATGGTCGACAGTGTCAAAGGCAGCAGAGACATCAAGGAGGATTAGAATGGAGTAGGAGCCATTGGATTTGGCAAGAAGGAGGTCATGGGTGACCTTAGAGAGAGCAGTCTCGGTAGAGTGGAGGGGACGGAAGCCAGATTCTCCAGGAGAGAATGGGAGTTAATGAATTCTAAGCAGGATACAGATGTACAGATCTGTAATTTTATTTATTTCTATTGATGTCTTTCTCCCCGACTCTAGACTGTGAGCTCATTGTGGGCAGGGAGCGTCACTGTTTTTTGTCACTAAGTGCTTTCCCAAGTGCTTAGTACAGGCCCCTGCACATGGTAAGCACTCAATAAGTACGATTAAATGAATGAATGAATGAATAAATGAATTTATTGAGAACTTACTGGGTGCAGAAAATGGTACTAAGTACTTGGGAGAGAATAATACAACAGTGTTGGCAGATGTGATCCCTATCCAGAAGCACCATGGCCTAGTGGAAAGAGCATGGGCCTGGGAGTCAGACAAACTGGGTTTTAATCTTGGCTCTGCCACTTGTCTGCTATGTGACCTTGTGCAAGTCACCCAACTTCTCTATTACTCAGTTTCCTCAGCCATGGTATTTATGGAGCATTTTATTTATTACTTAGGTGCAGAATATAACAGAGTTGGCAGACTCATTCCCTGTCCACAAAGAGCTTACATTCTAGAGGGGGATTAAATCCTCCTTAACAAAGTGCCTTAACAAATACCATTAAAATAAACAAGAAACAAAGGAGCTTACAATCTACAGGGAGAGACAGACATTAAAATTGACTAGGGATTGGTGAAATAGTAGAGTATAAGGTTATTTACATAAGTGCTGTGGAGCTGGGGTGAGTATCAAAGTGAACTGGTTGCCAGGCTACTATTAATTTTCTTCTCCAATTCAGAGTTCAATGAAAATATAAGAGGCACTATGAGCTCCTGATTTAGCTTTTTTGGCCAAGCGGAAGTTAAAAGTAGTCCTGTGAATGGCAGAGGCAAAATAACTCAAATAAGCATCACCAAAATATGTCAACTACATCCAGGGCTAATAAATTATCCATATATTCTGCAAGAAGGTGAGATGGAGGTTGGGGGGCTGGCACAGCCAGGACCTGGGGCACCTGGGGGCAAACATCTCCATGGCCCTGGGGATGGCGTAGGACTGGGAGCCCAAAAGCCCCCTCCTTTGGCTGGGCCAGTGCAGCCTGGCATCTTCCCATCTCGACTCGGGTCCGAACACAGAAAGGAAATAATGCTATTCTAGCTGATCTGGAATCCAATCCCTCTGCATGCAAGTACAAATTAAATTACCTTCATTTTGGACAAAATCAGCAATTCCCCCTAAGAGGCCGAAAAAACAGAAGACAACTCTGATGGGTAATTCTCATCAGGCAGAAGAACTTCACTGAAAAAAGCCAGAGGAAGTAATTAATTTCACAGAACAATCTCACTGGGACTTGTGTGAGATCTGATGTTAATAATATAGTTCTTTCTTCTAATTAATTTTTCAAGTTCAGTCCCTGGGAGGTTCCTCATCCCTCTCCTCTGGCTTGCTTCTTTCCTGATTTTGGGAGGTGACACCCCACAATCCCTCAATCACACGACCCTAATTCCAACCTTACTGACCATGACAGAAAAAGGTCAAAGGTCGAAAGAACTGGAGTGTGAGTGTCTGCAGGGCAGCAATTTGGCCTGAGAAGAAGCTAAGGTTACTCTTCAACATGAATTTTAAGCCGTTTTTCTTTGGAGGATAACACAGTGTTAGTTCTGGGGGTGAGGAATCATCCTGTGTACTTCTTCAGTAAATGCTCCCAGTAGCTAGCACAGAGCCCTGCCTGTTGTAGGTGCTCAGTACAGTGCTCTGCATAATGTACATACTGTTGTTGATGCGATGGAAATTATTGTATCCTATGTGTCAAGCACTATGCTAAGCACCCGGGTTTTTCTCCTGTAACTCTTTCCAGGATTTACTGCAGTGCTCTATGCACTGTGAATGCTTAATGAATACTGCTGACTCCCATTAGTTTGTAGGAACAAGATCTAGGAAATGCAGTACGCGCTTGAAACAGAAACCTGGATTTTTCCTTTAATTTTCCCACTGATTTCTATGCCCTTGTACGGAAGAAACATGTCTGAGGTCTCACCTTCTGTAGCCTTGCCACTTTTTAAAATATTCTGATTTCCCTGACTGGAAGATCTAGAAACAACAGACATTATGACGACTCTTCGTCAGAAATGTTTTAGGGCTGCTGACTCCCCCTGCCCCTTACTCATTCATTCATTCAATCATACTTACTGTGCGCTTATTGTACTAAGTGCTTGTGAAGGTATAATACAGCAATAAAGAGAGACAATCCCTGCCCATAACAAGCTCACAGTCTAGAGGGAATAATTTTGGTATTTGTTAAGCACTTACTATGTGCCAGACACTGTACTAAGCACTGGGGTGGATACAAACAATTGGATTGGATACAGTCCCTGTCCCATATGGGGTTTACTGACTCAATCCCCATTTTACAGATGAGGTAACTGAGGCATAGAGATGTGAAGTGACTTACCCAAAGTCACAGAGCAGACAGATGGCAGAGTCGGGATTAGAACCCATGACTCCCCCAGCCTTCCACTTTAGTTCCTACAGTTACTTGTTCTCTGTTGAAGACGTGGAGAAACTAGAGGACTGAGAATTGGATTTTAAGTTGCAAATGCTTCTCCTTTAATCATATTTATTGAGCACTTACTCTGTGCAGAGCACTGTACAGAGAACTTAGGAGAGTACAGTAGAGTTGCTAGACACGATCCCTGCTCACAAGGAGCTCACAGTATAGAGGAGGAGACAAACATTAAAATAAATTTTGGATCTATACATAAGTGCTGAGGGTATGATGGTGGTGTGCATAAATGGTACAAATCCAAGTAACAGGGTGACATAGAAGGGAGAGGGAGTGGGGAAAATGAGGGTAGTTGGGGAAGGCCTCTTGGAGGAGATATGATTTTAATAAGACTTTGAAGGTGGAGAGAATGAACGTCTGTCAGATATGAAAGGGGAGGATGCTCCAGGCCTGAAGGAGGACATGGGCGAGGGGTTGGTGGTGAGATAGACGAGATCAAGTTTCAGTGAATAGGTTGGCATAAGGGGAGTAAAATGTACTGGCTGGGTTGTAGTCAGGCGGTCAGCAAGGTAAGATAGGAGAGGGCAAACTGAGTGCTTTAAGGGAGTTTCTGTTTGATGCAGAGATGGATGTTGCAGCACTGAAGGTTCTTGAGGAGTGGACTGAACTTTTTTTAGAAAAATGAACTGGGCATCAGAGTGAAGTATGGGGGAGAGATTACTTGTTTTGTTTTGTTGCCTGTCTCCCCCGTTTAGACTGAGCCCGTTGTAGGGCAGGGATTGTCTCTGTTGCCAAATTGTACATTCCAAGCGCTTAGTACAGGGCTCTGCACATAGTAAGTGCTCAATAAATATGATGGAATGAATGAGAGATGAGGCAGGGAGGTCAGCGAGGAAGCTGATGCACAAGTAGCAAAACTACTTCATCCAAGAGCCTCTGGAACACTTTTCCTTTCATTTTGGCTGAGACAGAACAAGCCATAGCCCCACCCCTCTCCTGAATTGCAATTTTTTCCTTCAGGTTCTTTGAATAGATGAATGTTTCAGACCCAGATCTCCTCTTTTTGAGCAAATAAAAGTGGGGCACAATACCAAGCAACAAACATTTGCTTTAATGCAGTGTAAATGCCAAAGGATGCCAGAGTTCTCAGGAGGAGACATAAGGAAAAATGGGAGTGAAAACAGAAATAGCTATGACTGCCTTGAGAGTGACAATGAAGACATATTTGGCAGAGAGAGCACTGAAGGAAGAGCTGGAATGACAAACCAAGGGGTAGTGTGGGAGAAAGCTCTGAAATGACTGAACAAGTGCACCTATATGAACACATACACAAACACATATGTGATGCCAATCTGTCAATTGCAGCAACATATTACTCAAGAGGTCATTTCCAATGGACCACAGATGGTCAGTAGCATAGCCAAGTGAAGAGAGCCTGGGGCTGAAATTCAGGGAACGGGGGTTCTAATCCCAGCTTTGCTACTGGCCTGCTGTGTGACCTGGAGCAAATCACCTAGCTTTTCTGGTCCTCAGGTTTCCCATCTATAAAATTCGAATAAGCTACTTGTTCTCTCTACTTCCTAGTTTGTGCACTCCATGTGGGACAGGAACTGTATGTAATCTGATTATCTTTTTAATAATACTTGTGGTATCTGCTGAGTGCTTACTCTGTGCTAGGCACTGTCCTAAGCATTGGGGTGGATACAAGCAAATCATGTTGGACACAGTCCCTAACCCACATGAGGCTCAGTCTCAATCCCCATTTTCAGCTGCGGTAACTGAGGCACAGCAAAGTGAAGTGATTTGCCCAAGGTCACATAGCAGGCAAGTGGTAGAGTGGGATTAGAACCCATGACCTTCTGACTCCCGGGCCCATGCTCTCTCCACTGTGCCGTGATGCTTTTGTCTAGCCTAGCACTTAGCACAAAGTAGGTTATCTATAAAAGGCCAAATTAAAATTATTACAAAAACTCTCCTGTCTCTCCTACCTTCATGAGCAGGGAATTCATAGACAATAATGTTACCAGTTCTACTCAAAACATACAGTATTGGTACTGTATGCATTCAATCCATCCTATCAGTCTCATCTTCACAACATCGCTAAAAACCACCCTTTCCTCTCTGTCCAAATTGCTATCACTCATCCTAACCCACTTGGATTACTGCAACAGCCTCCTTGCTGACCTCCCAGTCTCCTGTCTCTCTCCACTCAAGTCCATACTTTACTCTGCGGGCCGGATCATTTTTCTACGAAAACATTCAGGATAGGTCACCCCACTCCTCAAAATAACTCCAGTGGCTGCCAATCCACTTCCGCATAGAAAAAAACAACCTCCTCACCACTGGCTTTAAAACACCCCACCACCTTGCCCCCTCCTACCTCACCTCACTTCTCTCCTTCTACAACCCAGCCCACAGACTTTCTTCCTCTAATGCTAACCTTCTCACTGTGCCTCAATCTCGCCTATCTTGCCACCAACCCTTAGCCCATGCCCTGTCTCTGGCGTGGAATGCCCTCCCTCCTCAAATCCGACAGATAATTACTCTCCCCCGCTTCAAGGCCTTATTGAAGGTACATCTCCTCCAAGAGGCCTTTCCAGACCAAGTCCTACTTTTCCTCAACTCCCACTCACTTCTGCATTGCCCTGACTTGCTTCCTCTGCTCCTCCCAACTCCACAGCACTTATGTACATATCTGTAATTTTATTTACTTGTGCTGATGATGTCTGTCTCTCCCACTTCTAGACTGTGAGCTTGTTGTGTACAGGGAATGTACTATTTATTGTGCTTAGTACAGTGCTCTGCACACAGTAAGCGCTCAATAAATTATTGAATGAATGAAGACAAACTTCCTACTTATGTCCAATCAATCCATCAATAAATCATTCAACTGTATTTATTGAGAGCTTACTCTGTTCAGAGCACTCGATTTAAGCTCTTGGGAGAGCATGATCTAACCAAGACAGGTTCCCAGCCCACAGAAGCTTACAGTCTTGGAGTGGGAGATGAACATTTAAGTAAATCACAGATAAGTATATAAGAGCTCTGGGGCTGAAGTTGGGATGAACATCAAATGCTTAAAGGGTACAAATCCAAGACGCAGAAAGGAGGAGTAGGGGAAATGGAGGGCTTAGTCGGGAAGGCCTCCTGGAGGAGGTGATTTTAATAAAGCTTTGAAGGTGGAGAGAATGATGGTCTATTGTAGATGAAGGAGGAAGGAATTCTAGTCCAGAGGAGTGATGTGGGTGAGGATTCAGAAGTGATAAAGACAAGATTGAGGCACAGTGAGTAGGTTGGCATTAGAAGAGTGAAGTGTGTGGGCTTGGTTGTAGGAGGAAGGTGCAAGGAGATTGCTTTAAAGGCAATGCAAAGGAGTTTCTGTTTGATGCAAAGGTGGATGGGCAACTATTGGAGATTATTTAGGAGTGGGGAAACATGAAATGAACTTTTTTTTAGAAAAACGATCCAGGCAGCAGAGTGAGGTATGAACTGGATTAGGGAGACATGGGAGGCAGGGAGGTCAATGAGGAAGCTGGTGCAGTAATCAAGGTAGGATGGGATAAGTGCTTGGATCAATGTGGTAGCGGTTTGGATTTAGAGAAAAGGGCAGATTTTAGAGATGCTGTGAAGGTGGAAACTGACAGGATTTGGCGATATTGAATGTATGGGTTGAGTGAGAAAAATGAGTCAAACATAATGTCAAGGTTACAGGCTTGTGAGACAGGGAGGTTGGTGGTGCTAAATATAGATATGGAAATGAGATGGGGAGGGCAAGATTTGGGTGGTCAAATGAGGAGTTTTGTTTTGGATATGATAAATCTGAGGTGTCAGGACAACATCCAAGTAGATATGTCCTGAAGGCAGGAGAAAACATGAGATTGCAGAGAAGGAGGGAAATCAGGGCTGGAGATGTAATTTTGGGAATCATCTACATAGAGATGGTAGTTGAAGCCATTATGCTTCCCCTATTACTAATATTCCCATATTCCCATATGCCCTATTCCCATATTACTAATTATGGTACTTGTTGGGCATTGTTAAGCACTGTTCTAAACTCTGGGTGGATATAATATAAACAAGTTGGACACAGTCTCTGCCCTACATGGGCCTCACAGTCTAAGTAAACTATCTGTAAGTTATTTTAATGCCTGCCTCTCCCACTAGATTGTAAGCTCCTTGTGGGCAAGGATTATAACTACCAACCCTAATCCACTGTTCCAAAGTGCTTATTACAGTGATCTGCACACAGTAATTGCTCAATAAATACAACTGACTGATTGAATGGATCTAGCACTCAGAGAGAGGATAACATTAAATAATAATAATAATGGTATTTGTTAAGTATGATATGCCAAGCACTATACTAAGCGCTGGTGCAGGTACAAGCAAATCAGGTTGGACACAGTCCCTGTCCCACGTAGGGCTCACAGTCTTATTCCCCCATTTTACAGATGAGGTAACTGAGGCACAGAGAAGTTAAGTGACTTGTCCAAAGGCACCCAGCTGACAAGTGGCGGAGCCGGGATTATAACTCTGACTCCCAAGTCTGTGCTCTTTCCACTTAGCCACGCTGCTTCTCTAAGTGACTTGCCCAGGGTCACACAGCAGACATGTGGTGGACCCAGGATTAGAACCCATGACCTTCTGACTCCCGGACCCATGCTCTATCCACTACACCATGCTTCTCCTCCAAAACTAATATTAATACCCAGGAATTAAACAGACAACACCAAAAAACTCACACAAGAAATATAAGCAATGTCATTTCTAGGTCAGTAGAGTTCCAGTAGGGTTCCATCCACTGTACTGGATACATGTGTGTGCAGAACACTGTATGAACACTTAGGAGATATATCAAAGGAAATAGACATGGTCCCTGTCCTTATAGAGCTTACAGCCTAAAGGGGGAGTTCAATGCTAGAATCGAGTTTGGAGATTGCCGGAACCCAGGCAATGGGAAAACAGGTTAAAGTAAACACCCAAAGGTAGTGTAGTCTTGCTCTGAGAACAGAAGTAGCATGTATCCAAGGATGAAGCCCACCATCTTCCTCTCCATCCCAGTGTCTCCCTTAGAACTCTCCCCAGAAAATCCCTCTGTGAGAGCTGGAGGGTTTGAGAAATCTTTGAAAATATTTCCTCAGGGATGTGTCCACAAGTGAAAGGTGTTCTAATTTTACATGGGCCTGGGGAAGGGAAGCAGTGTGGTCTAGTGGAAAGAGCATGGATGTGGGAGTCAGGGGACCTGAGTTCTAATCCTGGTTCTGCCATTGCTTAACCTCTCTGGGACTCAGTTTCCTCACCTAGAAAATGGGTATTAAATACCTGTTCTCCCTTCTACTAGGCCAGAGGGCCTTTAACTGACCCGATATGTACACTGGGACTGAAACCGGGCTTGGTTCATAGTAAGCACCTAACAAATACCAATTATTGTGGAAAAAATTTTGTTTGGGGATAGGTTGGCATCAAGGTGGGACTCAGGCCAGCTCCCCCAAGAGTCTCAACTCTGGCTGTGAGTTTCCGTAATGATCAGAGGACCCAGAAGAAGAAGAAGTTTCATTTTCTCCTGCCATTTTAGAGCTAGTGAGGAATGTGCAACCCCAGGAGTGCTAGAGTTTTGGGGGTGACACCCATTAACTGTGGAGCCATTTTCCACTGTGCTAGGAGTAGCTCTCTTGCTGTGAAGAGTGAATTTTCTCCCAGAGCTGCAAACCACAGGGTGGGCCCAGCACACCACCCATGACAGAGAGCTGCCTGTGGACACTGAGATCTCCCTCTGCCAATCAATCAATCCATCAGTTGTATTTATTGAATGCTTTTGGTAGATATGTTCCCTGCATACAGTGAGCCCAGAGGAGGAGATAGACATTAAGAAAAATAAATTATGGATATGTACTACTGTGGGGCTGAGGGAGACTAAGCATTAAGCACTTGGGAGAGGACATTATAACATAGTTGGTAGACTCAATGAGCTTACAGTCTAGGGGAAGAGAAGATATTAATTTAAATAAATTTTGGATATGTACACATGTGCAGTGGGGCTGAGGGAGGGATGAATAAAGGGTGCAACTTCAAGTGCAATGACTATCCAGAAGGAAGTGGGAGAAGAAGAATAACTCTCTTCCCCTCTTCAAAGCCCTACTGAGAGCTCACCTCCTCCAGGAGACCTTCCCAGACTGAGCCCCCCTTTCCCTCTGCTCCTCCTCCCTTCCCTCCCTCCCACCCTCAGCTCTTTCCCCCTTCACCTCCCCTCAGCACTGTGCATATTTGTATATATTATTTATTGCCCTATTTATTTTGTTAATGAGGTATATATCGCCATGATTCTATTTATCTTGATGATGTTGTTTTGTTTTGTTCTGTTATGCCCTGCTGTCTGTCTCCCCCTTTTAGACTGTGAGCCTGTTATTGGGCAGGGATTGTCTCTATCTGTTGCCGAATTGTGCATTCCAAGCACTTAGTACAGTGCTCTGCACATAGTAAGCGCTCAATAAATACTATTGAATGAATGAATGAATGAATGAATGAATGAAATGAGGGTAGTCAGGGAAGGTCTTTGGGAGGAGATGTGATTTTAATAAGGCTTTGAAGGTGGGGAGAGTGATCGACTGTCAGAAATGAAGCAGGAGGGAATTCTAGGTCAGAGGCAGGACATAAGTAACAAGTCAGTGGTGAGATATATGAGATTGCAGTACAGCGAGTAGGTTGGCCTTAGAGGAGCAAAGTGTTTGGACTGGGTGGTAGTAGGAAAATGGAGAGATGAGATGAGAGGGCACAGGGTGATTGCTTTAAAGGCAGTGGTAAAGAGTTTCTGCCTGATGCAGAGGTGGATGGGCAACCACTGGGAGTTCCTGAGGACTGGGGAAAAGTGGACTGAATGTTTTTTAAGAAAATAATCTGGGCAGCCGAGTAAAGTATGGACTGAAATGGGAAGAAAAAGGAGGCAGGGAGATCAGCAAGGGGAAATGGGTATGTGTCTGCATCAAAGTGATAACAGTTTGAATGTAGGTGAAAGGGCAGATTATAACGATGTTGTGAAGGTTAACCCAAAAGGATCTGCTAACAGATTGAATATGTTGGCTGAATGAGAGAGGTGAGATGAGGATAATGCCATGGTTAAGGGCCTGTGAGACAGGATGGTGGTGCTATCTACCGTGATGGGAAAATCAGGGTTTGAGAGGGAACAGAGTTCTGTTATGAACATGTTAAGTTTGAGGTGTCATCAGGACATCCAAGTAGAGATGTCCTGAAGGCAGGAGGAATTATGAGACACTGCAGAGGAGGAGAGACATAGGAGATGGAGAGATAGACATTGAAAACATAAAGATGGTACTTCAAGCTGTGGGAGTGAATGAGGTCTCCAAGGGAGTGGGTGTAAATGGAGAATAGAAAGGAGACCCAAATCTTTCTGTCTCACAAACCTGAAACCTTGGTGTTATTCTTGACTTCTCTCTCTCATTCAACACAGACATTCAATCCATCACTAAATCAGTCGGTTCCACCTTCACAACATCACTAAAATCCACCCTTTCCTCTCCATCCAAACTGCTACCATATCAATAAAATCACTTATCCTCTTCTGCCTGAATTACCGTATCAGCCTCCTTGCTGAACTCCCAGCCTCCTGTCTCTCCCCACTCCAGTCCAGACTTCCCTCTGCTGCCTGGATCATTTTTCTACAAAAACATTTAGGATGTCACCCCACTCCCCGAAAAACTCCAGTGGTTGCCCATTCACCTCCACACCAAACAAAAACTTCTAACCATTAGCTTTAAAAGTATTCAATCACCTTGCCCCTCCTCCCTCATCTCACTCCTACTACAACCCAGCCCACAGACTTTGTTCCTCTAATGCTAATCTTCTCAACGTACCTCAATCTGGCCTATCTCCCGGCCCCTCTCCCATGTCCTGCCTCTGGCCTGGAATGCCCTCCCACCACAAATCCGTCAGACAATTGTTGTGTGACCTTGGATAAGTCACTTAACTTCTCTGAGCCTCAGTTTCCTCAATTACAAAATGGGGATTTGATACCTGTTCTCCCTCCTACTTAGACCGTGAGACCCATGAGGGATGGGGACTGTGTTGGACCCATTTGATCTGTACTGACCCCAGCGCTTAGAATATTGTTTGAGACCTAGTGATTATTACGGTATATTAATTCGGTGTAATACATTGTATGTGGTATTATGGTAGAATATGTTTATATATATATGGTATATTCTGGTATATTATTTTATGGTATATTAACATATACCCCAAAAAATGAATATTCCAGAATTGGGGCTCCTTCCCCGCGCCTTACTCTAGATTAAACAGGGAGGTCATGGGAGTCTCAGAACAACCAAAATTGTACCTCTCCTCTGCCTGAAGGAATGGAGGTGCCCTCAAGTTAACCAGCACTCCCTGGCTCCCTGGTGAGGATAGAGAGGGTTTTTCTGCTTTGGAGAAAATGCATTGTTTGCATCCGCTCCCATTTCCTTCTCAACCCGCAGGAGCACCATCAGACCACTCATGCCACAGAGTGTTTTTGGGGGGAAACCAGGCACTAGGACCAACTCAACCATCTCAGAGCCGGTGAGAAAACCCGGATTATCTTTCTACAGAAACGCTCTGGGCATGTCATTCCCCTCCTCAAAAACCTCCTGTGGTTGCCTATCAAACTTTGCATGATGCAGAAACTCTTTACTCTTGGCTTCAAAGCTCTCCATCACCTTGCCCCCTCCAACCTCACCTCCCTTCTCTGCTTCTACAGCCCACCGCGTACACTCCACTCCACTGCCGCTAACCTCCTCACGGTACCTCGTTCTCGCCTGTCCTGCCGTCGACCTCTGGACCACGACCTACCACTAACCTGGAATGCCCTCCCTCCTCACATCTGCCAAATTAACTCTCTTCCTCTCTTCAAATCCCTACTGAGAGCTCACCTACTCCAGGAGGCCTTCACAGACTGAGCCCTCCCTTTCCCTCTGCCCCTCCTCCACTCCCCATTCCCCTTCCTCCCTCCCTCTGCTCTATTCCCTTCCTCTCCCCACAGTACTTGTGTATATTTGTGTATTTTATTTACTACTCTATTTTATTAATGATGTGTATATATCTATGATTTTATTTATCTATTTTGAAGGTATTGATGCCTGACTACTTGTTTTGTTTTGCTGTCTGTCTCCCCCTTTTAGACTGTGAGCCCATTGTTGGGCAGGGATTGTCTCCATATGTTGCCGATTCGTACATTCCAAGTGCTGAGTACAGTGCTCTGCATACAGTAAGTGCTCAATAAATACGATTGAATAATGAATAAATGAATGAATGAATGAATACTAAGCCCTAATTTCCCCTACTCCCTCTCCTTTCTAAGTCACCTTTGCATTTGAATTTGCACCCTTCATTTACTTGACTCTCTACAGGACGAATATGTAAATTATTTTAATGTGTCTCCCCCTCTGGACTGTAAGTTCCTAATGGACAGGGAATATGTCTTCCAACTTCATTATATTTTTACTCTCCCTTAGTACAGAGCTCCGCACACAGTAGATGCTCAATAAATATATTGACTTATTGAAAGGCTAGGGCTCTTTGGGTCAAAAGACAAAGGATTGAAGTTCATATGATCATAACTGGTATGGAACAGGGTCAACTCAGAATTGCTCTCAGGAGGTGGAATGGTGAGGCACTGATATAATCCATTGGCTGGAGTAAAGGCTGGGATCTGTCTGGCCAGGGGGGTAAGGAAACAAGAGTTGAAAAGCAGATGAAAAAGAACAGTCAGCAGCAGTGAGGGCTTAGAGAATTCTGTGGAAAGCTCGCTGACTGTCTCAGCCATTCATCTTGTGTTGTCAGGGCCTTAGTCTTGGGGTTCCCTGGGGTTCTCTGTTCCCATGTCTGGCATTTCCCATTTCATTTCCCCCTTTTGGCATCATGCCAGATGTTGTCTATCTTTCCACTATAAACTCTGACAAGTCCCAAACGTATAAAGGGACTGAAAGAGTGATCTTTTAGAACTGCCCTCTCTAAAGCTATCATTGACTTCCTTCTTGTCAAATCAAATGACCTCTACTCCATCCTAATCCTCCTCAATCACTCAGCTGCCTTCAACACTGTGGAACACCCCCTTTTCCTTGAAACATTATCTAACTTTGGCTTCATTGACAGCATCTTCTCCTGGTTCCCCTATCTCTCTGGCCGCTCATTCTCAGTCTGTCACAGGACCTCCTCTCCCTCCCATCCCCTAACTGTGGGTGGCCCTCAAGGCTCTTTTTATTCTAAATGAGCACCCAGTCCCTTGGAGAACTCATTTGGTCCCATTTTTCAACTACCTTGTCTGTGTTAATGATCCACAAATTTGCCTCTCCAGCCCTATCTCTCCTCTTTGCAGTCTCCCATCTCTAACTGCCTTCAGGACATCTCTTCTTGGATTCATTCATTCATTCAATCGTATTTATTGAGCGCTTACTGTGTGCAGAGCCCTGTACTTAGCACTTGGAATGTACAATTCGGCAACAGAGACAACAGCGGAGTCACAGTATAAAAGGGGGAGACAGACAGCAAAACAAAACAAGTAGTCAGGCATCAATACCATAAAGATAAATAGAATCATAGATAAATACACATCATTGATAAAATAAAGTAATAAATAATATATACAAATATACACAAGTGCTGTGGGGAGGGGAAGGGGGGTAGACCAGAGGGAAGGAGTAGGAGCAATGGGGAGGGGAGGAGGGGTAGAGGGAAAGGGAGTTCTCCGTCTGGGAAGGCCTCTTGGAGGAGGTGAGCTCTCAGTAGGGCCTTGAAGAAGGGAAGACAGTTTGGCAGAGGTAAGGAGGGAGGGCATTCCAGGTCACTGGTAGGATGTGGGCCAGGGGTCGACTGCGGGACAGGCAAGAACGAGGTACCGTGAGGAGGTTAGCAGCAGAGGAGCAGAGTGTACGGGATGGGCTGCAGGAGAGAAGGGAAGTGAGGTAGGAGGGGGCCAGGTGATGGAGAGCTTTGAAGCCAAGTGTGAGGAGTTTTTGTTTCATTCAAAGGTTGGATAGGCAACCAGTGGAGATTTTTGAGGAGGGAAGTGACATGCCCAGAGTGTTTCTGTAGAAAGGTGATCCAGGCAGTGGAATCAAGTATAGAATGGAGCAGGGAGAGACAGGAGAATGGGAGATCAGAGAGGATGCAATAATCCAGTTGGGATATTATAAGAGCTTGTACCAGCAAGGTAGTAGTTTGGATGGAGAGGAAAGGTCAGATCTTGGTGATGTTGTGAAGGTGAGACTGGTAGGGTTTGGTGATGGATAGGATGTGTGGGGTGAATAAGAGAGCAGAGTCAAGGATGACACCAAGGTTGTGGGCCTGAGAGACAGGAAGGAAGGTAGTGCCGTCCAAAAGGGAAGTCAGAGAGAGGACAGTGTTTGGGAGGAAAGATAAGGATCTCAGTCTTGGACATGTTAAGTTTTAGGGGTGGGTGTACAACCAGGTGGAGATGTCCTGAAGGCAGGAGGAGATACGAGCCTGGAGGGAGGGACAGAGAACAGGGAGGAGATGTAGATCTGGGTGTTATCTACATAGAGATGATAGTTGAAGCCATGGAAGCAAATGAGTTCACCAAGGGAGTGAGTATAGATGGAACGGTGCTTGGCACATAGTAAGCCCTTAGCAAATACCATTATTATTATTATTACCTGTGTATTCTTTCCCAGTGCTTAGTACAGTGCTGTGCACAATGTGTTACTACTACTCCCCACCTTTGAAACCGTATTAAAATCACATCTCCTCCAAGATATTTTGCCCAATTATGCCCTCATTTCCCCTATTCTCTCTTTCTCTCTCTCTTAATATGTGCTAAGGTCCTACACCCCACCTTCAGCCTCAGAGCACTTAGGCACGTATCCGCAATTTATTTTCATGTCTGTGTTCCCCTCTAAACTATAAGGTCCTTGTGTTTACTAACGTTTTTGTATCATATTCTCCCAAGCTCTTAGTTTAGGGCTCTGCACAGAGTAAGTGTGCTCATATATGCCTCTAAATGATTGATTGATGATCTACTGAAAATGGACGACATCCATTCTAGCACAACCTTTATAAACTCAAAGGGGGCAACTGTAGGCTATCAATCAATTATATTTATTGAACACATGCCGTGCACAAAGCATTGGGGATATGCATGAGGTTCATGAATATTGGAGGCGCTGAAGTGAACACAGCCTTCTCCTGGATTCACCCCTTCCCCAGGTAAAATCCCCCTCAACCCACTGAGTTTCACAAGTAAAATGATCATGATGAGGGACCTAAAAAATACTTCTCCTTTGAAATGGTAGTGGTTTGATACTAGGCAAGCACAATTTTGAGCCCAGACAAGCAATCCAAAAATCCCTTATTCTAAGCATTTTATGGACTTACATTTAAAATTCAGTTTCCAATATGTTTCTTGAAGGAAGTCTTTAACTCCTGTAACCTAACCTAAATGCTTATCGGCTCTATTTTATTCACAATTAAAATGTTCTTCCTTCCCACATCATGACTCAGAAAGCAGTTGGATAATTTTCTTCCTTCAGATTCTTGATCAGCAAATCCCCATGACAACAATTTATTTACTGTAATGATAATGTATGGGTTTATGAAAATGTTAAATGGGTTCCTTGAAAGTCCATGAGGATGATTACAGTTTCTGCACTGCTCTTCACAGGAAAGAATTTCTTTGGATGAGTTTATGGATAAAATAATTTAATTCTCCTTTCTAATTATGCCTGCTGTTCTAACAAACCCCAGTGCTCCAATTAATGGTTCAGGAGGCTTTATATCTTTTTTTTTAAATTCCATGGAAAATTGCTAGTGAATTGATGCTGGCAAATGGGATGTGTTGGTTCCTCCTGGACCACCGAATCCCTCTAGAGCCAGAAACTAATGCTATTCCTCCAGTCGATCAGGGGGCGAAGAATGTGCCCATTGAGGGTTGGGCCAAACTGCCTGCAGTTTTATTGGCTGGTTTGGAGGCTCTCCAATCTCTTGTCCTTCACCACTGTTACCGCCAGCTCCAATTACCCACAGTGGACTCCATTGCCCATAAAAAATTAATGATGGTTCTGAAAAGGCTTTTCACCCTCAAATTTGCAGTTCTGGAAAGTTGGGGTGGCACTATAACTAGAGATGAAACACACATACACACAAATACACACACAAACACAAACACGCACACAAGCATAATTAGCCATTCTTTAAACTGATGATATGAATCAATAATATTTCCTAAGTGGCTACTGCTGGCAGAGCACTGTATGAGTCACTTGGAGAATATACTGGACAAAGAAATATAGCCTCTCTCGTCAAGCTTGCAATGGAAAATATGGTGAGCTGTAATTGTAATTATAAACTGAATTGTGGTATCAGATGGGTCCCCCATGTTTTCATTCCCTGCCTATTTCTAGGGGCACCAGTCCCAGCGAGGAGCTGAAACTCTGCTTGGCGGTGCAGCTCTTTGGCCGTGGATGCTGGGGAATTGGCCTGGCACTGTGACTGTGGGTCATGACCCAGCCTGACAGATCCCCTGCTGGACCCCAAAGCCCCCACCTGCTGCAGCGAGGCCCAGCCGAACGGTGTTTATGCTTTGACTCTGCTACAAGCTCCGATCAGAGAGCGACTCAACTATTGAATCAGCCTTCTTGCTGGCCTCCCTGCCTCCAGCCTCACTCCCCACCCTATTTCCTTATTCTGCACTCCACTGCACAGTACTCCATCCTAAGACTCCTAGACCTTTCAGCTGCCTTCAAAACTGCTGACCACCCCACCTTCCTCCTGGGAACATTATTCAACCTTGGCTCCACTGACATTGTCCTCTCCTGGTTCTTCTATCTCTTTGGCTACTCCTGCTCAGTTTCTTTAAGGGGTTTTCCTCTATCTCCCATCCCCTAAATTTGGGAGTCCCTCAAGGCTCAGTTCTGGGTCCTCTTCTATTCTCCATCTACACTCACTCCCTTGGAGAACTTATTCTGCCAGATTTGCAAGACTCCCATCAAATTTCAACATACACATGAGAACCATATACTTTTATATTCTGTTGTACTTGCTACGGGAAATACCCCTAAGGAAATAAAATCCTGGGTGACAATCACAATCACCCATAGCCCTTCAGTACATTTCAACTTAAACATAATAATTATGATATTTAAGTGCTTACTAAGCACTGGAGTGGATACAAGCAAATTGGGTTAGACACAGACCCTGTCCCATGTGGGACTCCCAGTCTCAATCCCCATTTTACAGTTGAGGTAACTGAGGCACAGAGAAGTGAAGTTACTTGCCCAAGGTCACACAGCAAACAAGTGGCAAAGCCGGGATTAGAACCCACGACCTTCTGACTCCTAGGCCTGTGCTCTATCCACTATGCCACACTCCTTCTCACATCCTACCATGTAATCACATTGCCATTCTTTTTTCTCCCTGCGTTTATTTCATTAATTCATCCAATTGTATTTATTGAACGCTTACTATGTGCAGAGCACTGTACTAAGTGCTTGGAAAGTACAATACAGCCAATAAAGAGAGACAATCCCTGCCCGCAATGGGCTCACAGTCTAGAGGACTGCTATTTGCAGCCCAGGGATCATGTCTTCTAACTCTACTGTATTCTCCCAAGCCTTACACAACGTAGGTGCTCTACATACAATACGTATTCTGCAAGCAGGAGCTGTTTGATAAATACTACTAATTGAATGACTGAAATGGTGAGAACCTATGTCTCCAGGGGCTTTAAAGTAGTGCCACAAAAGCTGTGAAGCTTCGACAGACCACCGCCTCTCTCTGTTGGATCCTCCAAGGTGCCAGGGCAAATCGAGGTGACGCCGGTGGACGGCTTTCTCTCTTGGGACCTCAGCACCCAATACAATACAATACAATCAGTTCAGCCCAGTCCCTGTTCCACAGAGGGTTCACAGTCTAAAGGGAAGGGAAAACAAGTCTTTAATCCCCATTTTACAGATATGGGAACTTAGGCCGAGAGGTCAGTGACTTACCCAAAGTTGCACAGCAGATAAAT
The DNA here is from genome assembly GCF_004115215.2 of Ornithorhynchus anatinus. Classification (NCBI taxonomy): domain Eukaryota; kingdom Metazoa; phylum Chordata; class Mammalia; order Monotremata; family Ornithorhynchidae; genus Ornithorhynchus; species Ornithorhynchus anatinus. The sequence goes on along the minus strand of NC_041747.1, from coordinate 17,292,113 downwards.
GGCAGAATTGGGATTGGAACCTAGATCTCCTGTTCTGATCCTATGCTCTAATAGTAAATACCTTAACCTTCTTCCCCATTTCTTTCTCTTTCCCTCTTCCTCCCTCTCCTCTCTCCCTTCTTCCTTTTCCTTTCATCCAGTCCCCATTCTTTAACTTCCTTTCCCTCTTCTCCACTTTTCCCTTCCCTCCCTTTCTTTTCCCTCCCTCTTCTGGAGATCAAAATGAAGAGCTGATTGCTACACTCTTGTGCAGAAGTGTTCTACCTGTCCTTGTGCACCCTGACACATACCTGATCTCTGCCACACCGATGTGAGGAGAAATAGGCTCAACACTGCACGTTCACTGAGAAACCAGTATGGATGGTGAGCTTAACATTTGCGACCAGGTCCTTGTCCTTCACAAAGTTTATTGCTTCGAAGGAATGTGAAGAAGCTTTATAGCTTGACTGTACTTTTGACTGATTTGGAAAAGGCCACTGAGATACCTTAAATCCCCAAGATAAAACCTGCAGCCAGAAATCTTTCTGTTTGGATAGTTTTGTTGAACATGGAAGACTCTTAAAATAGCTTACACTAAAATTTCACCAATGATTTCAAGTAATTCTGGAATAGGAACAGTTGTTGTCCTTTCAGAGATAAAAATAAAATATGCATTTTTAAAAGATCTTGTATTACTCATAGTAGTCAATGGCACATAAGTTTAATGTTCAGAAGAAAATCTTGACAGTTTCTACTTAACTCCCACACTGAAATGGTCGTCATTCAATATAAAGTGACACAAAATAATTCAAAAGCAAGAGAACAGATGTGTTTCAAACCAGTCGGTTCCTTCCTTTTCCTAAAGTTGCAAGTGTTTTTGAGAATGTATTCAATTAATATTCCCGCTGCTAATATGATGAATTAAAATTGCTTCCTACAATTTACTCATTTTTGTCTGAAAAACAAGCAGTTCTTCGACTGTGAGTTCCATGTGGGACAGGGACTGGGTGCCATCTGATTATATATCACATTGTTCACCATAGTGTTTGGCCCAAATCTACGTATCCAAGTCTTGATCTCTCTCCCCATCTGCAGTCTCGCATTTCCTCTACCTTCAAGACATCTCCACTTGGATGTCCTTCCACACCTCAAATTTAACATGACCCAAACAGAACTCCTTATTTTCCCACCCAAACCCTGTCCTCCCCATGACTGTAGAGAACACGACCATCCTTGTCTCACAAGCCCCTAACTATGGTGTTATCCTTGACTCTTCTCTCTCATTTAAAACACATATTCAAACTCTCACTGAATCCTGAGGGTTCAACCTTCACAACATCGCTAAAATCCTCCCTTTCCTCTCCCCAAACCTGCTACCACCTTAATCCAAGCACTTATCCTAACCTGCCTTGATTACTGTATCATCCTCCTTGCTGGTCTCTTCCCATTCCAGTCCATACTTCATTCTGCTGCCCAGATCATTTTTCTACAGAAATATTCGGTCCATGTTTCCCCACTTCTCAAGAACCTCCAGTGGTCGCCCATTCACTTCCGCATCTAACCAAAACTTCTTACCACCGGCTTTTAATCACTCTATCACCTTGTCCCCTCCTACCTTACCTGTTGCTTTCCCACCACAACCAACCCCCACTCTGCTCTCCTCTAATGCCAACCTACTCACTGTACCTCAATCTCATTTATCTCACCGTCAAACTCTCACCCACACCCTACTTCCGGCCTGGAACATCCTCCCTCTCATATTCAGCAGACAATTAATCTCCCCACCTTCAAAGTCTTATTGAAGGCACATCTCCTGCAAGAGGCTTTCCCTGACTAAGCCCTCATTTCATCTTCTCCCACTCCCTTGTGCATTTCTCTGATTTGTTCCCTTTATTGTATACATATCCATAATTTATTTATGTATATTGATGTTTGTCTCTCCCTCTAGATTGTAATCTCTCTGTGAGCAGGGAATGTATATACCAGCTCTGTTACACTCTTAAAGTGTACTCTTCCAAGTGTTTAGTACAGTGCTCTACACCCAGTAAGTGATCAATAAATATAACTTATTATATGTTTAATGAATACTATGATTATTATATTATTATTGAGAAGAAGAAGAAAAGAAGATGGAGAACTCCTAAATCCTAGAAAAATCTGGAGGATGGACCTTGGTTGATTCTGGAGTTGCCATGGCTCTCAGGACACCCAGGTGACAAAGTCTGGACCATGGGGGCCCCCAGGATCCCCTCAACCTTAGAGCTACCCTGACAGGGAGACTCTGGCTCTGGAAGGGGTAATTTACAAAGTGCCAGAGGGTTCCAGGGTTGCCCCGACAACTCCGGGACTTCTGTCTTGGATCATCTCTGAGGAAACTGAGGCACAGAGAAGGCAAGTGACTTGCCAAAGCTCACACAGGATGCAAATGGCAGAACCGGAATTAGAACCCAAGTCTTCCCATTCCAAGGCCTCTGCTCATTACACAAGGCTCCCATCCCTCACCTCTTCCTCCTCCCATCTGGAGAGATTGCCAGGACAGCTCTATGTTGGAACAGGAATGGGAATGGGAATATTCTGGTACCACTTTCAAAAGTTCTCCTGCTTCACTCATTACTTTAGAAGTGCAAGTTCTTTAATTTTCTAGATTCCTAAGATTTAAGTGGTCACTGATGGCCTTATGCTGCTGTTCGGGCTTTACTATGCTCCTGAGGTGAGTGCTAGCAGATACTATTGTCATTTTATTCAATCCCTGGGTAGAAGACATTGTACCCAGATCACAGAATGCATATAGCATCCCAAACAAAGATAGGGTTTCATGTCAGTGAGGCAAAAATCACTTCTTGAATCGATCAGTTTGGATGCCCACTTTATCAAATTTTCCTGAGGCACAGTTCCCCCTGCCCTTCCTAGCCTAGATGTCCTCAATCCCGCATGTCTCTTGGCCCCCTCCCCTATCTGCAACTCATCCCTGCCATCTTCCTGCTTCCCCCATGTCTCCAAGGATTTTGAACCTTTCGTCTGTTGTCCGGGATGGCAGGGAAGCACAGAGGAGTGGCCATTGTGACCAGTGACGGCAGGGGAATGTGGGACATTAGCCCTATCCAACCTGATTAGCTTGTATCTACCCCAGTGTGCATTACAGTGCCTGGCACATAGGAAGCACTTCACAAATACCGTTTAAAAAAAAAGATGTGGAAGAAGGGACCCAGGGTCACCTAGCTGCTGCTGTTCCTGCTGCTACTAACCTAGTCCCTTCCACATGCCTGGCTGTTCTAGAATTATAGCAATTATAATAACCGTGGTATTTTGTAAGTGCTTACTATGTTCCAAGCACTGTGGAGCATACAACATCATCAGATCAGACAAAAATCCTGTTCCACAAGGGTCACAGTGTAAGTAGAATGGAGGGCAGGTGTTTAATCTCCTTTTTACAAATAAGGAAAGTGAGAGATTGAGTGACTTGTTCAAGAGTATGGAGCAGGCAAAAGGTTCATTCATTCATCCAATCACATTTATTGAGCGCTTACTGTGTACAGAGCACTGTACTAAGCGCTTGGAATGTACAATTTAGCAACAAATAGAGACAATCCCTGCCTGACAACAGGTTCACAGTCTACAGGGGAGAAGACACACATCAAAACAAGTAAACAGGCATCAATATAAATAAATAGAATTATAGATATGTACATATATACACAACTCTTGTCAGGTGGGGAGAGGGGGGTAGACCAAAGGGAGCGAGTCGGGGTGACGTGGAGGGGAAGGGGAGCTGAGGAAAAGGGGGGTTTAGTTTGGGAAGGCCTCCTGGAGAAGGTGAGCTTTCAGTAGGGTTTTGAAGGGAGGAAGTGTGTTAGTTTGGCTATGAGAAGAAGGAGGGCATTCCAGGCCAGAGGTAGGACGTAGGCCAGGGGTCAAAGGCAGGGCAGGTGAGAACGAGGCACAGTGAGAGGAGTGGAGTGTGCGGGCTGAGATGTAGAAGGAGAGAAGGGAGATGAGGAAAGAGGGGCCAAGGGGATGGAGAGCTTTGAAGCCACTAGTGAGGAGTTTTTGTTTTATATGTAAGTTGATATACAACAACTGGAGATTTTTGAGGAGGGGTATGACATGCCCAGAACGTTTCTGTAGAAAGATAATCCAGGCAGCAGAGTGAAGTATGGACTGAAATAGGGAAAGACAGGATTTTGGGAGGTCCAAAAGGAGACTCATGCAGTATTCCAGTAGGTATAGGATGAGTGTACTAATGCAGTAGTGGTTTGTATGGAGAGGTATGGGCGGATCTTGGCAGTGTTGTGAAGTTAAGACCGGCATGAACTGATGATGGATTAGATACAACCAGGGCCTGCCAAGTCTCTGACATGATCTCCAAGTGCTCAATCAGGACTTAAAAGAGTCAAAATGCTGGGTTTCTAGCCTAGTCGCTCTTTGAAGTTTGCCCCCCACCCCCTCCAGTACTCATCATCCTCTAAAATTTCTGCCTCCCTTTTGACCCCACACTCAAAATGAAAAGTTGACACATGGGGCCAGAGATGAAGTTTCCTATTTTCAATATTTTCAGGAAACTTGTTTCTATGAGCCCGGTTGCTGAGTGCTCGGGTTAGTCCTGAGCATTCTATAGAACTTAAAAAAAAAATTAAAGCTCCGCCTCCAAGGCGATGATGTCAGAAACCTCAAGTTTGCAGACTTTTAGGACTTTATTGATTGTTCCTGAGTTCTTCAGACATTGGTTGGCATTTGTTTGCTTCTGCAACGACCTTCCCTTGAAGACAGATATTGAGATTTATCAGGTCCTTCTGACTCCCAGGCCCATGCTCAATCCAGTCAGCCACACTGCTTCTCTAAGAAGTCAGCTAAGAAAAGCAAATATAAATATTTTTTTTCTCCAAAATATCTTCTTTAAACATCTAGGAATATAACATTCTTCTGATAAGAGACCAGACATGTCAACAAATAATCTTTAAAAACAATTGAACATTAAGACCTATTCATAGTCCAGGTTCGTACTGGCAAAGTGGAGAACTCAATCCATTTAGAGTCAGGAAAAAAACCTCTCTTTAACCTCAATTATCTTGATATTTTGGGTGAATTTATTTGGATGAATGTCTCAGTACACTGCTTCACTTTGCTAATGTAGTCATAAATTAACATTATGGGCAGCGAATGTGTCTGTTAATGTTGTTATATTACACTTTTCCAAGTGCTTAGTACACAGTAAGTGCTCAATAAATACAGTTGACTGACATTGGTTATTTTACAATACTTCTGATGTATTTTTCTTTTTCATTCCACAAATAAAGCTCCCTTTACTTTTTTTAAACAATGCTCTTTTGGGCATTATTATAATAATAATTTATTATTAACTATACTTTTTCATTAGGACTATTTTCTCTAACCCTTCTCAAGATTGCACCTTCTCAAGATTTTGGCTATAGGAGGGAGTGTCAAGCAGAGGCCTACCCATTCCATTCATAGCTTGGGTTTATGAGAAGCAGCATGGCGTAGTGGATAGAGCATGGGCCTAGGAGTCAGAAGGTCAAGGGTTCTAATCCTGGCTCTGCCACTTGTCTGCTGTTTGACTTGGGGCAAATCATTTAATTTCTCTGTGACTCAGTTACCTCATTTATAAAATGGGGATGAGACTGTGAGTCCCATGTGGGACAGGGACTGTGTCAAACCCAATTTGCTTGAATCCACCCCAGTGCTTAATACAGTGCCTGGCACATAGTAAGCACTTAAGTACCAGAATTATTATTAGTATTATTATTGGGCAGTGGCTACTGACTGGAAATGATCCAAACAGCAGAGTGAAGTATGGACTGGAATGGGGAGAGACAGGAGGCAGGGAGGTCAGCAAGGAGGCTAATGCAGTAATCAAGGCAGGGAAGGATAAGTGCTTGGATTAACATGGTACTAATTTGGATGGAGAAGAAAGGTGGATTTTAGCAATGTTGTGAAGTTTGAACAGACAGGATTTGGTGACAGATTGAATACGTGGGTTGAACGAGGGAGATGAGTCAAGGATACCACCAAAGTTACAGGCTTGTGAGACAGGAAGGATGGTGGTGGTGTTTATAGTGAGGGGACACTCATGGGAAAATGGAGCTTTGAAGGGAAATTATGAAGTTCTAAACTTTGACGCCCTGCTCCTCATCTTGTCGCTTGTCTCTTTCACCTCCATTCCCTGGAACTTCCTCCCCCTTCACTCCAGCAGACCACTGGTCTCTACATCTTCAAAGCACCTTCTGCTATCATGCCTCATCCAGAAGGTTATCCCTGATTAATCTATCATCTCCCCACCCTACTTCCCCACTTCAGCATTTCTCTGTCATATAAGCACTTGTGTACCCACCCCCCTTCCCTCAGTTTTTATGTATAGATCTTTTAAGCCCTATTATTTTCCTCTACCTGTAATTTATTTTAGTGTCTGTCTCCTCCAGTAGATTGTAATCTCCTTGAGGGCAAGAATTGATCATGTCTCCTAACTCTGCTGTACTCTCCCAAGTCCAAGTGAGAAGCAGCATGGCTCAGTGGGAAAAGCACGGGCTTGAGAGTCAGAGGTCATGGGTTCTAATTCCAACTCTGCCACTTGTCAGCTGTGTGACTTTTGTCAAGTCACTTAACTTCTCTGAAAAATGGGGATTAAGACTGTGAGCCCCATGCGGTACAACCTGATTATCTTGTATCTCCCCCAGGGATTAGAACAGTGTTTGGCACATAGTACACACTTAACAAACACTACCATTATTATTATTAGTTCAGCTGCTCCACACAGAGTAAGAGTGCAGTAAATACTTGATTGGAGTGGACAGAATAAAAATTGTATATTCTCTCAGGCTTACCAACTGCCATCAGCATTTTGGCAAATGAAATAACTTAATAAATAATCATCCCTCTCTTCTGGCTTCCTTCCCTCTGCCTTTAAACAGGCAAGCTCAAGTCTACCCACATTGAAAAACAAAAATCTTGGTTCACCACTTTCTCAAGCTCCATTTTCCTTCCTTTTGGATTCCTTACCCATTCAAGTTGGACTTTAGCTACTTTCTCATTATTACTGGATCTGTTCTCAGAAGGTAAATTACACTGAGCAAATTAAATGTAGACACAAAATATCAATACTTTCTTTCACCTTGTTAATTCAGGAGTATAATGCAACATTGCATTTATGAAAAGAAGATCCACTTGGAATAATTCTCTCAAATTGTTCAGCTTAGAATTGGTTTTTGCTTCTTTTTAAAAAAAACAACACAAAACTGTTAAATAATTTCTTTTGTAGGAAATGGTAGCACAAGGAACATAAAATGAGTAGCTGTCATTAGGTGGCCAACCAACACATCTGCTGCAAATGTGCCAGCAAATCAAGAGACAAGTGATTGCAAACTAAATCTCTACAGATGACAGAGTACGTATTCACAGTTCTCGTAAAGGGAACGGTGCAGCCTAATGAGAGAAAACAACATTTGACAACCACACTCAATCACCTCTTTCACTCCTATTTATTCTCTCTCTTCTCCCACTAAACCTCAGTGCAAGCTAACCTTCTCACCGTATGTCATTCTCATTTCCCTCACTGCTGATCTCTTGATCATGTCCTCACCAACAGCCTTGTTATATCCCGGCTAGACTACTGTGTCAGCCTTCTCTCTGATTTCCCTTCCTCCTCTCTTGCCCCACTCCAGTCTATTCTTCACTCCGCTGCCCGGCTCATCTTCCTGCAGAAACGCTCTGGGCATGTCACTCCCCTTCTTAAACACCTCCAGTAGTTGCCTATCAACCTCCGTTCCAAACAAAAACTCCTCCCTCTAGGCTTCGAGGCTCTACATCACCTTGCCCCTTCCTACCTCTCCTCCCTTTTCTCTTTCTACTGCCCACCCCGCATGCTCCGCTCCTCTACCGCCCACCTCCTCACCGTCCCTCGGTCTCGCCCATCCCGCCGTCGACCCCTGGGCCACGTCTTCCCGGGGTCCTGGAACGCCCTCCCTCCTCACCTCCGCCAAACTGATTCTCTTCCCCTCTTCAAAACCCTACTTAAAACTCACCTCCTCCAAGAGGCCTTCCCAGACTGAGCTCCCCTTCTCCCTCTACTCCCTCTACCACCCCCCCTTCACCTCTCCGCAGCTTAACCCTCTTTTCCCCCCATTTCCCTCTGATCCTCCCCCTCTCCCTTCCCATCCCCTCAGCACTGTACTGGTCCGCTCAACTGTATATATTTTCATTACCCTATTTATTTTGTTAATGAAATGTACATCGCCTTGATTCTATTTAGTTGCCATTGTTTTTATGAGATGTTCTTCCCTTCGACTCTATTTATTGCCATTGTTCTTGTCTGTCTGTCTCTCCCGATTAGACTGTAAGCCCGTCAAACGGCAGGGACTGTCTCTATCTGTTGCCGACTTGTTGATTCCAAGCGCTTAGTACAATGCTCTGCACATAGTAAGCGCTCAATAAATACTATTGATTGACTGACTGACAGCCCGAAATTCCCTTCCCCTTCACACCTGACAGAACGCTTTCTCCCTTCCTCAGAGCCCTTCTGAAATGATACCTCCTCCAAGCAGCCTTCCCTACTTAATTTCTCATCTCCCCACTTTATATCTCCAAATCGTTCCTTCAGCCCTTTAGTGCTCAACACCCATGTAGCACTTACAGATATATTTTAGATACGCTATTACTTCCTCCTATGCAATTTATTTATGTATCAGTTTCCCTGCTTTACTGTAAACTCCTTGAGGGCAGAATCTTATTGTACTCTTTCAGGCACTTAGTACAGTGCTTTGCACAAACTAGGTACTCAGTAAATAAAATTGACTGGCTGATTGTAAAGAAATATAAAAAAAAGGATTGGGAATTGAATGATCTAGATCAGTGATTTACATTGATTAAATTATCCAGATAATTGTGCAGCAGTCCATTTTATGCTAAAATTCTTTCATTAGTGAAGTAAAGATGATGACTATGGTCTGGCACTTTTCCTAACCCAACAGGAAGAGACTGGCAATTTTTCAATAATTTGGGGCAATGAATTACAGATTATTTGGGTCCTAAATAATCTACTCTGTCTCTGCAAATTAATTTCACTACATGGTCTAGTGGATAGAGCACAGGCCTGGGAGTCCGAAGGACCTGGGTTCTAATTCCGGCTCCTCCCTTTGTCTGCTTTGTGACCTTGGGGCAAGTCACTTAACTTCTCTAGGCCTCAGTTACCTCATCTGTAAAATGGGGATTAAGACTGTGAGCCCCATGTGGGACAGGGCCTTTATCCAACCTGTCTAGCTTGTATCTACCTCAGTGCTTTGTACAGTATACATATAGTAAGCACTTAACAAATACCATCATCATTATTAATACTTCATTTTGAATGTGTCTACCCTGGGCGAACTGCCAAGCCTAATGATAGAGGTCGTTATGGGTGGGGAGGAAGCAACATAATCATCATCCACATTCATCCATTCAAGCGTATTTATTGAGCACTTACTGTGTGCAGAGCACTGCATCCGTATGAGAACACCACGAGCAGAACACTGTATAGGCATAGTAGGGAGTAAGGATAGAAGAACAAAACATATGCCTTACCCTCACGGTGCGAAAGTGGGAGACAGGTCAAAACATACACATGCACACAGAGTTAGATTTTAAGGTACCCTCATTGGAACAGAAACCTAGGCATATAATAAAGAGTAAAATGGGTGAGTGGAGGGGAATCTGGAGTGATTGGCTTGAGGACATTGAGAGTTGGTCTTTAGTATAATTTTGAAGGAAGGACAGGCCCCAGACTGTGTTCAGTGGTCAGAGAGAGTGTGAACAAGGGTAGACACTAGGCTTGCTTGGGCTGAGTAGAGAATAGGGCCAGGCTGTAGTAGAAAAACAAGTTAGTTTTTTCGGAAGACAGTTGACAAAAGTCTTTTAGCTGCTGATAGAGAGTCTCTAAGCCTAAAGTCAGGAGCTTTAATTTTATCCTGCCCGAAACAGGAAGGCATGCTAGGCAAATGAGGAGGAAGTAACCACATCTGATGGATGTCTGAGAAACAGGCTTTGTGCTCTATGTGGAGGACAGATTAGAATGGGGTGCAGTTGAAGGCAGGGAGACCAATGAGGGAAATATTTTGGTAGCTGGATTTGACTAGGGCTTGAACCAGGGCTTTAGGTGTGGCTTAGGGTAGAGAGGAAGAGACCTAGATCATGAAATCCCTATAGAGGAGGAATCAGTAGGATTTGGTGGGTAAAGGAGAGCTGAAAAACAGAGGCATTTACAAAGTTACAAGTGAGAAACAAGCAGGATTGTTGAGAACCAACATACTTCCAGTATGAAAGGGAGAGCTACGAGGAGGTGAAGTTGAAGTTGAAATGGAAAGTTAGGTAAGAGGAAAGTTAGGTAAGAAAGGTAGGCTCAGTTTTTGACTGATTCCCATCTTTTGACTGGTTCCCATCTGAGGTAGCATCAAGATATCCAAGTGGTTATATCTTAGTGACAAGATGAACTTGGAGTCTGGATGGAAAGAAGGTTAACAGTTCTGGCTCAAGAATCATCCATGTAATGGGGCAATTGAAATCAGTCGCCTGTGTAATTATTATTATCATTATCATTGCTGTTGTATTTGTTAAGCGCTTACTATGTATCAAGTACTGTTCCAAGTGATGCAAGTTAATCAGGTTGGACAGAGTCCCTGTACTACATGGGGCTGACAGTCCAAATAGGAAGTGAACAGGTATTTAATCCCTATTTTGCAGTTAAGAAAACTGGGCACAGAGAAGTTCAGTGAATGAGCTCAGAGAGAGAATGAGCAACCCAGGAATAATAAGGAACCCAGACCTACACCTTGAGGAACCCCAATGAGAAAGGTTAAGGAGATGTGAAGGAAATAGGGAAGGAGCACATAGAATACTAATAATAATGATGGTATTTGTTAAGCACTTACTACATGTCAAGCACTGTTCTACACCCTGAAGTAGACACAGTTAATCATGTTGGACTCAGTTCCTGTTCCACTTTGGACTCTCAGTTTAAGTAGAAGGGAGGACAGGTATTGAATCCCCATTTTCAGTTAAGGAAAGTGTGGTATACACAATAATAAAATAATGATGGTGTTTGTTAAGCTCCTGCTATGTACCCAGAACTGTACCTAGCACTGGAGTAAATACAAGAAAATGAGGCCCTACACGGGACTCACAATCTAAGTAGGAGGGAGAAGAATAATGACGGTATTTGTTAGGCACTTACTATGTGCCAAGCACTGTTCTAAGCACTGGGGCAGATACAAGGTGATCAGGTTGTCCCACGTGGGTCTCACAGTCTCAATCCCCATTTTACAGATGAGGTAACTGAGGCACAGAGAAGTTAAATGACTTGCCCAAGGTCACACAGCTGACAAGTGGCAAAGCCGGGATTAGAACTCACGACTTCTGACTCCCAAGTCTGTGCTCTTTCTGAATCCCCATTTTTGTGGATGGGGAAGTAAGGAACTGAGGCACAGAGAAGTTGAGACTTTCTCAACGTCACACAGCAGGCAAATAGCAGAGCTAGGATTAGTATCCATTCATTCATTCTTTCATTCGTTTCAATAAACAGACACATTGCCTGCCCACAGACATTTAAGTAAATAATAGAAATTACAGATATGGACTTTAGTGCTGTGGGGCTGGGAGGACGATGATTTAAGGGAGCAAGTCGGGGGGTATACAAAAGGGAGTGGGAGAAGAGGAAAGCAGGGCTTTGTCAGGGAAGACTTTGAAGAGGGGGAGAGTGATTATCTGTCGGATTTGAGGAGGGAGGTCATTCTAGGCCAGAGGAGGGATATGGGTGAGAGGTCAGCGGCAAGATAGATGAGACTGAGGTACAATGAGAAGGTTGGCATTAAAGAAGCGAAGTGTGCCGGCTGGGTTGTGGTAGGAAAGCGAGGTGAGGTAAGAGGGGGCAAGGTGACTGAGTGCTTTAAAGCCAGAGACTCTGACTCCCAGGCCACTAAGCCAAGCCTCCTTGTAGTCTTCAGGGTCCCACCTGCAGAGCTGCAAACCTCCAACTGCACCAGTCAGGCCACTCTGGACCCTCAGTCCCCACCTCCAGTAAGAGAATCGGGTTAAGAGCCTAGGGCCTTAACAATGCTATTCTTGGATCCGACCAACCAGCCTAAGATTCTGTCTTGGACAGCAGCAGCACCAAAAAATGATTGGAAGAATATCATGATGTTAACCCTCACTAACAACCACCTTCGTGACTAAGGATGCACAAGATATCCAACCAATCAATCAATCAACCGCATTTATTGAACTCTTACTGAGTGCAAAGTGTATTTAGTGCTTGGGAGAGTACATCCTTATTGTTGTCCTCAAACAACTCCCACTGTAATACTATGTATCTGTCTAAATCCTTCTGAACATTGCCTGCTAATAAGTTATAAAGGATCTCTTATCCATGGATTTATCCAAGCCCTGCTCTACTTCCTGCAGCCTGCTCTATTTCTTGAAGTGGGAAATTAGGTAAAGGAGTGTTTTGAACCTAGAATTTTCAACAATTTTGGATTCCCCCACTTTATACCCTTCATGATTATGAAAATTTTAATCATGTCCTCTCACAGTCTTTGTCTTTCCAAACTAAAAAGTCAGAACTTCTTCAATCTATCCTAAAGAAACCTTTTCACCCACCTTGGCTTGCCTTTTCTGTACCTTCTCCAGGTCTCCAGCAAAAGCTTCAGATGGAAGGAGAAACAAGGAGACAAAAGGGAAAATGGAGCCTGGCGCTACAAACACTAAGTACAACACCACAAGGGACAACCTTTTTATGTACCCAATGTGGCCAGGATAGCAGGCTTCATATTGGCAAATACAGCCACTCATGCACTCCTAGGTGAACTTCACCTTCAGTGGTGTCTTCTATTATGAAAAACAACTACATATTCTCACAGTGACATCTCATCAATGTGTGGCTAAAAAGACTGCGGTTTGACTGATATGCTCTTCTACACTGCTCCTTACTACATTCATCCATTTTTTTCATAGAGGATCTCCCTCTGCTTTTGAGCCTGCCTCTTGCAGTCTTGACCTGTGAAAACTCTTTGCTGGAGAAGAATGACTCCTCTGCCTTTGGCTGCCCCTGAGCGTAAGGCTGGTCTGCCTGTCGTGGTACTCTCCCCACAGTCCCACAGTCCACTGCTTTATTCTGCCGTTGGGGATCGAGCTTCACCACGTCTTTAAATTGTTTACTGTCAAAACAAGTTACGTACTCTGCAACTTCCCTCCAGATGAGTCTCAGATGGATGCCAAACCAGTCCTAGCTAATTTTTTTACATCTTCAGTTTGGCCTAAATCATCCTTTGTGCTTATCATAATTCCTTCTTGAAGGGAAGATGAGATTCAAGAGAAGACAGAGCTGAGATTTTGCCTGCTTTCTAATAGGGGAAGCTTCATGGTTTCATTTTCAGAATAGCACTCCTTGGTTTAGTAAGTGGCATTCCCTAGTGCATTTGAATACCAGCCATTCCTTTGGCTTCCTCCGGCAGGATGTACAATGATACCCAGGAGCATTCCCTCTCCCACCCTCAATCCCTCAACTCCTCTGCCCCACCTCTGCTGCCTGTTCTCCTGGATTCTTTGGACTCTGCTGGTTCTGGTTCATCCAGATTGACTGAGGGGTCGGGGGGAAGAGATGGGATGGAGAGTGGTGGATGGGTGAGGGGGTCCACCTGGCAAAACTCGAGCTGCTCTCTCCATGTTTCTGGTGCTGGGCTCATCTAGTAAGCATCAGATATCTCTCATGGAATCTTAAATGGAGCTTTCTTCAGAACAAAATTCAGCCCAAATTACCACACCTGCCTGATCCTGACAAGGGATTTATGCTGTCGCTGGAACCCAAATGCCTTGTTGAATAACGGAAAGGGAAACGCAATTTTTCATTTCACCGATTGCCGTTCAGAGACTTAACACCTGTTGGGCTTCTACTCAGAGCCGAGTCGAATAACGCCTGCCAGTTTTAATCGAGCTTTGACAGAGTTTGGGGGGGATGTTTTAAGCAATTCCTTTCTGACAACATTTCGAACTATAATGATCACAGAATGACTGTAATGAAAAGCAAGCTTTTCTTCCGGGTGCACACAGGTAAGAAGTGGCAGGTTCGAAGGTGGTTATTTTGTTTGAGGGTTAGGGTGGGTTTTGGCCCCGGAGACACCCGTTAAATCAATCCAGTCTCCTGGCTCTTCTCGAAAATGAAAGGTTGCCGCAAACCCACCTCCAGGCACCTCACCCGCCCCCCGCCCATCCACCCCCAGGCTGATCTGCCAGCCGGGAGGGCTCCGGGGGGGAAGGACAGACAGACCCCGCGACGGGCGGGATTTGAGGACCGGACCGAGGGTCGGTCCCAGCTTGGCTCGCCCTGGGCTAGGCCGGCTGCGCCCCTCTCCCCCGAGCTGGGCCAGGAGGGGAGCCCCCGGTGCCCCCCCGCCCTGTCCCACGGGGCCCGGGATGGCCGGCCTGGGGAGGGACCCCCGGCTCTCCGGCCCCTCGGGGCTCGAACCCGGCTGGCGGGCGGCGGACCGCGGGCCTTACCTTACCTCCCGCTCCCGCTCTCCGCCTGCGGGAGGCCGGCGTCCGGCGCCAAACTCGGCCGTCTGCAGACACAGCCGAGAGACCCTTCTCCTACTCCCCTCCCTCCTCTTCCTCCTCCCCCTGCTTCTCCTCTCCCTCCTCCTCCTGCCCCTCCTCTCCCTCCTCCTCCCCTCCTGTCCCTCTTCCTCCCCTCCAGTCCCTCCTCTCCCTCCTCCTTCTGCCCCTCCTCTACCTTCTCTTCCCCTCCTCTGCCTCCTCCTCCTGCCCCTCCTCTACCTCCTCCTGCCTCTCCTCTCCCTCCTCTTCCCCTTCTCTTCCTCCTGCTCCCCCTTCGCCTCTCTCCCTTCCTCTCCTTTATCTCCTCTTCCTCCTCTCCCTTCCCCTTTTCCCCCACTTCTTGGCCTCCCCCTCTTATTCCCCCTCCTCCTCCTTCTTTGCCTCCTTCTCCTCCTCCTCTTCGCCCTCTCCTTCTGCCGCCTCCCTGCAAATGCTCCTGCCGCCGCCGCCGCCGCCTTATCTCATAATCCCTGGAAACCGCGGCCTTCCTGGGTTCCCTCCCTCCCCCAGTTGGCTCGCCCCTACGCACCCACCCGCGCACAACCACAAACACACCAGTTGGCGGACCCCCGTGGACTGCTCGGAGGAGGCGCAAGCCCTGCAGCGGTGGCTGATGGAGCCCACCGGGGTCCCGGTGCAGGCCGGCAGGGGAGAGGGCTGGGTGGGACAGAGTGGACGGTAGGGATGTGCTGATGCTCGCGTGTGGGTGGATGGTGTGTGGATGGTGCGCGGGGCTATGGATTTGTGAGGGTAGGTCTCAAGGTATGAGTGAGGGATGGTATGTGTTTCTGTGAGCGGTGTGCGTGTCCGTGGGTGTCAGGGTGTGGATATGAGTGAGCGGGGTATGTGGGGTGAATGAGTGCCTGGGGGGTTTTACGGTGAAGAAGAAGTTGGGCGGGGAAGGTGGGGGAGGGGTGACGCCAGATGCTGGCGCTTCTGCCTATTGGTAAGAGTTAGGATCCCCCTTTTCCAGTACAGGAGAATGCAGCTGGTCTGGAAAATGGAATCAGAAAAGAAAAGATACCTCTCTCTCCTCTCCCTCCTTCCCTCCAGTCCATCTTCTCCTTCCCTCTCCCTCCCCCTCTCCTAAACTCCTTCACTCTCCTTCCTCCCTCCCTGCTTGCCCCCTCCCCCTGCTCCCCTCCCTCTCTGCCCCTTCCCCTCTCCCTCCCTATCCCCCCCCCCCCAACCCTCTTCCCAGGCAGGGGCTGCGAAGAGGTGGGCAGGGGGAGAGGGAAAGCTGTGAAGGAGCCCGCAGTCCCCCTCTCCTTCACACAGTGCAGGAAATGTTCCACTGACCTACATATTTTCCAAACATACTTGCTCTGCTTTGCTCTGCTCAGCTCTGCTCAGCTCTGCTCAGCTCCACTGGCGCGGTCCATGCGGGAGGAGGCAGGTGACGGGGCCGGGAAGCCAGGGTAGGGCACGGGGTAAACAAGTCAGATTCCCCAGCGCCCCCCCCAAAGACCATCATCATCATCCCCTTCCTCCCACAGAAGACCACCCTCATCGAGAAAACCAGGCTCCTTATGTGGAACAGGGCCTGGATCTCTTCTGTTGACACAGTATTTACCCCAGTGTCAAATACTGGGGTATTTGGCATGAAGAAAGAGCTTTAAAAATAATCATAATTATTATTATTATTATTGAGCAGTCGGCGACCCTGCCTTCGCACCCACATATCAGAGGGTCCCAGGACGCTGCCCCCAGAGTAACCCCGGCCCGGACCGGCCCGCGTGTACACACACACATTCACACTCACACTCAGTCTTGCTCTCTCTTTCTCAAAACAGGCATCTAACACCCACTGCCTTATTTGTGCATGCAACTCCACACCATCACTTAGATCAAAATGTTCAGAGAGAGCTCCTTTTTCTGAAAAGTAGGTCATTCTCTTTATTTTCCCCCTCGTATGACTTTTGGGGGGGGGGGGCGGCTGTCTAATTCTTCTTCCGAAAAATAATCATCTGAATATAAGGAGACTTGACTAACCTAGGGGAAGAAGTTGCTCCCCAGGAATCTTCTGACTTGCTGAGCTTTTCAAGGCAGTCAGAGGCCTGAGAAAGGGTGCTCCATTTGAAATAAAATCCCTGTAAATTTCTTCCATGCTCGGACCTCATGCCCATCATCCCATTCTTTAAACAGGGCCTTCCCACTCGTGGCATAGATTGTAGCAGTGACTCGTTGAAAGGAGAGTTTGCACTTTTAATGGTATTTAATGCACGACTCAATAGCTTCACGTTTCCTTTGGACTGGATCCCAAAGTCCCATTCCCCTCTTTGGAAATTGTTAAGCAGTGGCCAAGGGATATTTTGGAAAACTGAAATCCAGAAGTAATGAATTCTCAGATAGCAAGGCAATACCAAGGAAAGACTGTAAGCTCCTCGGATGTCTGCTAACTCTGTTATATTGTACTGTCCCAAGAGTAAGCATTCAGTAAATACCACTGATTGATCGATTGAAAGACATTTCTATCTGCTCTGGTTTTCTGTTCATGCTGCCCAATAAATCGTGATAGTAAATCTGCAGATCTTGGGTGGCTGTTCTGGCCTTTTAAGGCCACAGGAAGTAAAATCTGTGATCACAGGAACGAGATTTACATGGTTTTTGGGCTAGTTCTAAAATCTATCCATTTTACCTTTCTTTAGGTTGCCTTGTGGAATGGCCAGCGATGGAAAGACTGCACTGACAGATCATTATGCTGTATTATACTCTCCATTCAGTGCTCTGCACATAATAAGTTCTCAATAAATACCATTGATTGATTGATTGATTAAATGCCATATCAATTAGCCCTGTCTCTCCCACACAAAATGAAGAAGGGAGCTGTGAAGATGATTTTCAAAGTGCTCTGCACACAGTAAGTGCTCAGTAAATATGATTGAATGAATCATATAGTTCCTCCTGAGCACCCAAGATCAGGAAGTTCTTAGTAATAATAATAATTTTGGTATATGTTAAGCGTTCACTGTATGCCAAGGACCATACTAAGCACTGTTCAGTGTGAGAAGAGAATGTGTCTGTTTATTGTTATATTGTGCTCTCCCAAGCTCTTAGTAGAGTGCTCTGCACACAGTAAGTGCTCAATAAATACGATTGTCTGATTGACAAGATAATCAAACTGGACACAGTCCCTGTCCTACATAGAACTCAAGAACTCACAGTCTAAGTAGGAGGGAGAAGAGGTATTGAACCCCATTTTACAATGAGGAAACTGAGGCATAGAGACGTTAGGTGACTTGTCCAAGTTCACCCAGCAGGCAACTGGCAGAGCCAGAATTAGAACCCAGGTCCTCTGTCTCTCAGGCCCTTGCTCTTTCCAATAGGCCTAGCTGCTTTGATCCTCACTTTGATACTTGGAGATGTCAACATCCACATAGATGTACCTGGAGACCCCCTGCTGCCCACCTTCTATCATTCCTCAACTCCGCCGACCGCCTGCTCCACCCCACCTCCTCTCCCCTCGACAACTTGGACCAACACTTGATTTCATCATCTCTAACCACTGCACAATCTCTACCCTCACCAACTCTGAAATCCCTCTCTCTGACCACAACCTTCTCACTTGCCTCCTCTCCCACACTCTTCCTCCCCATAATTCTGTAGTATTCCCCCACAGAGACCTCCGCTCTCTCGACCCCATCTGTTTCTTATGGGATCTGTCCCATCACACCCCACCTAGCCTCCTTATCCATTCTACCCACACTTGATGACCAAATAGGTGCTCTCAACTCCACCCTCTCTACTCAACTCACTCTCCTATCCCTTCGTCGCTCTCGCAACACTAACCCACAGCCCTGGATCACCTGCCCTGTCTGCCTCCTTCCCTCCTTTGATCGAGCCGCTGAATGCTGCTGACGAAATCTAAACACCAGGCCAACCTTTAAGTTTGTCCTTTCTTGCCTTAACTCTGCCCTTTACTCTGCCCAACAAAACTATTTCTCTTTCCTTATTGACACCCATGCCCATCTCCCTCATCAATTGTTCCAGACATTTAACTCCCTCCTCAGATCCCCTGTCTTTCCCCCTCCCCCATCCCCAATGATTTGGCCACCCACTTCATTAGGACAATTAATACCATCAGGTCTGAGCTCCCCAAAATCACCCTTTCCCCTCCTCCATCCCCCCTCCTCTCAACCCCCCTCTTCTTCTTTCCCATTGTTCCCAGCGGTATCTTCAGAGGAGATCTCCCTCCTCTCAAGTGCCACCCCCTCCACATGTGCATCAAACCCCATTCCCTTGCACCTTATAAAAACCCTTGCCCCTTCCCTCTTCCCCTCCTTAACTTCTATCTTCAACTGCTCACTCTCCAATGGCTTCTTCCCCTCTGCCTTCAAACATGCCCATGTCTCCCCCATCCTGAAAAAACCCTCCCTTGACCCACAGCCCCCTCCAGTTATCGCCCCATCTCCCTCACTTTCCAAACTCCTGAAGCGAGTCATCTACACTCGCTGCCTCAAATTCCTCTCCTCCACCTCCCTCCTGGACCCCCTCACATCTGGCTTCCGTCCCCTCCATTCCACTGAAACCACCCTGTCAAAGGTCACCAATGACCTCCTTCTTGCCAAATCCAATGGCACCTACTCCATCCTAATCCTCCTCGACCTCTCAGCTGCTTTTGACACTGTCGACTATCCCCATCTCCTCAACAAGTTATCCAACCTTGGGTTCACTAACTCCATTCTCTCCTGGTTTTCCTCTTATCTCTCTGGCCATTCATTCTCAGTCTCCTTCAAGGGCTCCTCCACTCCTCCCCATACCCTAACTGTAGAGGTTCCTCAAGGGTCAGTTCTTCATCCCCTTCTATTCTCCATCTATACTCACTACCTTGGTGAACTAATTTGCTCCCATGGCTTCAACTATCATTTCTACGCGGATGATAGCCAAATCTATTATCTCCTTCCCTGTTCTCTCTCCCTCCCTTCAGGCTCGCATCTCCTCCTGTCTTCAGGACATCTCTACTTGGATGTTCTCCTGCCACCAAAAACTCAACTCCAAGACAGATTTTCTTATCTTCTTATCTTATCTTCCTGTCATCTCCCTGACTTTCTTGTCACTGTGGACGGCACTACCATCCTTCTCATCTCACAAGTCCGCAACCTTGGTGTCATCCTTGACTCCGCTCTCTCATTCACCCCACATTTCCAATCTGTCACCAAAGCCTGCTGGTCTCACCTTCACATTGCCAAGATCCACCCTTGCCTATCCATCCAAATCACTACCATGTTAGTACAGTCACTCATCCTATCCCTACTGGATTACTGCATCAGCCTCCTTTCTGACCTCCCAACATCCTGTCTCCCCCTTTCAGTCTATACTTCACTCTGCTGCCTGGATTATCTTTCTATAGAAACATTCTAGGCATGTCATCTCCCTCCTCAAAAATCTCCAGTAGTTGCCTATCATCCTCTGTATCAAAGAAAAACTCCTAACTCTTGGCTTCAAAGCTTTCCCTTACCTTGACTCTTCTTACTTCACCTCCCTTCTCTTCTTCTACATCCCAGCCCACACACTCCGCTCCTCCAGTGCTAACCTTCGTACCATGCCTCAATCTTGCCTGTCCCGCCATTAATCCCTGGCCCATGTCTTACCTCTGGCCTGAAATGCCCTCCACCTCAAATCCACCAAACAATTATTCTTCCCCTCTGCAAAGCCCTACTGAAGGCTCATCTCTTCCAAGAGGCCTTCCCAGACTAAGCCCCCCTTTTCCTCAGCTCCTCCCCCCTTCCCGTCACCTTGACTCTCTCACATTGCTCTTCCCTCCCCTCCCCACAACATTTATGCAGATATATACATATACATATATAATTGTATTTATTTACAGTGATGCCTGTTTACTTGTTTTGATGTCAGTCCTCCCCCTTCTAGACTGTAGACACACTGCCCGGTGTGGGCAGGGATTGTCTCTATTGCTGAATTGTGCTTTCCAAGTGCTTAGTACAGTGCTCTACACACAGTAAGTGCTCAATAAATACGATTGAATGAATGCACACAAGGAAGCAGCTTTCCCAACAAAATCAAATTTTCTGCAGATTTTTTTTCCCTAGTATTTCAAATTGCACACACACAAAAATTTGAATCATAAATTGTGGCTCAGATGTCTTACTACTGAATGATGAGTTATTGAAATGAATGTCACTGTCACAGGACATCAAAGCACTCCCTTCTCATCCCAGATTTTGTTCAGATAATTAGAGCTTGCTCCTAAATGACCATGTTGGGATTTTTACACACAGATAAAAAACGTTTTTTATAATGTTGATGTCAATCATTTCGGAAAAAAATCTTGTTCCATGAGGCTGTTCATTCACTGTAACACTCGAATTCCAGGTGGTTTTGAGGAAATTGTAAAACAGCACCATCCCGAAAGCTGTTGTGTACCAAAAAAAAAAAAAAAGCAGTAATAGTAGAAAGCAGAAGGCAAGATTAGGAATGAAATGCTGTTAATTGGAGTGTGAAGCAGAGATATAGAACAAAACAATAGCAGTATATGAGTAAGTGATTAATAGGTCAGAGAAAGAGTAAAAGAGAGATTCAAGGACAGAAATCTGAAAAAGCAAGCTAACTTTCCTACTGCTGAACCAAGTTAAATTTCCATGAATCACCCTAATGCAAACCCTGATACCCTCTCCTGCATGCTACTGAATCAAGGACAATTTCCCTTTGATGTAAGGAAGATAGCGTAGGAGTAAGAAAAGCCCAAAAGTGAGTCAGAAAAGGAGATTTATGAGATGATAGTATTCATTCATTCAAAGCACTGTACTAAGCTCTTGGGAGATTACAGTACAACAACAAACAGACACATACCCTGCCCACAATGAGCTTACAGTCTGGGGTTGAGGGGAGACAGACATGAATCCAAGTAAATACAATTAGAGATATACACATAAGTGTTGTGGGACTGGGAGGGGGGAAGAGCAAAGGGAACAAGTCAGGGCAATGCAGAAGGGAGTAGAAAATGAGGAAAGATGGAGCTAAGTCTGGGAAGGCCTCTTGGAGGAGATGTGCCTTCAATAGGCTTTAGAGAGGGGCAGAGTAATTGATTGTCGGATTTGAGGAGGGAGGGTGTTCCAGGCCAGAGGCAAGATGTGTGCCAGGCGTGGATGGTGAGACAGGCAAGATTGGGGCAGAGTGGGAAGTTTTGCACTAGGGGAGTGAAATATGTGGACTGGGTTGTAGAAGGAGAGAAGAGACATGAGGTAGGACAGGGCAAGGTGGTAGAGTTCTTTGAAGTCAATGTTGAGGAGTTTTTGTTTGATGCGGAGGTGAATGGGCAACCCCTGGAGTTTTTCGAGGAGCGGGCTGACATGTCCTGAACATTTGTGTAGAAAAATGATCCAGCCAGCAGAGTGAAGTGTGGACTTGAGTGGGGAGAGACAGGAGGCTGGGAGGTCAGCCAGGAGGCTGATGCAGTACTGCAGGTGGGATAGGATGAGTGATTGCATTAACACTGTAGCAGTTTGGATGGAGAGGAAAGGGTGGATTTTAGTTATGTTATAAAGGTGTGATTGACAGGATTTAGTGACAGATTGAATATGTAGATTGTATGACAGAGAGAAGGAAGTCAAGGATAACACCAAGGTTACAGGCTTGTGAGGCAGGAAGGATGGCCATCTACAGTGATGGAAAAGTCAGGGGGAGTACAGGGTTTGGGTGGGAAGATAAGGAGCTCTGTTTTGGATATGTTAAGTTTGAGGTGACAGGAGGACATCCAAGTAGAGATGTCTTGAAGGCAGGAGGAGATGTGAGACTTGAGAGAGGGAGCGAGATCAGAGCTGGAGATGTAGGCAGTAGAGTAGACAGTACAGTGTGAAGGCAAGGTTGCATAAAACAAAGTTATTTCCAGGAAGATTGGAAGGAAAAGTCTTTACATATCCCACCCCATTTGGGAAGTAGAATTGAAAAGCTGAGAGTCAGCATGGCCTTAGAGGGGAGAGCTTAAGCTTGGGTAACAGCTCTGCCCCTTGCCTATTGGGTAGGTCACTTAATTTCTCTGTGCCTCAACTTCCACATCTGTAAAATGAGGATTCAAAGCCTGTTTTTCCCTCTTCTTAGACTGTGAGCCCCATGTGGGACAGGGACTAGAGTTCCATATAATTACTATTCACTCTCTATATTTCAACTTTTTCTATCTCACTGCCAAACCCTCACTGATGTCAGTCAAACAATCATATTTATTGAGTGCTTACTGTGTGCAAAACACTGTACTAAGCACTTGGGAGAGAACAGTATAATGATGTAACAGTTGGTAGACACGTTTCCTGCCCACAGTGAGCTTACAGACTACAGGGGGAGGCAGATATTAATATAAATACATAAATTATGGATATTTACATAAGTGCTGTGGGGCTGAGGGAGGGGTGAATAAAGGGAGCAAATCAAGTGCAAGGATGACACAGAAAGGCTTAGTCAGGGAAGGTCCTTCAGAGGAGTTGTGCTTTTAAAAAGGCTTTGAAAGTGTGGAGAGTGATTTTCTCTCAGATATGAAGAGGAAGTGCGTTCCAGACCTGAGGCAGGATATGGGCAAGAGTTTGACGGTGAGATAGACTAGATTGAGTTACAGTGAGTAGGTCGGCATTAGCGGAGCAAAGTGTGCAGGGCTGGGTTGTAGTAGGAGAGCAGCAAGGTAATGTACGAAGGGTTAAAAGGTGCCTGGGAGAACTGGGTTCTAATATCGCTTCCACCTCTTGTCTGCTAGGTGACCTTGGGCAAGTCACTTCACTTCTCTTTGCCTCAGTTCCCTCATCTGTAAAGTAGGGATTGTATCTACCACAGCATTTAGAACAGTGCTTGACATTTAGTAGTCATTATTGTTATTGTGGTAAAGAGTTTTCGTTAGATGCGGAGGTGGATGGGTAACCTCTGAAGGTTTCTGAGGAGTTGGGAAACATGGCCTGATCGCTTTTGTAGACAAATGATCTCGACAGTAGAGTAAAGTTTGAAGTGGAGTGGGGAGAGATGGGAGGAGTTGTGATTTTAATCAGGTTTGGAAGGCAGGGAGAGTGAACGTCTGGTGGATATGAAAAGGGTGGAAGTTCCACCCTAAGAGAAGCAGCGTGGCTCAGTGGAAAGAGCCCGGGCTTAGGAGTCACCGGTTCTAATCCTGGCTCTGCCACCTGTCAGCTGCATAACTTTGGGCAAGCCACTTGACTTCTCTGTGCCTCAGTTACCTCATCTGTAAAATGGGGATTAAGACTGCGAGCCTCACATGGGACAACCTGCTTACCTTGTGTCTCCCCCAGTCCTTAGAACAGTGTTTGGCATGTAGTAAGTGCTTAACAAATACCATAATTATCATCATTATTATTATTCCAGGGACATGGGCAAGGGGTAGGCAGTAAGGTGAGATCGAGGTACGGTGAGTAGGTGGACATTAGAGGAGCAAAATGAGCAGACTGTGCTGTACTTCGAAATCAGTTGAGGTAAGATAGGAGGGGGAAAGGCAATTGAGCGCTTCAAAGTCAATGATAGCTGCGTGGCCTAGTGGAAAACAGCAGAGGCCTGGGAGTTGGAAGACCTGGGTTCTAATCGAGGCTTCACCATTTGCTTATTGTGTGACCTTGGGCAAGTCACTTCCGTTCTCAGGACCTCAGTTACCACATCTGTAAAATGGGAAATAAGACTGTGAGCCCCATGTGGGAAATGGACTGTGTCAAACCTGATTAGCTTGTATCTACCCGCCACCACATGTCTACTGTGTGACCTCATCTGTAAAATGGGGATTGGGACTGTGAAACCCATTTGGGACAGGGAACTGTGTCCAACCCAATTTGCTTGTATCTACCCCAGTGCTTAGTACAGTGCCTGGCACAGACTAAGCACTTAATAAATACCATTATTATTAATAATAATAATAATGCTTATTATGTGCAAAGCACTGTACTAAGCGCTTGAGAGAAAAGATAAACAGCATTGATTGATTGATTGAATGATTGATTTGGAGATAGGGAGAGCTATGAAGGGATGAAGGAGAGCATGAGCAAGACATCAATGACAAGAGCAAGGAACAGTGAGTAGGTAGGTTTGAAAGAAACAAAGAGTATGAGTAGGGATGTGGTGTGAGAAGACTGTAAATAAGTTAAAAGGTGAAAGTGTTAGATAATTTAAAGCCAGTGATCAGGAGATACTGCTTGATGAGGAGAAGAAAGGGGAGACACTAGAGGTATTTGAGGAGTGGGGACATGTGCAAGGTATGGATTAGAGAGGGGAGAGAATGGAGGCAAGGAGGTCAGCAAAGAGGCTGATGCAGTAGTCGAGTTTGGATATGGTAAATGCATGGATTAGTGTCGAGGCACTTTGGATGAAGAACAAACGGAGGATACTGGAGGGATTGAGAAGAACCAACAAGATTTGGCAACTGAATATGTGGATTGAAAGAGAGAGGTGTCAAACATAATACTTACTGAAGGCACATCTCCACCAAGAAGCCTTCCCTGACTAAGCCCTCCTTTTGTCTTCTCTCACTCCCTTCTGTGCCACTCTTATTTGCTCCTTCATTCATCCTCCCGTGCATCCCCATAGCAAAATGCATATATCTGTATAGATCTGAATAGATCTATACTTTATTTATAAATTCATTTATTTATATTAATATGTGTCTCCCCCTATAGACTGTGAGGTCGTTGTGGGCAGGAATGGGTCTGTTGTTACACTGTACTCTCCCATGCACTTAGCACATTGCTTTGCACACAGTAAGCACTCAATAAATAAAATTGAATGAATGATGAATGAAAAATGCCAGACTGGGAGCTTGAAAGAAGAGGAGGCTCGTGGTGTAATCAATTGTTATGGAAAAGGTAGGTAGATGGAGGAGAGGATTTGGTGGGGAAGATGATAAGTTCAAATTTCAACGTTTTGAGCCTATTAGGTGTCAGTGGGACATCCACATAGAGATGTCCTGGAGACTAGAGGAAATATAAGATTGCAGAGAAAAAGAAAATTCAGGGTTAGTGAGGTGGTTTAAAGGCTTGGGTGTGGGTGAACTCTCCAAGAGAATTAATGTAAATTGGGTAGAGATGGGCACCCAGACCAGAGCCTTGAGGAACTCCCACAAATAGGAGAAGGGAAGCAGAGGAAGAGCCAGAGAATGAGACTAAGAAAAATCAGCCAGAGTGGTAAGGAGAGAACCTGTTAAAAATAAAAAAAAACAGGCTATAGAGATTATCCAGAAAAAGGGTATACAGTGTTGAAGGTACTTTAGAGGGAGAGAGTGTGGTAAGTAAGGTTTTAGGGATTACCCACCTGATGGTTTCAATTTTTCAACAAAGTAGTTGTCAAGGTCATCAGGGATGAGCAAAGGGGAGATAGGAGCCCCAAAGGATTCAGAAGGAAGTTAAAAGTCTGGAAAAAGAGGTGGAAGTAGTTGCTAAGTGAAAGAAAGCAAAGTTATAGGAGGTAAGCATGAATTTTAAGTGGACAAAGTTCTTTTATTATGGTATCTGTTTAGTTGCTTACTATGTGCCAGGCACTGTATTAAGCACTGGTGTAGATACACTGTGAGTTCATCATTGGGCAGGGATTGTCTCTATCTGTTGCCGAATTGTACATTCTAAGCGCTTAGTACAGTGCTCTGTACATAGTATTCATGTTCTACATGGGGCGCACAGTCTTAATCCCCATTTTATAGATGAGATATCTGAGGCACAGAAAAGTTGTGACTTTCTCAAGGTCACACAACAGAGAAGTGGCAGAGCCAGGATTAGAACCCAGGTTCTTCCCTAGGCCCATGCTCTACCCACTATCCTATGTTGCTTCTCAGCAAAGTTGGCTTGATATCTGGATTTCCACCAACAGCATTTGCAGGACGAGAGTAGGATTGGAGGATACGTTTTGTGGAGGTGTTCTAAGGTGGACTGGGGCACCCACCATCTCGAGGTCAAATGCTGTCTCATGACTGCCCACACCCACAACCAAAACCGCTAGATAAGGATCCCAGGTCATGAATACTAAAGGTATCCCTTGCCCCCGTGCAAACTGAAAAGGTATTGAGTAAGGCCGGGGAGGCAGAGATTGGATAAGCAGAAACCAGAAGCCCGAACAGCCCAGGAGGAGGACAGGTCATCCTGCCGTCTCCGATGTTCTGGGCAGCCGATCGAGACTTGCAGCAGCTGGCTGCGTGTCACCTCTGCCCAAAGTGTAGGATGCCTGTTCTGTTTGAACCAAGAGAGGAGCCTGGGACAGGTGAGTGTCCTGCTGAATCCTTGTGGGACAGGAATCTATGACGCTTCACCAAATGCGTGTAATGCCTAAAAATATTCCTCCTGAGTTGGAAGCTTTCGTGGATGGGAGCTAGGTGCTTCCCCACATGTGAGTAACGCATGCGTGAATTCTTCTTGAGTGGAGGAAATGTTGTTTCTAAAAAGAGAGCAAAGTTTTTAAAAGAATGGTCTAAGGCATACTCCCAAGAAGATATATTGGTGCTCATGTGCAGCTTCTTTTAATAAGCAAAGTGCTGTGGACTGACAATCAGTCAAAAGAAAACTGAGGTAATGAACCAATTTGAACCTGGCCAGTCCCACCTGTAAAGTTCCACATGCTTCTAAGTATTAGTGATTCAGATCTAAAAGCTGTTCCTAAGGAGCACACCAACCAATTTATCAGTATAGGCACAGAGGCAGAAAACTAAATCAATAATACCACTAATAATTGTAGTATTTTTTAAGTGCTTACTATGTGCCAAGCACTGTATTCATTCATTCATTCAATAGTATTTATTGAGCGCTTACTATGTGCAGAGCACTGTACTAAGCGCTTGGGATGAACAAGTCGACAACAGATAGAGACAGTCCCTGCCTTTTGACGGGCTTACAGTCTAATCGGGGGAGATAAGACTGTACTTACTGTACACTGTACTAAGTATTGGGGTAGATAGAAGACAATCAGGTCCCACATGGGGCTCAAAGTCTATGTAGGAGGGAATCCCCATTTGCTGATGAGGGAAATGTGATGCAGGTAAACTAACTTGCCTAAGGGCACACAGCAGATACTATTTCTAATACTAATAATGATGATGGTATTTATTAAACACTTACTACATGCCAGGCACTGTACTAAGTGCTGGGGTGGATACAAGCAAATCAAGTTGGACAGAGTCTCTGTTTCCTTTGGGGCTCACAGTCTTAACCCCCATTTTACAGGTGAGATAACTGAAGCACAGAGAGTGAAGTGCCTTGCTCAAGGTCACACAGCAGAGAGTGGGAGAGCCAGAATTAGAACCCATGACCTTCTGACTCCCAGGCCCATGCTCTTTCCACTAGGCTATGCCGCTTCATTCATTCATTCATTCAATAGTATTTATTGAGCGCTTACTATGTGCAGAGCACTGTACTAAGCGCTTGGGATGAACAAGTCGGCAACAGATAGAGACAGTCCCTGCCGTTTGACGGCCTTACAGTCTAATCGGGGGAGACGGACAGACAAGAACAATGGCACTAAACAGCGACAAGGGGAAGAACATCTTGTAAAAACAATGGCAAATAAATAGAATCAAGGCGATGTACAATTCATTAACAAAATAAATAGGGTGACGAAAATATATACAGTTGAGCGGACGAGTACAGTGCTGTGGGGATGGGAAGGGAGAGGTGGAGGAGCAGAGGGAAAAGGGGAAAATGAGGCTTTAGCTGCGGAGAGGTAAAGGGGGGATGGCAGAGGGAGTAGAGGGGGAAGAGGAGCTCAGTCAGGGAACGCCTCTAGGAGGAGGTGATTTTTAAGTAAGGTTTTGAAGAGGGAAAGAAAATCAGTTTGGCGGAGGTGAGGAGGGAGGGCGTTCCAGGACCGCGGGAGGACGTGACCTAGGGGTCGACGGCGGGATAGGCGAGACCGAGGGACGGCGAGGAGGTGGGCGGCAGAGGAGCGGAGCGTGCGGGGTGGGCGGTAGAAAGAGAGAAGGGAGGAGAGGTAGGAAGGGGCAAGGTGACGGAGAGCCTCGAAGCCTAGAGTGAGGAGTTTTTGTTTGGAGCGGAGGTCGATAGGCAACCACTGGAGTTGTTTAAGAAGGGGAGTGACATGCCCAGATCGTTTCTGCGGGAAGATGAGCCGGGCAGCGGAGTGAAGAATAGACCGGAGCGGGGCGAGAGAGGAGGAAGGGAGGTCAGAGAGAAGGCTGACACAGTAGTCTAGCCGGGATATAACGAGAGCCCGTAATAGTAAGGTAGCCGTTTGGGTGGAGAGGAAAGGGCGGATCTTGGCGATATTGTAGAGGTGAAACCGGCAGGTCTTGGTAACGGATAGGATGTGTGGGGTGAACGAGAGGGACGAGTCAAGGATGACACCGAGATTGCGGGCCTGCGGGACGGGAAGGATGGTCGTGCCATCCACGGTGATGGAGATGTCTGGGAGCGGACCGGGCTTGGGAGGGAAGATGAGGAGCTCAGTCTTGCTCATGTTGAGTTTTAGGTGGCGGGCCGACATCCAGGTGGAGACGTCCCGGAGGCAGGAGGAGATGCGAGCCTGAAGGGAGGGGGAGAGGACAGGGGCGGAGATGTAGATCTGCGTGTCATCTGCATAGAGATGGTAGTCAAGGCCGTGAGAGCGAATGAGTTCACCAAGGGAGTGAGTGTAAATGGAGAACAGAAGAGGGCCAAGAACTGACCCTCGAGGAACTCCAACAGTTAAAGGATGGGAGGGGGAGGAGGCTCCAGCGTAGGAGACCGAGAATGATCGGCCAGAGAGGTAAGAGGAGAACCAGGAGACGACAGAGTCCGTGAAGCCAAGGTGAGATAAGGTATGGAGGAGGAGGAGATGGTCGACAGTGTCAAAGGCAGCAGAGAGGTCAAGGAGGATCAGAATGGAGTAGGAGCCATTGGATTTGGCAAGAAGGAGGTCATGGGTGACCTTAGAGGGAGCAGTCTCAGTAGAGTGGAGGGGACGGAAGCTTCTCGACCAAAGGAGGATAATATGCCCTTTGATAGACTGCCAGAGAGTGGTACCAACATGTCCTCAGCAGACAGATGAACTGGAGAGCTTTAGAACATGTGTAGTGCCCAGTCTTTCTCATGATAGTGAGATCTGGGTCTACTACAGTCACCAAATTCAGCTTCTAGAGCAGTTCCTTCAATACCAGTTATGTGCAGAGCTAAACGTCATATGGCAATACAGGACCATAAGCATGAATGTCCTGGGATGGGAAACAGTAAGACCACCAGCATCGAGCTCGTCATGGGTAGGGAATGTCTCTGCTAATTATGTTGCATTGCACTCTCTCAAGTGTATAATACAGTGCTCTGCACATAGTAAGTGCTCAATAAATACTATTTATTGATTGATCCAAACAATGTTTACCCTGTCATCCCTTCATTGGGCAGAATATGTGAGGAGAATGGATGCCACTTCGATATCCAAAATGCTATTCTGGGTAGCTATAAACATGGTGAACATAATAAGTACATTAAAGAAACAATGAAGCAAAATCTGAAGCAATATATTATAGCTAGGGAAAATTGGGAGACAGCCTTAGAAGGCAGATTAGTCTGGCATGGAGCAGTCTAAAATGGAGTGACTGTTTTAACGAGAGGCTTCGAGGGAACTGTAACACCAAGAGGGAGAAATGAGACAGCACTAGGCATTGTGGCTAACAAATGCAACAGTGCAGCATAGGATAATCTTTCCCTGTACATGGTGTGGAAGGGATTATCAATATGCTTTGATTTTATCAAGCACCTCAGGACACACTGGTAAGACCCCATCATCAGTAAACCTAATGATGAACGTATATATCTTTGAAAGTATTTTGCACTGATAGCTGTAATAGAGACTGCTTACTACATCTCAAGTACGGGGTGTAGCTACAACACAATTAAATCAGACGTGTTGGGCTACCAGTGTAAAAAGGAGGGAGAACAGACAATTGCTATTTTACAAGTGAGGAAAATGAGGCAAAGAGAAGTTAAGGGACTTGTCCAAGGCTCCACAGCAGGCAAATATCCTAACTCCTAGTCCTGAGCTCTTTTAACTAAGCCACACTGCTTTCCATTTTAGAGGAGCAGTGAAGGCGATGAAATTTACACAAGAGACATTTGTTAGGATTACAAATATATCTGGGTATCCTATCAGATCTACCAATTCCTAGTAGAAGGGGTTGAACTCTAACCCCTGGCAGAACAGCCTCTCTCTCCCCTGGAAGTGTGGAAGCCCCAGGAGTCAGGGGACTAGGAGGGAAGTGCCCCAGGAGGGTACAACTGCTCCAAGCAGCCAAGACTGAGCCGCTTCAGTTTGCTCCCTCCCGCACCCCTATCCAGTGGAGGAAACTATTCACACATACGTCCCCAGAGCACAGTCCACTCCCTGTGTGCACAGCCTCTCTCTCAGAGGCCTCTTCAAGCCCCTCTGTGGCTGCACTCCTGAGAAGCTGGGAACAGCCACTTTGGGTTTTTCTCCTCCTCCTCCTCCGCCCAAAGAGCTGGGACAGCCTCACTTCAGTTTTTCCTCCTCCTCTTCCCAAGCAGCTGGAACAGCACCACTTCAGTTTTTCCTCCTCCTCCTCTCTGTTCCAGGTGGCTGCAAAAGCCCAGATGGGCCAATTGTGGTGACCTCAGAAGCGGTAGCTCTCGTTGTCCTGCCAGGAAAGTCCCATATGCAGCAGTCAAGTCTGGGGTCAGCTCCAGGGAAAGCCACGAGCCAGAGACTGCTTCTCCCTGCTCCTGCTGCAGGGGTCAGCTCCAGGGAAGAGGTCTCATAGATGGGCAGCGTATGACCTCCCCCGCCCAGTCCATTCCCTTCCCCCACAATCCACTCCCCACCTCTGCAATCCACATGGTCAAAGCCTGTCCCCTCTGCCCTGATATTGGAGCAGTTCCAGGGAAGAGATTTTGTAGTTGGTCTTATGTCCCCCTGGTCTATACCCCTACCTCTTGACACACATGTCCTCAGAGTCCACCCACTCTGTCTCTGCAGTGAGGGTCAGCTCAGGGGTAGTGGTCTCATAGCTGGGCACATTCCCCCCAGTCCACTTGATGTTGCCAATGAACAGGGGTACCCACCAACTCAAGGTAAAAACGCTATCTCCTGACTGCCCGAGTTAGCAAAACAGAACTCAGAAGAGCAGGAGGGTTGCCTCCGTAACTGAAGCCAACAGACACCCCTCCCAGGCCAGAAATGAGGAAGAAGGTGCCCCTCACCTCCATGCCAACCAAATGAAGGATGGAGGAGCTGGAGGTTGGGGATGGAGATTGGACACGAAGCCTGAACTGCTCAGAAGGACAGGCAATAAATGCCTGCCACCTCCGATGTTATGGGCAGCGGAACAAGACTGGCAGCAGCCAGTCGTGTGTTGCCTCTGCCCACTCTGTCTGCACCAAGCGAGGGGCCATGGGCCAGGTGAATGTCATCCTGAACGTTCTTGGGCTTGAAGGTAGAAGCTTCACCACATGCACATAACGCATACATGAATTTCTCCAGAGAGGGAGAGGTTCATGCCAGGAGCTGGGTTCTGTGCCAAGAGCTTTGCTGAGTGGAAAGCATTCGTGGGTGGGAGCTTGGTGCTTCCTATGTGCGAATAACGCATAACTGAATTCCAACTGAGTGGGAAGAGTCTGTGGTCTTAGCTGGGTCCTTCACCATGTGCAAGTAATGCATAAGTCAGTTCCTCCCTACTAGGAAGCATTCATGGGTGGGAGCTAGGTATTTCGCCACTTGAGAGGAATGCATAAGTGCATTCTTCCTGAGAGGGAGGTTCAATTCACTTCATACAAATAACTAAACTAAGTACATTCCCCCTGAGAGGGAAGTTTGATTTGCCACGTGGAAGAAATTTTGCATGACTAAGCTCTTCTGACTGTGGTCGCTCACTCACTCTTTGCCGATCCTGGAACCCATCCCTGCATGACAGGTTTCACTCCCCGACCCCGATCCACATGTGTCCTCTGATAGAGTCCATACCCCTTGCTGCAGAGGTCAGCTCCAGGGATGAGTTCCTGTAGTTGGGTGTGTGCCCCCTGCCCTAGGCCTCTCCCCGACCCCACAATCCACATATGTCTCTGGACAGAGTCTGTCTCTTCTTCCCTTCATTCATTCAATCGTATTTATTGAGTGCTTACTGCATGCAGAGCACTACTAAGAGCTTGGAAAGTACAATTGAGCAACATCTAGAGACAATTCCCACCCAAAAATGGGCTCGCAGTCTAGAAGGGGGGAGATAGACATCGAAACAAGTGAACAGGCATCAAAAGCATCAATATAAATAAATAGAATCATAGACATATACATATTAATTTAAAAAAAAAGCAGAGTGGCCTAGTGGATAGAACCTGGGCCTGGAAGTCAGAAAGACCTGGATTCTAATGCTGTGTGCTGTGTCTGCTGTGTGGCCTTGGGCAAGTCACTAAAATTTTCTGTGTCTCATTTCCCTCCTGTAAAATGGGAATTAAAATTGTGAGCTCCAGGTGGGACAGGGATTGTGTTTATCCTGATTTGCCTGTATCTATGCCAATGCTTAGTACTGTGCCTGGAAATAGTAAGCACTTAACAAATACAACAATTATAATTATTACTACTATTACCACAGGGGTCAGCTCCATGGTGCCCAATCCCTGTCCCTCTCACTCTTTTTTTAAATGGTATTTTTTAAGCACTCCTCCATAAGTGCTTATTATATGCCAGGTTCTGTAGTAAGCACTGGTGTAAATACAGCCAAACAGGTTGGACACATTACCTGTCCCACACGGGGCTCACAGTCCATTTTAAAGATGAGTAAACTGAGGCACAGAGAAGCAAAGTGACTTGTCCAAGGTCACACAGGTATCACCAAATTAAGTTGTTATTACTGTCATTTACCTCAATGACCACCCAACCCGATCTTCTCGCCCTGCTACTGTCAGCCAATCGCAGTCCCCCCCCTCACCCTACCTCCCCCACCTCCTCCAACCCCCTTGAGCCTCACGCACCCTTCCTCCCCACCCCATCCCTCTAATCCTGGCCCAGCACCACCCTTCCTCCCCTTTCCCCTGATGCCGCACCCTGTCACCTCACTCCCATCCAAACCCTCCCCACCCCTCGTGTTGTCTCCTCCCTCACTACTCGTGCCCCAGTTTCTGCCAGTGTGGCCTGTGGAACCCCTGTTCCATAATGGCGTAGAGAAGCAGCATGGCATAGTGGAGAGAGCATGGACCCAGGATTTTTTTACAATCCCGACTCTCTTTCTTGTCTGCTGTGTGGCCTTGGGCAAGTTACTTCACTTCTCTGGGCCTCTGTTACCTCATCTGTAAAATGGGGATTGAAACTGAACCCCATGTAGGACAGAGACTGTGTCCAGCCCGATTTGCCTGTCTCCACCCCAGCGCTTAATACAGTACCTGATGCATAGTAAATGCGTGACAAATACCACAATTATTATTATTATCATGGAGAGGCTTCCCTTCATCCTTGACCTGTTCCAGACTCGGTCACTCCTCCTCCTCTCCATCACTGAAGCCTGGCTCTCCCCAGATGACAGAGTCTCCCCTGCTGCTCTCTCCAGAGGGGGTCTCCTCTTCTCCCACTCCCCCAGACTCACTGTGAAAGGAGGAGGTGTTGGCTTCCTTCTTGTGCCCCCATGCCACTTTCACACCATTCCACCACCCCCACTGCTTTTTTTCCCTTCCTTAGAGAAGCAGCGTGGCTCAGTGGAAAGAGCACGGGCTTTGGAGTCAGAGGTCATGGGTTCGAATCCCGGCTTGGCCATTTGTCAGCTGTGTGACTTTGGGCAAGTCACTTAACTTCTCGGTGCCTCAGTTACCTCATCTGTAAAATGGGGATTAAGACTGTGAGCCTCACGTGGGACAACCTGATTCCCCTGTGTCTACCCCAGCGCTTAGAACAGTGCTCGGCACATAGTAAGCGCTTAACAAACAAATACAAATACCACATATCATCTACCTCTTCCACCCACTCCAGATTCTAGTAACGGTCTTTTACCGCCCCCCAGATCCCACTTCCAACATCTTTAACCATTTGGATAATATTCCTCCTCTCTTTCTCCATGCCCACATTCATCCCTGGGGACTTCAATAGCGAAATAGATGTTCTTGATGTCCTTTCTGCTGTCCGCCTTCTATCACTCCTCAACTCCCCTGACCTCCTGCTCCACTCCATCTCGCCCA
This sequence comes from Ornithorhynchus anatinus, assembly GCF_004115215.2. NCBI lineage: Eukaryota > Metazoa > Chordata > Mammalia > Monotremata > Ornithorhynchidae > Ornithorhynchus > Ornithorhynchus anatinus. Next base: position 17,257,473 of record NC_041747.1, on the reverse strand, counting down.
CTCACCAACATGAACACACACACTATCTCATCATTTCTAACCACTGTACAGTCTCCTCACCAAGTCTAAGATCCCTCTCGTCAACCACAACCTCCTCACTTGCCTCCTCTCCCAAGCACCTCCTCCTCGCAAATCTGTACTATTCCCTCCAGACACCTATGATCTTTTGATCTGATCCAATTTTCTCGAATCATCATGCCCCACATAGCCTCCATAACCAAACTACCTTCTCTTAATGACCAAATTGTTGCTCTCTACACCACCCTCTCTACTGAACTCACTCGCTCCCCTAGACCTTCATCGATCTCGTACCTCTAATCCACAGACCTGGATCACCTGCACAGTCTGCCTCCTCTGCTCTTGTGCACAAGCCCCAGAGCGCTGTTGGCAGAAATCTAAATATAAGGCCAACTTCATCCACTTCAAGTTTATCCTTGTTTTCCTTGTGAGTATAGTGGTGAGTATCCACCACTTGGAAGCAGCGTGGCGCAGTGGAAAGAGCACGGGCTTTGGAGTCAGGGCTCATGAGTTCGAATCCCGGCTCTGCCACTTGTCAGCTGTGTGACTGTGGGCAAGTCACTTAACTTCTCTGTGCCTCAGTTCCCTCATCTGTAAAATGGGGATTAAGACTGTGAGCCCCACGTGGGACAACCTGATTCCCCTGTGTTTACCCCAGCGCTTAGAACAGTGCTCTGCACATAGTAAGCGCTTAACAAATACCAACATTATTATTATTATTATTATCCCCACCTGTCATGCGGGAGACCGGAGCTCGATTCCCTGACGGAGAGACAGTATAATATATTTTACAGAAGCAGCATGGCTCAGTGGCAAGGGCCTGGGCTTGGGAGTCAGAAGTTGTGGGTTCTAATTCAACCTCTGCCACTTGTCTGTTGTGTGACTTTGATCAAGTCACCTCTAATTCTCTTCCCCTCTTCAAAACCCTACTTAAAGCTCACCTCCTCCAAGAGGCCTTCCCAGACTGAGCTCCCCTTTTCCCTCTGCTCTCTCTACCGCCCTCCTTCACCTCTCCACAGCTAAACCCTCTTCTCCCCCCCTTCTCTGCTCCTCCCCCTCTCCCGTCCCATCCCCTCAGCACTGTACTCATCTGCTCAACTGTATACATCTTCATCACCCTATTTATTTTGTTAATGAGATGTACATCACGTTGATTCTATTTATTTGCTATTGTTTTAATGAGATGTTCTTCCCCTTGATTCTATTTATTGCCATTGTTCTTGTCTGTCTGTCTCCCCCGATTAGACCGTAAGCCTGTCAAAGGGCAGGGACTGTCTCTATCTGTTCCCGATTTGTCCATTCCAAGCGCTTAGTACAGTGCTCTGCACATAGTAAGCGCTCAATAAATACTATTGAATGAATGAATGAATGAATAAACAGGCATCAATATAAATAAATGGAATTATAGGTATATACATATATACACAAGTGTTGTGGGGCAGGGTGAGGGGGAAGAGCAAAGGAAGCGAGTTGTGGCTTCCCATCTGTCCCAGGTGACCCTGGGGTACCGACCATCTCAAGGTCAAATGCTATCTTGTGACCTTTTGAGTCAGCAGGCGGAACTCGGAAGTGAGGGTGGGACACCACCCCCACAACCAAAACTGCCAGATTGACAGCCCAAGCTGGGAATACAGAAGGTGCCCCTCGACCCAGTGCCAATCAAATTAGGAATGGAGGAGGGGGGAGGGCAGAGATTGGATAAACTGAAGCCGGAAGCTGGAATGGCCTAAAGGCACAGGTGATAAATACCTGCCACCTCTAAGCTTCTGTGCAGAGGAACGGGACTTGCAGCAGCGGGCTGCAGGTCGCCTCTGTCCAGAGCGTGAGAAGGCCGCTCTGCCTGCACCAAGTGAGGAGCCGTGGGATGGGTGAGTGTCCCGTCCTGCTGAGAGCTCGTGGGGTTGGAAGCCAGATGCTTCACCATGGGTATGTAATGTTTAAAATGGATTTGATGTCTAAATGGGTACCTCCAGGGGGATGTGAACAGGGTGGGAGCTAGCCGCCTCACCAAGTGCGAGTAGCACATAAGTGGATTTGATGTCTAAGTGGGTGCCTCCTGAGTGGGACGTGAACAGGGTGGGAGCTAGCCACCTCACCGAGTGCAAGTAGCACATAAATGGGTATGACGTCCAAATGGGTGCCTCCCAAGTGGGACGTGAACAAGGTGGGAGCTAGCCGCCTCACCAAGTGCCAGTGACCATAAGTGGGTAATGCATAACTGGGTTTAACGCATAAGTGTATGTAACTCACGTGTGTATGTAAGTCATCAGTGTTTAACGCATAAGTGTATTTAACGCAAAGGTGGAGTAAATCATAAGTGGGCTCGGGTGTCCACCACACACAAGTAACATATCAGTGTATTCCTCCCGTTAGGGAAGCTCTAAATCCATATTCCTCCCAAAGGGGAAGCTTTAACACCATGTTTCTCCCAAAAGGGAAGGTCGATTGTCGCATCAAAATAATTAATTAATTCAATTCGCCCCGCGGAATAAATTCTATACAAACTCAGGTTTTCCATCCCCAGCCTCTCTCTTTCTTTCTCTCTCGCCACGCCGATTCCGAAAGAACCTGTCCCCGGCGACGGGTGACACCATCCTTTAACTGTAGGAGTTACTCAAGGGTCAGTTCTTGGCCCTCTTCTGTTCTCCATCAACACTCATTCCCTTGGTGAACTCATTTGCTCCCACGGCTTCAACTATCATCTCTATGCAGATGACACAAATCTACATCTCTGCCCCTGTCCTCTCCCCCTCCCTTCAGGCTCGTATCTCCTCCTGCCTCTGGGATGTCTCTACCTGGATGTCTGCCCGCCACCTAAAACTCAACATGTACAAAACTGAGCTCCTTATCTTCCCTCCCAAGCCCTGTCCTCTTCACTGTGGATGGTACGACCATCCTTCCCGTCTCCCAAGCCCGCAACCTTGGTGTCATCCTTGACTCAGCTGTCTCATTCACCCCACACATCCAATCCATCACCAAGGCCTGCTGGTCTCACCTTTATACTATCGCCAAGATCCACCCTTTCCTCTCCACCCAAACGGCTATCTTACTGGTACAGGCTGTCATAATATCCCGGCTAGATTATTGTGTCAGCCTTCTCTCTGATCTCCCTTCCTTCTGTCTCTTTCCACTCCAGTCTATTCTTCATTCGGCTGCCCAGATCATCTTCCTGCACAAACTCTCTGGGCATGCCACTCCCCTTCTTAAAAACCTCCAGTGGTTGCCTATTGACCTCCGCACGAAACAAAAACTTCTCACTCTAGGCTTCAAGGCTCTCCATCACCTTGCCCCCTCCTAATAATAATAATAATAATAATGTTGGTATTTGTCAAGCACTTACTATGTGTAGAGCACTGTTCTAAGCGCTGGGGTAGGTACAGGGCCATCAGGTTGTCCCACGTGAGGCTCACAGTTAATCCCCATTTTACAGATGAGGTAACTGAGGCACAGAGAAGGTAAGTGACTTGCCCACAGTCACACAGCTGACAAGTGGCAGAGCAGGGAGTCAAATTCATGACCTCTGACTCCGAAGCCCAGGCTCTTTTCCACTGAGCCATGCTGCTTCCTGTTTGCTGTTACCAAATCTGCCATAGGAACTACAATGTGGGATTGTGTCTCAGTGGAAAGAGCACGCTCTTGGGAGCCAGAGTTCATGGGTTCGAATCCAGGCTCTGCCACTTGTCAGCTGTGTGACTGTGGGCAAGTCACTTACCTTCTCTGTGCCTCAGTTACCTCATCTGTAAAGGGGAGAAAGACTTTAATATAAATAAGTTACATATATATACGTAAGTGCTTTGGGGATGGGAGGGGGAATGAATAAGGAGAGTAAGTTTGGGCAGTGCAAAAGGGAATGGGAGAAGAGGAAATGAGGACTAATCAGAAAAGGCCTCTTGGAGGAGATGCGCCTTTAATGAGGCTTTGAAAGGAAGGGAGAGAGTCATTATCTGTTAGATTTGAGGAGGGAGGTCGATCCAGGCCAGTGATAGGATGTGGGTGAGAGGTCAGGGTGAGATAGATGTGGGTGAGAGGTCAGGGTGAGATAGATGAGATCGAGGTACAGTAAAGAGGTTGACATTAGAGGAGCTAAATGTGCAGGCTCTGTTTTAGTAGGAGAGTAGTGAGGTGAGGTAGGAGGGGGCAAAGTGATTGAGTGTTTTAAAGCCAATGGTGAGGGGTTTCTGCAATCAACCCAATTTATCAACTTCCTTTGCAATGGATGGAAAAGGAGGTGGGGATTGCTTTAATCACTAAACAGCCAGTGAGATCCAGGAAGGTTATTATTTTTTATCTAGCTCCAGTTCCATTCATCTGATCCTCAAACCCTTTCTCTTCCTCTATCTCTGCCCTACTTATTCTCTGTTGAAGGAAACTGCTCTGCACAGTGTGTTCTTTTGCAGAAAACACCGTATTAGCGAACCATTTATTTTAGAGAACAAATTTTGAGTCCCCTCAGGAAACCTGCCTCCACAATGTTATTTTAGTTCAGAATAATGAATTTCAAAATAGCAATTGATTCCAATTAAAGCAAAAGAAGAAACCCTTTATAAAAGCTCATTTCTGTCTCTGAGCTCCAGTTCCAGAAAACTTCCCCATTCACATTTTTGGAGGATGTGCAGAACAGGAATTGTGAAACTTCACTGATTTAACACGACACTTTCTGGCACTTAGATTGGGATGGGGGGGACTTGGTGCAGGGATTCCAGGGATTGGAAGAGTGGGCTAAGCTTGCATAAGGTGAAGTGGATGGGGAAAGAATATGAGAAAAGACAAGAAAGGGAAGCAGAGAGACCCATAAGGGCTCACTCCCCTCACAGAATGACACACTCTCTGGATCCACAGAGAAACAGTCTCATACTCACATGTTTTGGGAAACAGCGTCGCTCAGTGGAAAAGAGCCTGGGCTTCGGAGTCAGAGGTCATGAGTTCGACTCCCTGCTCTGCCACTTGTCAGCTGTGTGACTGTGGGCAAGTGACTTAATTTCTCTGTGCCTCAGTTCCCTCATCTGTAAAATGGGGACTAACTGTGAGCCTCACGTGGGACAACCTGATTACCCTGTATCTCCCCCAGCGCTTAGAACAGTGCTCGGCATATAGTAAGCGCTTAACAAATACCAACATTATTATTATTATTACCAATGAATTCCTTATTTTAACTTTTTAATATTAATAATGGTATTTGTCAAGCACTCGTTTTGTGCCCAGTACTATACAAAGTACTGGGGTAGACAGGAGTATCAGATCACAATCAGTTCCTGTCCCACATGAGGCTCACAGTCTAAATAGGAAGGAGAACAGATACTTAATCCCCAATTTACAGCTGAGGAAAGTGAAGCATAGAGAAGTTATTTGCCCAAGGCGACAGAGCAGGCAAATGAAAGGTGTTGGGATTTGAACACAGGTCCTTTGACTCACAGGCCTGTGCTCTTTCCATTAGGTCACTCGGCTTCACTTCTCTCCACTGATTCCTTTGTGTCAATCTCTTGAGATGATAGCTAGAGAAACAGAAATTGCTTTCTGAAGTTGAGACATATCACCAGCCCATCTCCAGTTAGTAGTTTTTCTAATTCTCAGTCAATTCTGGGGTGGGGGGTTGGGGGAGGAAGCACAGTGATTAGGGTCAGATAGTCTTCATAGGACCTTAAGAAATTCGTTGAGAGGCAAATGATGATTCAGCCTTATCCCATCTCCCCTGAAGGACAGTCCAGGCCCAGCCAAGGGCCATTCCAAATGCAACATCTTCTACAGAGGTTGAGTCATTTCCAGAGTCTCTATAATAATAATAATAGTTGTGGTATTTTGTAAGCACTTAATATGGACTGAGCACTGTGTTTGATTTAATAAACATTTCATACAGTGCTTTGCACACATTAAGCACTCAAAAAATGCCATCTATGATGCCAACCTACTCACTGTATACCTCAATCTTGTCTATCTCACCATTGACTTCTCACCCACAACCTTCCTCTGGCCTGGAACACCTTCCCTTATATCTAACAGATAATTACTCTCCTTGGGTTTGAAAGCCTTTTTGAGGGCACAACTCTACCAAGAGGCTTTCCATGACTATACCCTCATTTCTTTTTCTGTCTCACCCTGATTTGTTCCCTTTATTCACCACCTTTCCCCAGCCCCACAGTACTCATGTACATATGGGTAATTTGTTTATTTATATTAATGTATGTCACTCCCTCTAGACTGTAAGCTTGTTGTAGGCAAGGAATGTGTCTGTTATGTTGTTGTGTCATACTCTCCCAAGCTCTTAGAACAGTGCTCTGCATACAGTAAACAATAAATATGATTGATTGGTGATACAAAAGAATCAGATCTGACAGTCTCTGTCTCCCACAGGGCTCACAGTCGAAGCAGGAAGGAGAATGCATATGTTATCTGTTATCGACAAAAATTAGACAAATTAGAAAGGGTTCATTTAGTCGATGAAGAGACGAAAGTCTCCGAGAGAACGGGTCAAAGAACAGGACAGTAGGAAAGTGGCGAGCAGCCTGTTCACCCCACTGGGGAACGAGCGACTGCAGCACCCCGATCCCGGGCCGCCCTTCCAGCTTTATTGGAGCAGCGGAACGCCCCGCTGGCACAGGGCACCCAATCGGGCTAGGCTCACATAGTAACAGTAGCCAATCAGTAAGCACTTTCATGATCCCGTGACACCCGACCGGCCTGTGCATGAGTGGCGCACGAGGTTTGAAGTGGCACATGGTAGCGGAGTTTCACGTGGTGTGACCATTCTACAGTCCGCATGGCACAGGCAATGGTGCAGGCATTTTACAGTTCACATGGCGCAGGTCCAGTGACTTGGGGTTGAGGCTGGCCTCACCATCACCATCTTGAGGCAGTCCACAACAGTCTCCCCTCTGTGTCCTTGGGGCCAAGAGGCCCCCCGAGAGATGCACCAGGAGTCCTGGCTATTATCGGGATGAGGATGGGCAAGCAGCCGGAACATGTAACCCACCCTGGAGCACCCTGAAGATGACACAACCAGGAAAACACAAAAAATATATATACAACCAGCACAGTCAAGGAAGCGCAGCCCATCCAGACGAGGATCGACCAAGACATAGAGGTGGGACGCAAGCAGACTGCGGGGACGGAGGCGACGGCGCAGGACCTCCAGGAGCCATCCACAACAGCTGCTTTCACCTGCGAATGATGGATCCCTGCCGAGCGCTCGGCAACACGAACTGCAGAGAAAGTGGTTAAGAGAGAACACAAACAACCACGAGGACAGTACAGGTCCTTGTGGGGAAAGCCTCAACTCAGCCCGTCGGGCGGTCCATGATGACTAGGGCATGGCAGAAGCCTTCAGCTAGGGGAAGGGAAATAAAATCAATTTGGAGCCCCTCTCAAGGGAGATAAACTCAGGGGCGCTCTGCATGGGGTGGAACCAAAGGATGGGCCTTATTAAGCAAGCAGCAGATGGGAAATGTCTCTGTGACTCAGCGCGCCACTGGGTGAATGCCAGGGACAAACCAGTAACGGAGGACCATACCAGCTAAGGCCCCTGCCCCAAAATGGGAAGACTTGTGGATCAACTGACAAACAGTGAACACGGCTAAACGGGGGAGGATGGGGCAGCCGTCAGGAACCCAGAAGTACCCGCCCCACTCGGTAGCCTCATACTTGGTCTGCAACAAGACCGTCTCCTCAGCAGTAACAGGCAGGGCGGTAGTCAACAGGATCACATCTCTATCAAGCGTAGCCACTACCGTTTTGTCTCGGACAGGGTCCCGAGCAGCCGCCAAAGCGGTGTGCTCTGCCCTGGCATTACCCAGGCTGATAGCATCTCGGGACCTTGTGTGAGATCGGACGTGGATGACAGCCACTGCAACAGGTTCTGCCAGAGCCTGAAACAACCCCGCAATGAGGTTGCCATGGGCAATAGGCCATCTAGCTGAAGTGACATAACCACGGGTTCGTCCCAGGGCCCCAGTGGCATGGCAAACTCCAAAGACATAGCGAAAGTCTGTGTAGACATTCACACGGCAGCCTGCCACCAAAAGGAGGTCCCAAGTAAGAACGACTAGTTCCACAGCCTGAGCGCTATAGGAAGGAGGGAAGGTGGTCAACCAGAGGGTGCTGGTACCGGGAGGTAAGAACTGTGGCCCCGGAGAACCGGAACCCATCATCCTTGTAGGAGGAACTATCCGTGAAGAGCTCAAGGTCAGGGTCTAGGAGAGAAACGTCCGTTAAGTCCGGCCGGGCCATGGCCACTGTTGAAGCAATCTGGACACAATCATGTGGTCCCTCAGCTGGAACGACTGGGTCTAATGACCCAGCTCCCAGTAGGGTGGAGGGATTTAAAGCGCCGCAGCGCTCCACAGTGACAGTGGGGTTACCAATCAAGGTGAGTTCGTAATGAGTCATACGGGCAGCAGATAATGCCTGTGTGGCTTATGAACCAAGAAGGGCTACAATGTCATGTGGGGCGTGTATGAAGACATGGTGCCCCAGAAGCAAGTCCTGGGCGCAATCAAGGATATTACAGGCGGCTGCAATGCAACAAATACCGGGGACCTGGGCCTGAATAACAGGATCCAATTGCAGGGAATAGTATGCCACCCGACGAAGGAAGGGCCGAGGTACTGGCAGAGGACCCCACAAGCCATCCCAACTCGCTCATGGACGAACAGATGGAAAGGTTTTGAATAATCAGGGAGCCCAAGGGCAGGGGCAGTTCCTAATGCAGAACATAAAGGATCGAAAGCTTGCCGGGTCTCGGTATCCCATGGGAGGGGCTCTGGGGTCCTGGATGTCAGAAGGGCATATAAGGGTTTGGCGAGAAGGCCGAGTTCAGGGATCCAGGAGCAACAGAAACCTACCGCTCCCCACAGAACAATGGAATACCCTACCCCGCTTCAAAGACAGAATTGCTGAACCCACCTTATCAGAAAGGATACCCACACACATGAAAATTTCCAAACCTGTCTTCCCAAACAGCTTTTTGTACAACTACAAAGTACTGCAGGTTAAGATACCCATCTTTGCCTTTCAGGAATTGTCCAGATTTGCATTTCAAGAATTTTTCTACCACCACCACATGAACTTTGTTTAGATTAAACTAAACGCTCTGTGGTAAGACTATACATTTCAAATTTACAGTAATGCTTAATTCAAATGCAGTTTCTCCTTGTGAATATTCCACTAAAGACAGTACCCAACCTCTTCCTGAATAAACATGTTTGTCAAAGCTCAGGAAGTGAACATTTTGCTATGAAAACAACTTGAAGAAACTGAACCTTTAAAAAAAGTATACAATTTCAATCAACTCCTGTACTTCCAAGGTTATAAAGTTTGGACCATTTACATTCAATTAGTTTGGTTCAAAGAGGAAACAAGGAGAACACAAACACAGATTCTTTACAACCATGTTGGTAGGAAATTTGGTAGGTCAAATGATTAGATTCTGCAATTCCAATTTCACCCCATTGTTTTCCTAGATTGCCTTATCAGACTTATGTACATTTAAAAATCCCTTATACTTTTCTTATACCCATTGTTTAGGATAAAGTTCCATTTGGCACCTGAATTGAACTTACAAAAAAACAAAATTAACTTCCAGCATTACAGTTATAGTTACGAATATATTAACAGTGGGATGCGTAAACACAGACAAAATCAAGGCTCTATGCTGTCAACTACTACCATTGGACTATTACAAAATATACACATTAAATTCTGCTAGCTTTATTATTAAGCACAGAATTGTTCTTTAAATTTACAACATTTGACTGTCTTTTATTTTTTTCATATACTTTCTGGACCCCAAAACATCCTTCTTCTAAGGAGACATGCTAGGGGAGTGTCAGGATGAATTCAAAAGGCAAGGATCATGTACAAATTTTGGTTCTAAAATCTTTGTGAATATTTCAAATTTTACACAGTTTTCTTCTAAGATATCAAGAAGAAAAATTAAGTCACTTTCCTTTGAGCATATTTACCCTCCACCAAGTTAGGCGAAAGGGGAAGGAGGAATGTCTACCTCATAAGGGGTTGCCCGGTACCTAAACCCGTTGGAAAAGAACCTTTACTCATAGGTCAAATACCTGTTTTCTTATCTTCCCAATAATGCATTTCCCGAGAAAGATGAACTGTTCTAAAAGGGAAGTTTTTCCACTTTCCTGGACAGAGAAGATTAGTTAATAGAAATTTTTTTTTTTTCCTCCAATTCTTCCTGAGAACCAAAGAGTAGTTCTTGAATTGAAAGGGACTTTTATCCTCAAAATCCCTGTAAAGCTGGTGATTTGTTTTGCCCTTTTTTCCCCCCCAGAGCTTTTTAATGACAATTTTGAATTAATAGCCCTATCAACAGTGGATCTTTGAAACAAAAGAAACTTTGGGAGTGGTGGGAAGGTGGAATACCAAATGAGTTCTCTTTAGACCCATCTTAATCTCACCACGAAATTCAGAGGCTTCGATTACACAGTAAAAGAAAGGAAAGACAAAAGCCAGTCCCACCATTCCCAGGTTCAGAGGCTGAGACTACACAGCAAGGAAAGAAAAGGAAAGACAAAAGAGAAAAGCTCCATGCCCCCAGGAGTTGAGCAGCCAGTCCCACCATTCCTGGGACAAGCCCGGGGGGGCGGAGGCAGGCAGCAGCAGGGGGGCGAGCAAACCGCAGCAGCCATTGTGGATAGCCCTCTCAAAGCCACCTGACTTGTTCTGGTCATTAATTCAACGGATAACCGGGTCCATCCCGAGGACCGAGACACGGCCACGCCACAACATGCTCCACGTGGAAAATTCGGGCCCGAGGGTCCAAGAGACAGGAGACCCCAGAAGACCCAGAAGAGCAGTGGCGGGTGCGAGGAAAATTACGAAGGGGGAAGAAAAGTAAGAAGCGATTCTAGGGCCTAGGGGTCAAAAGTACCCCCCTCTGCCCAAAAGTAAAGACACTTTTCATCGGTTAAACATTCCCAGTCAGGGCAGCACCAAATTAGTTTCACCTTGGTCGCTCCCTTTTTTTTTCTCCCTTTTTTTCTTTTGGGGAAGGCAACCCGTCTTCCATGATTCCAAAAGACGGGTAACACAGGAATCCGGCTCGGGGTGACTATCCCCATTTCGTCCAGACAGCCCTACCGATGAGGACTCTTGGACAGTCCCACTGGACAGCCGCACTGGGGCTCTCAGTATTCAATGTTGGCCAGGCTCGGTGACCCTCCTTGACTCCACCTGCGCAGGAGTTTTCCCAATGTCCGCCCAGATCCTCAACCCTCGACGTTCACCAAAATTAAAATTTAGGAGCCTCCCTACCGAAGGACTACCAGGGCTTCCCTAAAAGTGGGGTTTGGGCTTAACAGTAACTGCTGTTTTTCCCTAGTAGGCGTTCATCAGAGTGGGGATAACTCACCGTTCCATGTTCTCGCGTGTGGAATCAGTCAATCAACATGACAGGGCCCCATCGTGGTTGCCAAAATTGTTATCGACAAAAATTAGACAAATTAGTAAGAGTTCATTTAGTCAATGAAGAGATGAAAGACTCTGAGAGAACAGGTCAAAGAACAGGACAGTAGGAAAGTGGCAAGCAGCCCATTCACCCCGTTGGGGGTACGAGTGACTATAGCGGGCCGTACCCGGGCTGCCCTGCCAGCTTTATTGATACAGCGGAACCCTCCGCTGGCACAGGGCACCCAATCGGGCTAGGCACACATAGTAACAGTAGCCAATCAGTAAGCACTTTCATGATCCCGTGATACCCAACCGGCCCACGTGTGAGTGGCACATGAGGTTTGAAGTGGCACATGGTAGAGGAGTTTCACGTGGTGTGGCCATTCTATAGGGAAGCAGCGTGGCTCAGTGGAAAGAGCCTGGGCTTCGGAGTCAGAGGTCATGGGTTCTAATCCCCACTCCACCACCTGTCAGCTGTGTGACTGTGGGCAAGTCACTTCACTTCTCTGTGCCTCAGTTACCTCATCTGTAAAATGGGAATTAACTGTGAGCCCCACATGGGACAACCTGATTACCTTGTATTTACCCCAGCACTTAGAACAGTGCTTGGCACATAGTAAACACTTAACAAATACGATTATCATCCAATGCTTAGAACAGTGTCTGGCACAGGGTAAGCGCTTAAGAAATACCATTTATTATTATTATTACTCTCCCCGAGGCTTAGCACAATAATAATAATAATAATAGTGGTATTTGTTAAGCACTTACTATGTGCCAAGCACTGTTCTAAGCACTGGGGTAGATACAGGGTAATCAGGTTGTCCCATGTGAGGCTCACAGTCTTCATCCCCATTTTACAGATGAGGGAACTGAGGCACCAAGAAGTGAATTGACTTGCCCAAAGTCACACAGTTGACAGGTGGTGGAGTGGGGATTAGAACCCATCACCTCTGACTCCTAAGCCCAGGCTCTTTCCACTAAGCCATGCTGCTTTACTGTTCTGTAATTAGCTGGCACTCAATAAATGCAATTGATTAATTGGGTGAAAATGTGGAAAACTGTGGTTCAATATCCATTCTAAGGAGGACAGAGTTACAGGCAGACAGTCAGTCAATCATATTTATTGAGTGCTTACTGTGGGTAGAGCAGTCAACTAAGCATTTGGGAGAGAACAAAAGAACAATATTTCAGACACATACCTGCCCACACAAGTTTACAGTCAAGAGGAGGAAGAGCATGAGCCAGGGGTTAAAGTTGAGAGAATCAAGGTCGATGCACAGTGAGGTAAGCTTGGGAGAGATGGAGAGAGCTATCTGGAGTGTAGTAGGAGAAGAGATGGGTATCCACTGAGACCGGAAAGTTGTAGGTTTCGTACCATCCTCTGACAAGCTGTGGAATTAGTGTGGCCCGCTCTTAGGTAAGGGGACTTGGCAGGGATGTGAGGTCTGCACCTAAAGAATAGTCATCAGTTGCTTGGAGTAAAATTGGTGAGACATATTGAGGGAAGTTTCTTTGGAATTGGCCCAGCCTCAGTTTCTAATCAATATTTCTTTGATTTTTGAAAATAGTATTTGTTAAAAGTTTATGAAGAACCAGGCACTGTACTAAGCATAGGGGTAGATTCATTCATTCAATCATATTTACTGAGCGCTTACTATCTGCAGAGCACTGTATTAAGCACTTGAAATGTAAGATTCAGCAACAGAGACAATCCCTGCCCAACAACGGGCTCACTGTCTAAACGGGAGAGACAGACCGCAAAACAAAGCAAGGAGTCTTTTGTCTATATCATCAATATATACACATCATTAACAAAATAGAGAATAAATAATATATACAAATATGCACAAGTGCTGTGGGGAGGGGAAGGGGGAAGAGCAGAGAGAGGGAATGGGGGAATGGGGAGGGGAGGAGGAGCAGAGGGAAAGGGAGGGCTCAGTCTGGGAAGGCCTCCGGGAGGAGATGAGCTCTGAGTATAAGAGCTAATCAGGTTGGACACAGTCCACGTCCCACATGGACCTCACAGTCTAACTCCTCATTTTACAGATGAGGTAACAGAGGCACAGAGAATTGTCCAAACTCACATAGCAGACAAGTGATGGAACCAAAATTAGAATCCAGGTCCTCTGACTCCTAAGTCTGTACTGTTTTTATCAGGCCATGCTGCTTCTCATTTGCAAATGGTACTAGATGGGAGATGGTGGGAATGCAATAAAAGGCATCACTTTCAATGAGACCAGCCCTGCAAATGCAAAAGAGACAGTGCAAGATGCAAATGCAGATGCCAAAAGATAAGAGCAGCAAGTCAGGATGATAGAAGCAGACAAAGGTTTGCTAAACACAAGCACAGCAGAAAATGCCCTGGGATCATAGTTGCCTGCCCCCAGGAAAAGACCCTTGGAAACAGAGAAATGTTGAGAAAATGTAAAGGCAAGTGTTCCCGGCCAAACTCTGCATGCATGTGTATGTGCATGTATGTGCATGCTGCATGCATATGTGTGTATGTCCATGCATGTGCATATATGTATAATAATAATAATGTTGGTATTTGTTAAGCGCTTACTATGTGCCAAGCACTGTTCTAAGCGCTGGGGTAGACACAGGGGAAGCAGGTTGTCCCACGTGGGCTCACAGTCTTCATCCCCATTTTACAGATGAGGTAACTGAGGCACCGAGAAGTTAAGTGACTTGCCCAAAGTCACACAGCTGACAAGTGGCCGAGCCGGGATTCAAACCCATGACCTCTGACTCCAAAGCCCGTGCTCTTTCCGCTGAGCCACGCTGCTTCTCAACATGCATCAGTCTGTTTGGGCACTCCTTGTGTGAGTCCATTAAATACAAGACCTGGCATAGCCTACTTGAAAAAGCATGGGCCTGGGAACCCGGTGACCTGGATTCTAATCCGAGCTCTGCAGATTGTTTGCTCTGTGACTTTAGGGAAATAATAATGATGGTATTTGTTTGTAAAGCGCTTACTATGTGCTGAGCACCGTTCTAAGCTCTGGAGTATTCATTCATTCATTCAATAGTATTTATTGAGCCCTTATTATGCACAGAGCACTGTACTAAGCACTTGGAATGTACAATTCGGGAGCAGATAGAGACAATCACTGCCCATTGACGGGCTTACAGTCTACTTGGGGGAGACAGACAGACAAAAAAAACAAGACAACTTAATCACGATAAATAGAATCAAGGGGATGTACACCTCATTAACAAAATAAATAAGGTAATAAAAATATGTACAAATGAGCACAGTGCTGAGGGGAGGGGAAGGGAGATGGGGAGGAGCAGAGGGAAAGGGGAGAAAGGGGGCTTAGCTGAGGAGAGGTGAAGGGGGAGCAGAGAGGGAGCAGAGGCAAAAGGGGAAGCTCAGTCTGAAGGCCTCTTGGAGGAGGTGAGCTCTCAGTAGGGCTTTGAAGAGGGGAAAAGAGTTAGTTTGGCGGAGGTGAGAGGGAGGGCATTCCAAGACAGCGGTAGGACGTGGGCCAGAGGTCGACAGCGGGATAGACATGAACAGGGGATGGTGAGGAGGTGAGTGGCAGAGGAGCGGAGCGTGCAGGGTGGGCAGTAGAAAGAGATAAGGGAGGAGAGATAGGAGGGGGCAAGGGTGATAGAGAGCCTGGAAGCCCAGAGTGAGAAGTTTTTGTTTTGTGCGGAGGTTGATAGGCAACTACTGGAGGACTTTAAGGAGAGGAGTGACATGCCCAGAGCATTTCTGCGGGAAGATGATCTGGGCAGCAGAATGAAGAATAGACTGGAGTGGGGAGAGACAGGAGGAAGGGAGATCAGAGAGAAGACTGACCCAATAATCCAGTCAGGATATTATGAGAGCCTGTACCAGTTAGATAGCCATTTGGATGGAGAGGAAAGGGCAGATCTTGGGGATATTGTAAAGGTGAGACCGGCAGGCATTGGTGACGGATTGGATGTGTGGGGTGAATGAGTGAGCTGAGTGAAGGATAACACCAAGGTTGCAGGCTTGAGGGACGGAAAGGATGGTCGTACCATCCATAGTGACAGGGAAGTCAGGAAGAAGACAGGGCTTGGGAGGGAAGATAAGGAGCTCAGTTTTGGACATGTTGAGTTTTAGGTGGTGGGCAGATATCCAGGTGGAGACGTCCTGGAGGCAGGAGGAGATAAGAGCCTGAAGGGAGGGGGAGAGAACAGGGGAGGAGATGTAGATTTGTGTGTCATCTGCATAGAGATGATAGTTGAAGCCATGGGAGCAAATGAGTTCACCAAGGGAGTGAGTGTAGATGGAGAACAGAAGAGGGCCAAGAACCAAGGTAGTCAGGTTGTTAATCAGGTTGTCCCACATGGGGCTCACAGTCCTAATCCCCATTTTACAGATGAGGTAACAAGCACAGAGAAGTGAAGTGACTTGCCCAAAGTCACACAGCTGATAAGTGGTGAAGCGCTCACATTAGAACCCACAGCCTTTGACTCTCAAGCCTGTGTTCTTTCCACTAAGACACACTGCTTCTCCTAATCACTTAACTTCTCTATGTTTCAGTTTCTTTCTTTATGAGTGAAATCAAGTAGTTGTATATTCTAAGTACTCACCTAGGTACCCACTGTGGGACAAGAACTGTGCTTGGCGTAGTGGATAGAGCACAGGCCTGGGGGTCATAAGGTCATGGGTTCTATTCCTGGCTCCACCACTTGTCTGCTGTGTGACTTTGGGCAAGTCACTTCACTTCTCTGTGCCTCAGTTACTACATCAGTAAAATGGGGATTGAGACCATGAGCCCTACTTGGGACAGGGACTGTGTTCAACTTAATTTGCTTATATCCCCCCCAGTGCCTGGCACATAGTAAGCTCTTAACAAATACCATTCTTCTTTTTATTATTATTAATAAAATACAGGCTAATCAGACCAAACACAGTCCCCATACCACACAGGGCTCATAATCAAGGCAGAGGAAGAGCAGGGATCTTATCGCCATTTTACAGATGTGGAAACTGAAGCACAGCAATATTAAGTGCTTAGCCCAAGATGAAACAGTAGCTCAGTAGTTGGGGTGGGATTAGAGCCATTGTCTTCTGTCTTCCAGTCAATGTTAATTCATCAATCAATCAGTGGTATTCATTGACTGCTTACTGAGTGCAGAGTAAAATATATATATGGTATTTGTTAAGCACTTACTGTGTGCTAGGGCACTATTCATTCAATAGTATTTATTGAGCGCTTACTATGTGCAGAGCACTGTACTAAGCGCTTGGAATGAACAAGTCGGCAACAGATAGGGACAGTCCCTGCCGTTTGATGGGCTAGTGCTATATATTAAGGAGAGATACAAGATAATTGGGTTGGACACAGTCCCTATCCCATATCAGGCTCACTAGTCTTAATCCCCATTTTACAGATGAGGGAACTGAGGCCTGGAGAAGTGAAGTGACTTGCCCAAGGTCACACAGCAGATAAATGGAGGAGCCAGGATTAGATCCCAGAACCTTCTGACTCCCAGACTCGTGCTCTATCCACTAGGTGCTGCTTCATACAGAGTGCTGTACAAAGCTCATGGGAGAGTACAATAGAGTTAGTAGATTCAATCCTTGCCTTCAGGGAGTTTGCAATCTAGTGGGGGAGATAGACATTAAAATAAATTACAGGTTGAGGAAGCAACAGAGTATAAAGATTCTAGTTAACCACATTACCTCCTCAACCTTTTCCACCCTCTTATGCCCCACCTCATTCCTGGATATTCCCCACTCAGAACTACCTCACCGAATCTGTCCTTCCTACCCACTTAAAGCTACCAGATACCTACTATTGCTATTACTATCAATCAATCAGTCATATTCATTGAGCACTTACTGTGTGCAGACCACTGTATTAAGTGCTTGAGAGATTACTCAGTGCTTAGATCAGTGCTCAGAACAGTGCTTGGCACACAGCAAGCATATAATAAGTACATTATTATTATTACAAGATAACAGACACATTCCCTGAGAAGCCTTTTGCTCTTGGGAGTCAGAGGTTGTGCGTTCTAATCCTGACTCTGCCACTTATCAGATGAGTGACTTTGAACAAGTCACTTCACTTCTCTGTGCTTCAGTTACCTCATCTGAAAAATGGGATTAAGAGCCCCATGTGGGACCACCTCCTTACCTCGTATCTACCCCAGTGCTTAGAACAGTGCTTGGCACATAGTAAGGGCTGAACAAATACCATCATTATTATTCCCTGCCCACAACAAACCTACAGCCTAAGGGAGGAGATAGACATTAACATAAATGAATAAATTACAGATATGCATGTAAATTATGGACTTCCATTTCTTTACATATGCTGTTATGGAAATAGCATATGGAAAATGGCAATACAAATTGGAAATTCTATGGTGTTTCCAGTGACAATGCATGGATTCTAAAGCTGGACAATGAAAAAACAGGATAGAAAGAGCATCAATTCTTTTGAAATGTAGTGCTGGAGAAGGCTCTTGCTAATACCATCGACTGCCCCCCCACAAAAAAAAAAACAAATGTATTTTGGAGTAAAGCCAAAGTGGTCTTTGGAAGACCAAATGACAGCTTAGATTAGCATATTTTGGACACACAATCAGGTGGACTAATTCTTTGGAGAAGGCACTAATGCTAGGAAAATCCAGGGAAACATGGAAGAGGCAGACCAGCACCTAGATGGGTAGAAACCATAACAACGATAATGGAAGAACCATTAGCAAGGTTATGGATTATGGCAGAAGACAGGACGTTCTGGAGAAAATATATCCATCGAGTCGCTATGAATCAGAAATGTTTCGACGACACTTGATAATAATAATAATGCACATAAGTGCTTTGGGGCTGGGGAAAGGAGTTGAATAAAGGAAGCAAATCACAGAGATGAAGAAGGGAGTGGGAGAAAAGGAAATGAGGGCTTAGTCAGGGAAGGACCCTTGGAAGAAATGTCCCTTCAATAAGGCTTTGAAGGAGGGGAGAGTAATTATCTGTCAGATATGAAGAGGGAGGGCATTCAGAGGTGGGATCTGGGTGAGAGGTCAGTGGCACGATGAACGAGATCGAGGTAAAGTTAGTAGGTTAGCATTAGAGGAGCAAATTGTGAGGGCTGGTTTGCAGCAGGAGAGTAATAATAATAATGACTGCTGCATTTGTTAAACACTTACTATATGCCAGGCACTGTACTATAGCGCTGGGTTGGATACAACCAAATTGAGTTGTGCACATTCCCTGTTCCATGTGGGACTCAGTCTCAATCCCCATTTTACAGAAGAGGTAACTGAGGTCCAGAGAAGTGAAGTGACCTGCCCAAGGTCACAGAACAGACAAGTGGTGGAACCAGGGATTAGAACCCATGACCTTCTGATTCTCGGGCCCATGCTCTAGATGAGGTCCACGGGGCAAGGTGATTTGAGTGCTTTAAAGCCAATGGTAAGGAGCTTCTGTTTGACATGGAGGTGGATTTTATTGAGTTGGGAAACAGGGACCAAACATTTTTGTTGAAAACTGATCAAGGCAGCAGAGAGAAGTTATGGACTGGAATGGGGAGAAACAGGAAGCAGGAAGGTCAGCAATGAGGCCGATACAGTAATCAAGGCTACTATTCATTCATTCAATAGTATTTATTGAGCGCTTACTATGTGCAGAGCTCTGGACTAATCACTTGGAATGTACAATTTGGAACAGATAGAGACAATCCCTGCCCAATGATGGGCTTGCAGTCTACTACTACTCTGCCAAATGTATGCTGTGTGATCTTGGGTACATCACTTAACTTCTCTCTGCCTCGGTTACATCTGTAAAATAAGGATCCAGATTGCAAGCCCTATGAGGGACAAGGAATGTGTCCCACTTAATTACCTTGAATTTAGAACAGCTTTTAGAACAGTGCTTGGCATATAGTAAGCAGTTAACAAATACCGCAATAATTATTGCTATTGTTCTTGTCTGTCTCCCTCGATTAGACTGTAAGCCTGTCAAAGGGCAGGGACTGTCCCTATCTGTTGCCGAAGTGTACATTCCAAGCGCTTAGTACAGTGCTCTGCACATAGTAAGCACTCAATAAATACTATTGAATGAATGAATAATAATACTACTATTACAACTATTACTACTATTAATACTCCTGCTTACGCTGTTATTTGGGGAGCAGCTGGCATTTGATGGATTGGGAGTTGGGCCAAAGAAACACTCTGAGAAGCAGCACAGCCTAGGGCATGGGCCTGGGAGTCAGAAAGACCTGTTCTAATCCTGCTTTCCCTACTGGTGTACTCTGTGGCCTTGGGCAGGTCACTTCTCTTTGCCTCAGTTACCTCATCTGTAGAATGGGAATTAAGACTATGAGCCCCATGTGGGATAGGGACTATGATTACCTTGTATTGAACCCAGAACTTTCCACAGTACCTGGCAAAGAGTAAGCACTTAACAAATAACAAAAAAAAAACCCCAAAGTGCTCTGCACAAGCTTCTCTTTTACAGTGAAGAAAAGGGGCCCAGCTTTATCAGCAACTGAGCTGTCCAGTCTCTCCCAATCTGGGAGACAGGAGCTTAACCTGGCTCTACCTAAACCCTGCCCCTGCCCTACTACCCCCTGGGGATTGACCATTCAGTGGCTCCCCTGGACCTTTCATTCATTCATTCATTCAATAGTATTTATTGAGCACTTACTATGTGCAGAGCACTGTACTAAGCGCTTGGGATGAACAAGTTGGCACCAGATAGAGACAGTCCTTGCCGTTTGACGGGTTTACAGTCTAATCGGGGGAGACGGACAGACAAGAACAATGGCACTAAACAGCGTCAAGGGGAAGAACATCTCGTAAAAACCGATGGCAACTAAATAGAATCAAGGCGATGTACAATTCATTAACAAAATAAATAGGGCAATGGAAATATATACAGTTGAGTGGACGAGTACAGTGCTGTGGGGAAGGGAAGGGAGAGGTGGAGGAGCAGAGGGAAAAGGGGAAAAAGAAGGTTTAGCTGCGGAGAGGTAAAGCGGGGGTGGCAGAGGGAGTAGAGGGAGAAAAGGAGCTCAGTCTGGGAAGGCCTCTTGGAGGAGGTGAGTTTTAAGTAGGGTTTTGAAGAGGGGAAGAGAATCAGTTTGGCGGAGGTGAGGAGGGAGGGCGTTCCAGGACCGCGGGAGGACGCGGCCCAGGGGTCGACGGCGGGATAGGCGAGACCGAGGGACGGTGAGGAGGTGGGCGGCGGAGGAGCGGAGCGTGCGGGGTGGGCGGTAGAAAGAGAGAAGGGAGGAGAGGTAGGAAGGGGCAAGGTGATGGAGAGCCTCGAAGCCTAGAGTGAGGAGTTCTTGTTTGGAGCGGAGGTTGATAGGCAACCACTGGAGTTGTTTAAGAAGGGGAGTGACATGCCCAGATCGTTTCTGCAGGAAGATGAGCCGGGCAGCGGAGTGAAGAATAGACTGGAGCGGGGCGAGAGAGGAGGAAGGGAGGTCAGAGAGCAGCCTGACACAGTAGTCTAGCCGGGATATAACGAGAGCCCGTAGCAGTAAGGTAGCCGTTTGGGTGGAGAGGAAAGGGCGGATCTTGGCGATATTGTATAGGTGAAACCGGCAGGTCTCGGTAACGGATAGGATGTGTGGGGTGAACGAGAGAGACGAGTCAAGGATGACACCGAGATTGCGGGCCCGAGAGACGGGAAGGATGGTCGTGCCATCCACTGTGATAGAGAAGTCTGGGAGAGGACCGGGTTTGGGAGGGAAGATGAGGAGCTCAGTCTTGCTCATGTTGAGTTTTAGGTGGCGGGCCGACATCCAGGTGGAGATGTCCCGGAGGCGGGAGGAGATGCGAGCCTGAAGGGAGGGGGAGAGGACAGGGGCGGAGTTGTAGATAATAATAATAATAATGTTGGTATTTGTTAAGCGCTTACTATGTGCCGAGCACTGTTCTAAGCGCTGGGGTAGACACAGGGGAATCAGGTTGTCCCACGTGGGGCTCACAGTCTTAATCCCCATTTTACAGATGAGGTAACTGAGGCACAGAGAAATTAAGTGACTTGCCCAAAGTCACACAGCTGACAAGTGGCCGAGCCGGGATTCAAACCCATGAACTCTGACTCCAAAACTCGTGCTCTTTCCACTGAGCCATGCTGCTTCTCAAAAAGGTTATCAGGTTGTCCCACTTGGGGCTCACAGTCTTGATTCCCATTTTACATATGAGGTAACTGAGACACAGAGAAGGTAAATGACTTGCCCAAAGTTACACAGCTGACAAGTGGGGAGTCGGGATTAGAACCCCCGACCTCTGACTCCCAAGCCCGGGCTCTTTCCAATGAGCCACGCCACTTCTCTAATCAGCTATCTGCGTAGAGATGGTAGTCAAAGCCGTGAGAGCGAATGAGTTCACCAAGGGAGTGAGTGTAAATGGAGAACAGAAGAGGGCCAAGAACTGACCCTTGAGGAACTCCAACAGTTAAAGGATGGGAGGGGGAGGAGGCTCCAGCGAAGGAGACCGAGAATGACCGGCCAGAGAGGTGAGAGGAGAACCAGGAGAGGACAGAGTCCGTGAAGCCAAGGTGAGGTAAGGTATGGAGGAGTAGGGGATGGTCAACAGTGTCAAAGGCAGCAGAGAGGTCAAGGAGGATTAGAATGGAGTAGGAGCCATTGGATTTGGCAAGAAGGAGGTCATGGGTGACCTTAGAGAGAGCAGTCTCGGTAGAGTGGAGGGGACGGAAGCCAGATTGGAGGGGGTCTAGGAGAGAATGGGAGTTAAGGAATTCTAAGCATCGATTGTAGACGACTCGTTCTAGGATTTTGGAAAGGAAGGGTAGTAGGGTGACAGGGCGATAACTGGAGGGGGACGTGGGGTCGAGAGTGGGTTTTTTTAGGATGGGGGAGACGTGGGCATGTTTGAAGGCAGCGGGGAAGGAGCCATTGGAGATTGAGTGGTTAAAAATAGAAGTTAAGGAAGGTAGGAGGGCAGGGGCAATGGTTTTAATAAGGTGAGAGGGAATGGGGTCCGAGGCGCAGTTGGAGGGGGTGGCACTTGCGAGGAGGGAGGAGATCTCCTCTGAGGATACTGCAGGGAAGGATGGGAAAGTAGGGGAGAGGGTTGGTGGCGGGGAGGGGAGAGGCGAAGGGGTGACTTTGGGGAGCTCAGACCTGATCGTGTTGATTTTCGTGAGGAAATAGGGGGCCAGATCATTGGGGGTGAGAGATGGGGGAGGGGGAGGAACAGGGGGCCTAAGGAGAGAGTTAAAGGTCCGGAACAATCGGCGGGGGTGACGGGCATGGGTGTCGATGAGGGAGGAGAAGAAGTTTTGCCCGCGGAGGAGAGGGCAGAGTTAAGGCAGGAAAGGATAAATTTGAAGTGTGTGAGGTCGGCTTGGCGCTTGGACTTTCGCCAGCAGCGCTCGGCAGCTCGAGCATAGGAGCGTAGGAGGCGGACGGAGGAGGTGATCCGGGACTGTGGGTTAGTGGAGCGAGAGCGGCGGAGGGAAAGGGGGGCGAGAGAGTCTAGATGAGTAGAGAGGGTGGAGTCGAGAGCGGAGACCTGATCATCGAGAGTGGGAAGAGAGGACAGGGCGGCAAGGTGAGGAGAGATGCTATTGGAAAGACAGATGGGATCGAGAGAGCGGAGGTCTCTGTGGGGCAGTAGTGAAGATTTGCAGGGGGAGGGAGTGTGAGAGATGAGGCAGGTGAAAAGGTTATGGTCAGAGAGAGGGATTTCAGAGTTGGTGAAATGGAATAGAATGGAATGGAATGGACCTGAAATGGAAAAGCCTAATGTTACCAGTCAGTCAGGTGGTGTCAAGGCCAGGCTTTGCAGAGAATTTAGTGAATGCATTTCCAGAAATAGGGCACATGCACAAGTGACATGTGGGTTATCAATCAATCAATCATATCTATTGAGCCCTTATTGTGTGCATAGCACTGTACGAAGCTACAACACAACAAGCCTGCCCACAACAAGCTTACAGTCTAATAATAATGATGGCATTTGTTAAGCGCTTTACTATGTGCCAAGCACCGGTCTAAGAGCTGACTGTTCTAAGCCCTAGACTGTTCCAAGTCTAGGCAGGGAAAGACAGACATTAATATAAATAAATTACATATATGTACATAAGTGCTGTAGGGCTGGGAGGGAGGGATGAATGAAGGGAGCAAGTTATGGCGATGCAGTAGGGAGATGGAGAAGA
The DNA here is from genome assembly GCF_004115215.2 of Ornithorhynchus anatinus. NCBI lineage: Eukaryota > Metazoa > Chordata > Mammalia > Monotremata > Ornithorhynchidae > Ornithorhynchus > Ornithorhynchus anatinus. Next base: position 17,233,931 of record NC_041747.1, on the reverse strand, counting down.
AGGAAGGAGGGTTTAGCCTTCAATAAGACTTTGGGAGAGAGTAATTGTCTGTTGGACATGAGGAGGGAGGCTGTTCCAGGTCAGAGGTAGGTTGTGGGCGAGAGGTTGGCGGGGAGATAGGCGAGATCGAAGAACAGTGAGAATGTTAGCATTGGAGGAGCGACGTACGTGGGCTGGGTTGTAGTAGGAGAGTAGAGAGGTGAGGTAAAATGGGGCAAGATGGTGGAGTCCTTTAAATCCAATGGTGGGTTTTTGTTTGATGCAGAGGTGGATAGACAACCTTTGGAATTTCTTGAGGAGTGGGAAAACATGGCCTGAACATTTTTGTAGAAAAATGATTCAGGCAGAAGAGTGAAGTATGTACTGGAGTGGGGAGAGGTAAGCTCATCAGTGGACTTACCCAGCGCAGATTCAGCTCAAAAAAGGGGATTTCTGAAAATCTAATTGACCAATGACTAGTGACTCCTGGGTGATAATGAACATGTGAAAGATTCTTCCTTATTCACTATTTCTAGAAGAAAACATTCACGCCTTCCATGTGTGCTTGGTAGCCTGTTGAAGAATCTGAAAGGTTCAGAAAGACATGAACTCCTTCTGGACAGCGATCAAGCCTACCACCTCTTTTGTATTGCACTCTCCTAAGTATCTAGTAGAAGCAGCGTGGCTCAGTGAAAAGGGTCAGGGCTTAGGAGTCAGAGGTCATGTGTTCTAATACCAGCCCCACCACCTGTCAGTTGTGTGACTTTGGGCAAGTCACTTGACTTCTCGATGCCTCAGTGACCTTATCTGTCAAATGGGGACTAAAACTGTGAGCCCCACATGGGACAACCTGATTACCCTGTATCTGACCCAGCACTTAGAACAGTGCTCGGCAAATTTAGACTGCTCCCGTGTAGACTGTGAGCCTGTCACTGGGCAGGGAATTTTTTTCTCCCCCTATTAGACTGTGAGCCCGTCATTGGGCAGGGATTGTCTCTATCTGTTGCCAAATTTTACATTCCAAGTGCTTAGTACAGTGCTCTGCACGTAGTAAGTGCTCAATAAATACTATTGAATGAATGAATTGAATGAATCCAGTCCAGTGCTCTACAGCAGTTAGCACTCAATAAGCACCCCTGAATGACTGATTGATTGAATAGGGTCTTGGAAAGAAAAATCTAGCCTGCACATGGGTTCTGTTCTTCGCAGTAGTCTTTACTCAGGTACAATGTTATTGGAAGTTACATAATTTCCATTGGAAACCATGGGAAAGATGTGTCCATTATGGGCCTTAATATACACATTTTAAATGTGAGACAACTGTTGGAATATAAATTTGAAAAGTACTTTCTATACTAGAAGGAAATGATAAGAACTGTTGAGTCCTCTGAGAAAATTGAGAACATCTAGTTGTTTTAAAATTGGATCAAGTTCTGCTTACCATAAGAAAAATCATCTTAAAAACTGCCAAGGCATAAACCATTTCAGTAGAAAACATCAATATGGAAAATATATTGACATTTCCTTTTTAAAATTGGAGTCACTTTCTACTCCTATGAATGAATTTTTAAAAATTTTGTCTCTTTTTCTGTTCTCCTCTCTTTCTTTCTCTCTCACACATTGACACACATACACACACACACACACACAGACATTACCCTATTTATTTTGTTAATGAGATGTACATCCCCTTGATTCTATTTATTGCTATTGTTTTTGTCTGTCTCCCCCGATTAGACTGTAAGCCCATCACTGGGCAGGGATTGTCTCTATCTGTTACTGAATTGTACATTCTAAGTGCTTAGTACAGTGCTCTGCACATAGTAAGCACTCAATAAATACTATTGAATGAATGAATGAATGAAAAAGAGGAAATGAGGTCGCCTCTTGGAGGAGAGGTACCTTCAATAAACATTGAAGGTGGGAAGAACAATTGTCTGTAGTTTATTTTAGTGTCTCATTCCCTTGCTAGATTAAAAGCTCTTGAAAGGCAGGAACCATGTCTACTATCTCTACTGTATTCTCCCATAAATGTGTTTCCATTCTACACTTTAGATAGAACACTTTGGGGACTGATAATGCATGTCTTCCTGGATAAAACATGATATGATACTGGAAGAAATGATTTTCTTCATGCCTGCAGTTGGTGCCAAATCTGGGACTGTTTTGGCCCATGGCTTGGTGGTCTTGCAACCCCCCCCCATGTAATCCTTGACACAGATGACATCATAAATCCTATCGTGGGGTGACATTACACATCCACCCATACCCCATACTGTAACTCCTTCTGCCTTCAAATTCCCCAGACTACAGTTCTCCCCAAATTCCAAATCCTTTGTGAAAAATACAAGATCATCCACATTCGCGTACGTGGCTCTGGGCATATTAGTAGCTGTGGGTTGGCATGACACTCTTCCGTACGCTTTGAACTGTGGTAGATTGGGATGTTCTGGCCGGCAGCTGCATTGGTGCCAGTCCCAGCCCAGGCCCTCAAGGCTGCAACCACAGAACCAGTGTTATAAGATTCTGCAGTGCCAGCCCAAATCCATGCACCTGTGGCTGGGACCATAGCAGCAGTGATTTGAAATCCCATGGAAGCTGAGTCAGTCTGTGTCTCAGCAGCATTCATTCATTCAATCATATTTATTGAGCGCCTACTGTGTGCAGAGCACTGTACTACATGTTTGGAGAGTACAAGTCAGCAACACAGAAAGACAATACCTGCCCACAATGGGCTTACAGTCTAGAAGCAGGGAGACAGCCATCAAAACAAGTAAACAAGCATCAAAAGCATCATTATAAATAAGTAGAATTATAGATTTTATATCTATACAGATCAAAACAAGTAAACAGGCATTAATATAAATAAATAAAATTATAGATATATAAATATATACACAAGTCCTGTGGGGTGGGGAGAGGGGGTTGAGCAAAGGGAGCGAGGCGGGGCAACATGAAGGGGAGGGGGAGCTGAGGAAAAGAGGGGCTTAGTCTGGGAAGGCCTCCTGGAGGAGGTAAGCCTTCAATAGGGCTTTGAAGGGGGGAAGTGTGATTGGCAGATTTGAGGAGAGAGGGCATTCCAGGACAGGGAAAGGATATGGGCCAGGGGTCAATGGTGGGACAGGCGAGAACGAGGCACCAGAGGAGTGTAGTGTGCAGGCTGGGATGTAGTAGGAGAGAAGGGAGGTAAGGTAGGAGGGGGTAAGGTGATGGAGAGCTTTGAAGCCAATAGTGAGGAGTTTTTGCTTGATGTGGAGGTTAATAGGCAACCACTCGAGATTTTTGAGGAGGTGTTGCCCAGATTGTTTCTGTAGAAAGAACAGATCAGGGCATCAGAGTGAAGTGTAGACTGAAGTGGAGAGCGACAGGAGGTTGGGAGATCAGAAAGGATGCTGACGCAGTAATCTCGTCGGGTTAGGATGCGTGATTGTACTAACATGGTAGCAGTTTGGATGGAGAGGAAAGGGCAGATCTTGGTGATGTTGTGAAGATGAGACCTGATGGTTTTGGTGACGGATTGGATGTGTGGGGTGAATGAGAGAGTGCAGTCAAGGATGACGCCGAGGTTGCAGGTTCGTGAGACGGGAAGGATGGTAGTGCCGTCCAAAGTGATAGGAAAGTCAGGGAGAGGATAGAGTTTGGGAGGGAAGATGAGCTCAGTCTTGGACATATTGAGTTTTAGGTGACGGGAGGACATCCAGGAGGAGATGTCCAGAAGGCAGGAGGAGAGGTGCATGTGGGGGGAGTGAGAGAGATTAGGGGAGGGGATATAGATTTGGGTATCATCTGCATAGAGATGATAGTTGAAGCCATGGGAGCAAATCAGTTCACCAAGGGAGTGAGTACAGATGGAAAATAGAAGGGGACCAAGAACTGACTCTTGAGGAACCCCCACAGTTAGTGGATGGGAGGGGAGGAGGAGCCCATGAAGGAGACTGAGAATGAATGGCCAGAGAAATAAGGGGAGATCCAAGAGAGGACAGAGTCAGTGAAGCCAAGGTTGGATAATGTGTTGAGGAGAAGGGGATAGTTAACGGTGTCAAAGGCAGCTGAGAGGTCAAGGAGGATTAGGATGCAGCAGCAGAAGCAGCAACAGTGCTATGAAATCCCATGGAGTTGGCAGGAGCAGTCAAGGTGCTGGTGGTAGTGGGAAGGTGGGAGATGCCCACAGCGGCATGTGGGGATGGAAGATGGCAGTGGTGGTCCAGGCCCTTGTGGAGGCAGGAAACTGGGAGATGTCCATGGGGGCGTGAGGGGGAGGAAGATGGCAAGTGCGGTGGGGGAAGCAGGCCACAGAGGGGGATGGGAAGTGAAGGTGGGAGGAGGAAGTCGGGGCCCATGGGAGTAAGTAAGTAAGTGTGGAGGCCGCAGGTGCCACCATTAGGCTTGGGCTGGACCCCCCTATAGTTGCAACATCATTCATTCACTCACTAGTATTTATTGAGCACTTACTATGTGCAGAGCACTGTACTAAGTGGTTGGAATGTACAATTCATCAACAGATAGAGAAAATCCCTGCCCAATAACGGGGCTCCCAGTCTAAACGGGTAATAATGATGGGGGTGTGGGGCTTCTTAGTTCCCATGGGCCTCATGAGTCCCAGGCCCAGGGATTAAGCCCCATCAGCCCCTGCAATAATTCAGTCCTTCCTGCAATTTCAGATCAAGGAAAGAGTACCTGATACTCCCGCAGTCTTTCCTTTAACCATAGACACCACCACCATCCTCCCTCTCTGTCTCACAAGCTCGTAACCTTGGCATTATCCTTGACTCATCTCTCACATTCAACCAATATATTCATTCTGTCACCAAATTCTTTTGGTTCTCCCTTCACAACATCTCTAGAATCGGCCCTTTCCTCTCTATACAGCTGTTTCCCACACTGATCCAAGTACTTCTCATAACTCATATCTCGGCCTTCACTACTGCATCCGTCACCTCGCCGACCTCTACCTCCTGTCTTTCCCCACCCTAGTTCATACTTTATTCTGCTTCCCAGATCCTTTTTCTGAAAAACCATTCACTGCGTATCTCTCCACTCCTGAAAAACCTGAAATAGCTGTCCAGCCATTTCCACATCAAATCGAAACTGCTTAACATCATCTATAAGGCACTTTATCAACTGACCCCCTCCTACTTAACCTCACTGATCTATTACAACCCAACCTGCATGTTTCGCTTCTCTAATGCTAACCTACTCACTGTACTTTCATGTCACCTGTCTCACTGCTCACCCCTTGCCCACATCCTCCTCTGGCCTGGAGCTCTCTTCCCCTCATATCAGAGAGAACTTACTGTGAGCAGAGTCTAACAACTCTATAGTGTTTTAGTCTCCCAAGTTCTTAGTGCAGTGTTCTGCTTGCAGTAAGTGCTCAATAAACACCACTGATTGATTGATTCCTTCATTCAATCGTATCAATTGAGCACTTACTAAGTGCAGAGCACTGTACTAAGCGCTTGCAATGTACAATTTGGCCCAGATAGAGACAATCCCTGCCCAACAACAGGTTCACAGTTTGATCAGCACTCTCCCCCCTTCAAAGCCCTCCTAAAATCACAGCTGCTCCAAGAGGCCTTCTCCAACTAAGTCATCATTTCTCCTACTTGCTCTGCCTTCTGCATCACCTATGCAGTTGGATCTGTAAACCTTAAGAACCTGATATCCATCCCCCCTTTACCCCCATGGCACTTAGGTATATATTCTTCCACTCTGGCATTTCCCCTATCTGTAAATTATTTCATACTCTCATCGAGAGTATAAGCTCCTTAAGGGTGTGGATTTTCTCTACGAACTCCATTGTATTTTACTCCTCCAGGTGTTTAGCACAGAGCTCTGCACCCAGTAAGCCCTCAAAAAATATAACTGATGGTTTGATTCACTATCTTGGTGACCAACAGCCTCACCTCTGGCCCTGGTCCCTTTCTAGGCTGTGTGGCTGTGACCCTTATACATAGAAATAATTGCAGCTCCAACCAACTAAATCAGTCTGGGCAATAAGGAGGTGGGTTCTTTTGAGGGTGTACAAGAAGGCAGTATGAGGAATGGCAGAATAAGGAACAAAGAGATGGAGGAGACAGATGGCAAGGAGCAAGAAGTGGGGCAAGGGATCCAGAGAGAGAGAGACAGAGAGAGAGCATGCAAATAAGGGGGGAGCAGTCTCTCTCAGCCACCATTTCCTCTGCACTGGTAATGCTGTAGAAGCCTGGGCTACACTGGTGATAATTATTCAATCAACAGTAGATCAATAGAGGAAATCAATCAATCAAAATAGAAACCCAGGTCTCCTGATTCCCAGGATCATGCTCTTTCCAATTAGCCACCCAGCCTCCCTGAATAGACCTAATTCGCTGAATGGGTTCCATATGGTTCACAGGATTTTTCTCTCTAAAAAAAAGGCCCAGCTTCCAGTTCAGAGCCCGTCTGGGAGTTGGGGAGTGAGGATCAGCAAGGAGGGAGAATGGGAAGGAATGCTGATTGGGGGTAGGGAGGAGACAGAAGCCGAGTTGCCTCAATGATAAGTCCTCCCAGGGCCTTGCTCTCAAACTGCCTTGCTTCAGTGCAGCAGGAAGGTAGAAGCAGAGGCAGAGCACAGCGTCCACACACCTTAGAAGTTGGGAAGGCTGGTGCTGTGACTGTGACTGTGGCACTCTGCTCCTCTGGCCAAAACACCCTGTCAAGGTTTTGGTTTTTGTTTCTTGTATTTTCCCCTCTATTCATTCATTCATTCATTCATTCATTCATTCATTCATTCGTATTTATTGAGAGCTTACTGTGCGCAGAGCACTAAGCGCTTGGAATATACAATTCAGCAACAGAGACAATCCCTGCCCAAAAACGGGCTCACAGTCTACAAGGGGGAGACAGATAGCAAAACAAAGCAAGTAGACAGGCATCAATACCACCAAAATAGATAAGTAGAATCATAGTTATATACACATCATTAATAAAATAATGTAAACAATATATACAAATATGCACAAGTGCTGTGGAGAGGGGAAGGAGGTAGAGCAGAGGGAGGGAATGGGGGTGGAAGGGAGGAGGGGCAGAGGGAAAGGGAAGGCTCAGTCTGGGAAGGCCTCCTGGAGGAGGTGAGCTCTAGACTGTGGCTCTAGACTGTAAGGTCATTGTGGGCAGTGAACCTGTATACAAACTCTGTTACAGTGTACTCTCTCAAGTTCATCCATTCAATTGTATTTATTAAGCTCTGACTCTATGCTGAGCACTGTACTAAGCACTTGGGAAAGTACTATACAACAATAAAGAATGACAATCCCTGCCCACATTGAGCTCACAGTCTTGGGGGTGGGGTGGGGGGGGAGACAGACATCAATACAAATAAATAAAATTACAGATATATACATAAGTGCTTTAGGGCTGGGAGTCGGGGGGAAGAGACAAGGAAGTAAGTCAGGGTGATGCAGAAGGACATGGAAGATGATATAAAGTGGGGCTTAATCTGGGAAGGCCTCTTGGAGATGTGCCTTCAGTAAGTCTTTGAAAGAGGGGAGAGTAATTGTCTGGCAGATTTGAGGAGGGAGGGCATTCCAGGCCAGAGGCAGGACGAGGGTCTGGGGTCAGTGGCGAGACAGGTGAGATGGAGGCCCAGTGAGGTTAGCACTAGAGGAGCGAAATATGTGGGCGGGGTTGCTCTGTACACAGTGAGTGCTCAATAAATATGATTGATTGATCCATGTTCTTGTCTTTTATGTTTGTGTTTTCTTTCATATTTCTTTATGTGTCTATGTCTTGTGCCAAAAAGTACTATACCTCCTCTACCTGGTTGCATAGGCCAGGGAGGCAGGTGGGCTAGACGGTGAGTCCTTTGGATTTCTTTGAGCGATGTTTACAAAGGTTATAAAACGGACAGAATCTTTAAGAAAAGCAGCATGGCTTAGTGTGAAGAGCATGGATTTGGGAGTCAGAGGATGTGGATTCTAATCTTGGCTCTGCCACTTGTCTGTTGTTTAACCTTGGGCAAGCCACTTAACTTCTCTGTGCCTCAGTTACCTCATCTGTAAAATGGGGATTAAGACTGTGAGCTCCAAGTGGGACAACCTGATTACCTTCTATCTATGTGCTTGGCACATAGTAAGCACTTAACAAATGCAATAATTATTATTTATTATTATTAATAATAATACAAGCTCTTCATTTTTTCCTGACCCTTAGCTCAGTTATGCATGTATCATCCCTAAACCTGAACTACCAGCAGGCAACCTTGATTCCTAGCTAGGGTTTGTGAGGACAGTGGGTGCAAGTAATTCCTAGCCCAATCCTTGATATCTCCCCTTCCCTGGAGCAGTTTCCCAGTGCTCATCAAGTCAGCCTGTCAAGATTCCATCTGCTCCCTCTCCCTTAATGGGCCGAGATCTCCTGTGTAAACTTCAGGCCACACTTAAACGTGAGGAGAAGGGAATCAGGCTAACTATTGGGAGTCTCCTTGGTAAATGGGACCCAAGGAGCCAAGGCTCCCTGATGGTAATTGCTGAAGTCCTCATGGAAACTGATGACCCCATTTTGCTTACTTTGCCACCAAGCCTTTGGAGCTCTCAGACATGGGTTTCCTCCGGGCAAGTGAACCAGTTAAGATCAATATCCTGCTCCACAAATTTTTCCCTGTGTCCGGCAATATCCTATGTCACCTGAGGGCCGTGCAGGGTTGGATCCAATTATCTCTGAGATCTTGGAAAACAAAATCCTTGTTGAGTGCAGTTCTCCCTGCAATACTCCAGTGTTGCCAATAAGTAAGCCAGGAAACACCCCAACTTACCATTTCATACAGAACCTGCAGGTTATTAATGCTTATGTCACCTCTATTCATGCAGTGGTCCCTAGCCCGACCTCAGTAATTAGCGGAATTAGCTCACGGGCTCAGGCATTTACCTGTATAGATTTGAGCAGGGCATTATTTACTATCCCAATATCCCCTGAAAGCCAGTGCCTTTGTGCCTTTCCTTGGGATAAGTGTCAGCTGACCTGGACACGATTGCCCCAGGGGTTCGTGCATTCCCCTACTATCTTTTCCAAAGCGCTTTACAAGGCTCTTTTACCGTCTGGTTTCCCAGTGGAGTGGGAATGTTTCAATATGTAGATGATATTTTGATTACTGGTGAATCTGAGGAATTGTACAGGCAGGGCTCTCTCATGCTTCTGCAACATTTGTTTGCTATTGGCCTCAAGATTAGGCATAAGAAGTTGCAGTGGTGTCAAAGGCAGGTAATATACTTGGGGTTCATTCTCCAGACAGGGGAGAGAGCGATTGCCCCTAGTTGTACCTTGCCCTGGCCTACCACCAAGCGTGAGCTTCGGGGCTTCCTTGGAGCGGCAGGATTTTGCCAGGCTTGGATCCCTGAATTCGGACTGATAACCCGTTTGCTCTTTCAGCTCCTGAAGAAGGAGTCTCCTGACCCCCTTGATTGGTCCTCAGAAGTGGAGTCTGCCTTTCACAACCTTAAAGTCAGCTTGAGTTCAGCCCCTGCCCTAGGGCTGCTGGACTATGAAAAACCCTTCTTACTCTATGTGCATGAGAAGATGGGGGTGGCCTCCGCGTACTCTGCCAAACATTGAGTCCCCACTGCCGCCCAGTTGCATATTATTCAGTCCAACTCGACCCAGTAATGTTGGGACAGATCCCCTGCATATGCTGTACTGCTGCAGCAGTTCTGCTCTTAGAAAAGGTGCAGGACATCCTTCTGGGCCATAAGGTTATTCTCCGTGCTCCACATGATGTAGTCCTTTTACAACGGAGTGCTGCTACACAGGCACTGTCAGTTTCTCGTTTAACCCGGTATGAGCTGGCCTTGCTTGAAAATCCCCAGATTCAAGTGGAAAGATGTGGAGTTTTGAACTCCACCACACTCATGGGCCCAGATCTCCTTGGTAGGGGTGGGGAGGAACACAAGTGTGAGGAGGTTGTTCAAACCGTGGTGGTGGCCCTCTCTGATCTCCAGGGTACTTCTTTGGAGTTGGCAGATGTGAATTTGTTCACCTATGGCTCGTCTTTTATGGACCAGGGTAAATGCTACACTGGGGGTGCAGTGATCTCTCACGATTCTGTTTTATGGGCCGGATCTCTCCCTTCCTCGTGTAGTGCTGAGGCGGCTGAGCTCGAGCCTTTGATTCAGGCCTTTCACCTGGCTAAGGGATTGCACGCTAATATTCACACCGATTCCAAGCACGGCATTGACATTTGCCATACAACCGGTGCCTTGTGGCAGAGCCGAGGTTTCTTGACCTCCGGAGGAAAGCCGGTAGTGAATGGTGAGCAAGTAGCCCATCTTTAGCTGCCATCAGACTTCCCATTGCTCTCGCTGTTATTCATGTTAAAGCGCACACCCGGGGAAAGGACTCAGTTAGTCTGGGAAGCCATAAAGCTGACCAAGCCTCTCGCTGGGCTGTGTGACACATGCCCGACCCTCCTCTGGAGGCTCTCAACACTGTAGTCACTGCGACTCAGCCTGGTTTTCTGATTACGGAGAAGGAGCGATCCAAATGACGTACTAAATATGAGGCTGTCGAGCGTAATGGGTTTTTCCGGGTTCCGGATGGCCATCCATTACTTCCTGCAAGTGCACTTAGAGTCATTTGTCTACAGACTCACCAGAATACCCACTATGGAGCCAGTGCCCTGGCTGCCACAGTTTTACATCACTGATTTGCTCCTGATATCCATCCTGTGGCCAAGCAAGTGACGAAGGTCTGTCCCATCTACCAGAGCTTTAATGCCAACGGACCTCGGGACCTTCCCCAGGGTGCCAAGCCTGGGTTTACCACCCCTTTGAGGGGCTCCAGATCGATTTCATTATCCTCCCTAGGGCTGAAGGGTATCGTTATGTTCTGACCATCATCGACCACCTTACAGGTTGATTAGAGGCCTACCCCGGCCCAGCACTCAACTGCTGCGTTGGTTGCTAAGGTGTTGTTATGGGAGGTTATGCCGCGATTTGGGCCCCCTTCTGTCATTGATTCGGATCAGGGTTCCCCTTTTACTGAGTCCATTTTGGCTGAGGTCTATAGCTGTCTAGGTATTGAGAGGAGCCTGCCCACTCCCTACCATCCCCAGAGGTCAGGAAAAGTTGAGAGGGCTAATCGGGAATTGAAAACTATGTTAGGGAAATTGTGTATGGAGACACATTTAAAGTGGCCTCAGGTCCTTCCCATTGCACTGTTACAACTATGTTCCCGTCTTCGAGGGGATTTGAAGATCTCCCCATATGAGTTACTGTTTGGTCACCCCCCTCCCGCTGAAGAAACGCTCTGGGCATGTCACTCCCCTTCTTAAAAACCTCCAGTGGTTGTCTATCAACCTCTGCACAAAACAAAAACTTCTCAGTCTAGGCTGCAAGGCTCTCCATTACCTTGCCCCCTCCTACCTCTCCTCCCTTCTCTCTTTCCACTGCCCACCCCGCACGCTCCGCTTCTCTGCCACCCACCTCCTCACCATCCCCTGTTCTCGCCTATCCCGCCATCAACCCCTGGGCCACGTCCTCCTGCTGTCCTGGAATGCCCTCTCTCCTCACCTCCGCCAAACTAATTCTCTTCCCCTCTTCAAAACCCTACTTAAAGCTCACCTCCTCCAAGAGACCTTCCCAGACAGAGCTCCCCTTTTCCCTCTGCTCCCTCTGCTCCCCCTCTACGCCCCCTTCACCTCTCCTCAGCTAAACCCTCTTTTCCCCCCTTTCCCTCGGGTCCTCCCACTCTCCCTTCCCAACCCCTCAGCACTGTACTTGTCAGCTCAACAGTATATATTTTCATCGCCCTATTTATTTTGTTAATGAGATGTACATCACCTTGATTCTATTTATTTGCTATTGTTTTAATGAGATGTTCATACCCTTGATTCTATTTATTGCTATTGTTCTCATCTGTCTCCTCCGATTAGACTGTAAGCCCGTCAAAGGGCAGGGACTGTCTGTTACTGATTTGTACATTCCAAGCGCTTAGTACAGTTCTCTGCACAGAGTAAGCACTCAATAAATACTACTGAATGAATGAATGAATGAGAGGTCCCAAGACCAGATCAATCTATCACTCTCATGGGAGGAGATAAAACCCTGGCAAAGTACCTAGTCTCCCTGCAGGAGGAATTGAATGCCTTCCAGGGGGATGCCATCAGCTGCCAAGCAGTGCCCTTAAACAGTAACCTAGACCCCTTTGAGGCTGGGGACTGGGTTTGGGTTAAAAGGATGACAGGGAAACTCTTACTCTCTCCTTCCTGGGAAGGCCCCTTCTAGGTCCTTCTCACCACATCCTCGGCAATACACATTGCCAAGCAGTCATCCCTCGCAAGTCAAGCCAGCGGTCATGGATGGTTCTCTGGGCAAGAGACCTACGGACGGTGGAATTGATCCAACGAAGAATCCACAACCCCATACTCCAATTTCTGCTCTATGTCACAGACGGTCCTTGACTGGATGGATGATCTTGTGAGACTCAGGAGCCCTTTGGCCACCATTATCAGACTGATCTGTGATCCTGCAGTGGTTAGCACACCTAGGATCAAAGGGGGGATTGTACTGGATGATTTACCACCCTGTCTCTGTTCTGTCTCCTACCCATATTGTGCTAGACATCCTGTCTCCATTTAATCTCCTTCCTGTGGTAGATCAATCAGTTAAATTTGGGTAACTCGTGTCAATTCCATTACCACTCCTAAGAACTGTTCTGAATGGAGGGTGGAGTTCCAGCCATCACAAGGGGGTTGGGTGGGATTTGGGGTGCACAGTGGAAGAGTTGAGGTTGAGTGGAATGCGGAAATGCTTGCAAATAAAGGTACCAGGTTTGGGATGGCTCTGGCTGTTGGACACTCGTACCCCGCTGGGGTGAACGGACGGCAGCCACTTTCCTTCCTTTCCTGCTGTCTCGGCTCGCTCTCTTAAGTCTGTTCATTTCTACACCAAGGTCACGAAAACCTCTCATGCGATTGCGAGATCAGAGTCGTTTCTCTGGTAAAAATCCGTAACACACTGTTTCTGCCCCAGTGCTTGGTACATAGTAAGACTTTAACAAATACCAGTATTATTAGTACTAATAATCAATCAATAATGCTACTTATAATAAGGTAAAATGAAATGATCGTCTCTTCCTTCCAAGCCCTCTCTAAGAAGCCCTAACTGAGAAGCAGCATGGCCTAGTATTCAATAGTATTTATTGAGCGCTTACTATGTGCAGAGCACTGTACTAAGCGCTTGGAATGAACAAGTCAGCAACAGATAGAGACAGTCCCTGACGTTTGACGGGCTTACAGTCTAATCGACGGGCTTACAGTCTAATCGAAACAGTCTAGTAGAAACAGCATAGACCTGGGAGTCAGAGAACTTTAAATTGTAATCCTAGCTGTACCAAATGCTTGCTGTGTCATCATGGGCAAGTCACTTAATAATAATAATGTTGGTATTTGTTAAGCGCTTACTATGTGCAGAGCACTGTTCTAAGCTCTGGGGGAGATACACGGTAACCAGGTTGTCCCACATGAAGCTCATAGTTAATCCCCATTTTACAGATGAAGGAACTGAGGCACAGAGAAATGAAGTGACTTGCCCACAGTCACTTAACTTCTTGGTGGTTCAGATCTCCTGTCTCTCTGCTATTTAGAGTGTGAGCCTCATGCTGAACAGGGACTGTGTCCAACCTAATTTGCTTGTATCTACACCATTGCTTAGCACAGTATTTGACACATAGTAAGTGCTTAAACAAATATAATTTAAAAAAAGTTAGTGAGCCCATAAAACGCTGACTCAAGGCAAGCCCTGGAGCCTCCCCAAAGCTGTTTCCATGTAGTTGTTGATTTGGCTGAGAGGGAAGGCCTGTTTTCAGGAGGCCATTGTCTCAGTTAGGGCCCTAACATTTCCAGACTAGCCCACTGTCCCAGGACCTGGGCCCTGTGACTGTGTTTGGACCTCATCTATACCCTGACAGGTATACTTCTCATCCTTTCATGGGTTCTGAATAATGATAGTGATGATGATTATGATGATGATTATTTATATTAATAACATAATAGTGGTGTTTTTAAGTACTTAATATGTGTCAAGCACCTTACTAAGTGCTTGAGTAGAAACAAAATGATCGGGACAGACACAGTTCCTGTCCCATGTAGGGCTCATGGTCTTAATCCCCATTTTACAGATGAGGTAACTGAGGCACACAAAATGAAGTTACTTGTCCGAGATCACACAACAAGTAACGGAGCCAGGATTAGAACCCCAGTTGTCTGACTCCCAGACCTGGATTCTTTCCACTTGGCCACATTGCTTCCCTGCACCGAAATGCCAGTTATTTCTTCGTGGTAATGAGAATAATTGTGGTATTTAAGCATTTAATATGGGTTGAACAGTGTGCTCAGCCCTGGGGTAAATAAAATAAAATCAGACACAATCCCTGTCTTACATGAGGCTCACAGTTTAAGAGTGAGGAAAAGCAGTATTTAAAACCCATGTTACAGATGAGGAAATCAAGACACAGAGGAGTTAAATGATTTGCCCAAGGTCACTCAGCAAGCAAATGGCAGAGCTGGATTAAATCTCAGATCCTTTGACTCCTAATCCTGTGGTCTTTCTACTAGGACATGCTAGCTCCAAACTCCCTTTAGAAAGCTATGTCAACAGCCAAACTGGACTCCAAAAATTCTCCCTTCCCCAAGCAAAGAACATCCTTATTACTATTTAGTTGGAGATGAATCCAGTGATTGTAATGAGCAGATCCCAGCTATGTGCAGTGTTCCTTTGTTTTGCTTTTCCTTTTTTTTCATGATGTGGGAAAAGGTCAACATACTGTTCATGATTTCAGTTTCCTTATCCTTCTTTGCATTTTCAAACAATGCAAAATGAGTTGAACTAGACCACCCCTTCTGCCTAGCCCTGCTTTGGTCAGGTGGGACATCTTGAGCTCAGTGGAAAGAGCATGGGTTTGGGAGTCAGAGGTCGTGGGTTCTAATCCCGGCTCCACCACTTGTCAGCTCTGTGACTTTGGGAAAGTCACTTAACTTCTTTGTGCCTCAGTTACCTCACCTGTAAAATGGGGATTAAGACTCTGAGCCCCACATGGGACAACCTGGTAACCTTATATCTATCCCAGTACTCAGAAGAGTGCTCGGCACATAGTAATCGCCTAACAAATACCATGATTATTATTATTCAGCTTTTGACTAACAATTCTCGTATTGGAATTATCCACACTGTCATAGAGTCACTTAAGGATTTCAGTGTATTTCTCAGAACAACCAAATTAGCTTGGTACATTCCTGGTCTAATGACAGTGTTAAATGCTCTCCGGAAGAAAGATCCTAGTATTGTTCTCTGTTCTTTTCCTCTATCTCTTTGTGCTACAAAGATGGGCTCTGCTGGACTGCATTTAGATTGCAGCTACATTGCAATTACAGTAATGTACAGTTAACTATATTCTGAGTAACCTATCCTGTAAGATTCTGTCCAGAATTTTCCCAACAGGGTAAAGCTCTGATAATGCTTGGTAGTTTCGATGATGAGGTCTCACCTTTCTTCTTAACCTGTCCATCCTCATGGTATTTTTTTTTGTGGTGTTTGTTAACTTTTACTCTGGGACAGGCACAATTTCAAGCTCTGGAGTAGATAGATACAAGCTAATCAGGTTGAATACAGACCTTGTCCCACATGGACTCACAGTCATAATCTCCAGTTTACAGATGAGTTCACTTCGTTCATTCGTTCATTCATTCAATCATGCTTTGAGTGTATACTGGGTGCAGAGTATTGTACTAAGCAATTGGGAGGGTACAATATAACAATAAACATACACATTCCCTGCCCACAACAAACTTACAGTCTTACTAACTGAAGACACAGAGAAATTAAGTGACTTGCCCAAGGTCACACGGAAGACAAGTGGCCCTCCTGGGAATAGAATCAATGACCTCTGACTTCAAGGCCTGTGAACTTTCCACTAGGGGAGGCTGCTGCTCTTTGCATTTCATCAGTGTTCCATGTGATAAGAAAAGCTCATTTGAGTATAAAGAGATTGGATTCCCAACTCATATGTGGATTTTTCCTGGAATGCCATCAAATCCAGGTACTGTGCCCTTTTTCATGGCTTTGACTGGAGAGGTTACCTCCTTAAAAGTCAGAACTGAGTTCCTGCCTTCATTTTTGATGCTTTTGTGGTAGTAGCCGTAGTAATCCTGGCTCCGACTGGCTCTGCTGTGTGACCTTGGACAAGTCACTTAGCTTCTCTGTGCCTCAGGTACCTCATCTGTAAAATGGGGATTAAGAGTGGGAGCCCCACCTGGGACAATCTCATTATCCCTTATCTACCCCAGCGCTTAGAACAGTGCTCAGCACATAGTAAGCACTTAACAAATACCATACTACTAATAATTATTAGTAGTAGTACTGGTAATCGTAATATTTATTAAATTCTTTCTGTTTGTAGATCACTATACTAAGTACTCAGAAGGAATGCACAGGTGGAAATTACTACTGCAACCCACCTGCAGTCTTTGCTCCTCTAATGCCAACGTTTTTTTCACTGTACCTCGATCTCATCTATCTTGCTGCCAACCTCTCACCTACATCCTGCCTCTGGTCTGGAATGCCTTCCCTCTTCATATCTGACAGACAAATACTCTCCCCTCCTTCAAAGCCTTACTGAAGGAACATTACCTCCAAGAGGCTTTCCCTAAGTTCTACCATGTTGCCTTGACTTGGTCCCTTTATTCAATCCCCTCTCCCAGTCCCACAGCATTTATGTACATACCTGCAATTTTATTTATTTAATTAATGTCTCTCTCCCCCTCTAGACTGGAAGCTCGTTGTGAGCAGGTAATGTATCTGTTATATTGTTATATTATACTCTTCTTAATATGCCTAAAATGGAACTTCTTATCTTTCCACCCAAACCCTGTCCTCCCCCTGACTTTCCCATCACTGTAAACAGCACCACCATCCTTCCTGTCTCACAAGCGCATAATCTTGGCATTATCCTTGATTCCTCTCGCATTCAACCCACATATTCTATTGATCACTAAATCCTGTCAGCTCTTCCTTCACAACATTGCCAAAATCCACCCTTTTCTCTCCATCCAAACTGCTTCCGTGTTAATCCAAATAGTGATCATATCCCTCCTTGTTTACAATATCAGTCTCCTTGCTGACCTCCCTGCTTCCTGTCTCTCCCCACTCCAGTCCATACTTCAGTCTGCTGCCCAGATCATTTTTCTACAAAAACTTCAGGCCTTGTTTCCCCACTCCTCAAAAGCCTTCAGTGGTTGCCCACAGACCTACCGATCAAACAAAACCTTCTCACCATTGGCTTTAAAGCACTTTAAGTCTCCTTGCCCCCTCTTACTGCACCTCACTATTCTCCTACTAAATCTCAGCCCGCACATTTCATTCCTTTAACCTTCTCACAGTACCTTGATCTTGTCTATCTCACTGCCGACCTCTCGCCCATGTCTTGTCTCTGGCCTGGAATGCCTTCCCTCCTCATATCTGACTCTCTTCTTTCCTAAGCCCTCCTTTCCTCCTCTCCCCCTCCTTTCAACATCACCCTTACATGATCCCTTCATGAATTCCCACCTCTCAGCCCCACAGCACTTGTGTACATATCTGTAATTTATTTATTCATGTTTATTTTTCTGTCTCCTCCTCTAGGGTGTGAGTTCATTTTGGGCAGGGAATTTGTTTATTGTTATATTGTACTCTCCCAAGCAGTTAGTAAAGTGCTCCACACACAGTAAATGCTCAGTAAATACGATTGAATAAATGAATGGATGTACAGGGCCTTATACACAGTAAGTGCTCAATAAATATGATTGAATGACTGACTGACTGAATTTGACACAGTTCTTTGGTCTCTGGGGACTCACAATCCAGAAGTATAAGAATTGTGCCTACCAACTATATTACACTTTCTCAAGCACTGTGCACACAATAAGCACTTACTTAATACCTTTGGTTGATTGAAAGGGGAGAGAGGACAAGTGACAGACTCATAAAGAGTTTTTTTTAATTTTTTTTTAAGCTCTTATTATGTGCCAAGGACTGTACTAAGTGTTGGGGTAGATACAAGCAAATCAGGTTGGACACAATCCGTGACCCACATGGGGCTCACAATCTTAGGTGAGGTAACTGAGGCACAGAGAAGTTAAGTGACTTGTCCAGGGTCACCCAGTAAAGAATTGGCAGAGCTGAGATTAGAATCCAGGTCTTTCTGACTCCCAGGCCCATGCTCTACCCACAAGGCCATGCTACTTCAGAGAGTTTCAGAAAGTTGAAACAAAGCACTAAAACAACATGAAGCTATGGAAAAATAGACAAAATCAAAACAAAAAGCAGGAGGGTGCTGTTTCGAGAAGAGTATAATGTCATGCTCTTCAATCTGACAGTCTTGAAGGGCTTCTTTCTGGAAGATTGAAAGCATACTCAGAAAATCATTGACATGTTCCTATCAACTGTGTAAGATTCTATCTTTGTCTGGAATGAAGGTGGATGGGGCCGTAGAGCTGCTGTAGTGATTGATGAGTAAAAGTCCTTAATTTGGTGGGATTGAAGGTAGTCCTAATTGTCTTCAGCACTGGCATCCCCAAACTTGATGTTTCTTAAGTTGCTCTTGTTCTCCATGCCTTGATCTCAATACTGACCCCTCACCCACGTCTTGCCCCTGGCCTGGAACACCCTCTCTCCTCAAATCCAGTAGACAATTACTCTCCCGCACTTTAAAAGCCTTACTGAAGATACATCTCCTCCAGGAGACCTTCTCTGATTAAGCCCCCCCCCTTTACTCTTATTCCACTCCTTTCTAGGTTGCCCTGACTTGCTCTTTCTGTTCTTTCCCCCTCTCAGCCCCACAGCACTTATGTGATAATAATAATAATAATTGTGGCATTTGTTAAATTCTTACTATGTGCCAGGCACTTTTCTAAGTGCTGAGGTGGATACAAGCAAATTGGTTTGGACACAGCCTCTGTCCCACGTGGGGTCCACAATCTCAATCCCCATTTTACAGATGAGGGAACTGGAGCCCAGAGAAGTGAAGTGACTTCCCCAAGATCACACAGCAGACAAGTGGTGGAGTTGGGATTAGAACTCATTACCTTCTGACTGCCAGGCCCATGCTCTATCCACTAAACCATTCTGCCAAGCTGCTATGCTGCTTCCCACTACACCATATCTATAGTATTTTTCATATTAATGGCTGTCTTTCCCCCTCTAGACTATAAGCTTATTGTGGGCAGGGAATGTCTCTTTCTATTATTGTATTCCCTGTACACTGTGTGCTCTGCACACAGTAAGTGCTCAATAAATACGAATGAATGGATGAATGAATGAATGAATGAATGATAGCCTGCATTTGATAATAATCACAATGCAAGGTGTTGCTGATGCATTTTGTGCTTTGTTGAAAGAGATTTTCAAATTTCTGAGTCATTCTTTTATTGCTTTCATTAACAGTGTAGAAATGAGAACCTGATCTACTGACCTGCTAATAATAATAATAATGTTGATATTTGTTAAGTGCTTACTATGTGCCGAGCACTGTTCTAAGTCCTGGGGTAGATACAGGGTAATCAAGTTGTCCCACATGAAGCTCACAGTCTTAATCCCCATTTTACAGATGAGGTAACTGAGGCACTGAGAAGTTAAGTGACTTGTCCAAAGTCACAAAACTGACAGGAGGCAGAGCCAGGATTAGAACCCATGATGTCTGACTCCTAAGCCCGTGCTCTTTCCACTGAGCCATGCTGCTATTGACCTGCTGCTGCTTAGATACTGACCCCCCAGATTCTACATTGTACCCCACCAACTTCTTAAAGGGACTCTCAAAGACAATATGAGTGGGCCTGAAGCAATCACAAATCAACTAAATTGAAAATGACTCTATCTCCTGACATACTGGAGGCAGTGTGGCCTAATGGAGCCAAAGGGCCTTGGCTTCTAATTCAATCTCCATCACTTGTCTGCTCTGTGACCTTGGACAAGTCACTTGACTTATCTGTGCTTCAGTTTCCTCAATAGCAAAATGGGGATTCAATACCTCTTCTCCCTCCTACCTAGATTGGGAGCCCCATGTGGGACAGGGACTGTATTTGGCCTGATTAACTTGTATCTTCCCCCAGTGCTTAGAACAGTGCTTGATGCATACTAAGTGCTTAACAAACGCCATGAAGAACAAAACAAAGCGAAAAACCGTATAACTTACTTTTCATTTTAGCCTTCCAAGCACCAATTACTTCTCAAAATTTTCATTGTCCCTGAGCCAAGCTGTGATGTGAGGCTGGTAATATGTGCCACCATTTCATTTTGAAAGTTGAAAAGCAGCATGGCCTAGTGGAAACAGTGAGAGTCAGGACACCTGGGCTCTAATAGTTCTGCCACTTACCTGCGGTGTGACCTCGGGAAAGTCACTTCATTTCTCTGAGCCTCAGTTGCATAATCTGTAAAATGGGAATTCAATACCTGTTCTCCCTCCCATGTAGGACAGAGACTATGTCCATCCTGATTACCTTGTATTTATTTCAAAGTTTCACACAGTACTTGACGCAGGATAAAGTAGTCAACAAATATTATTATTAAGCAGATAAGAGCTTGGGGAGAGGTTTAGATGGGATGGGACTTTTGTGGGGTGGGAAGCTTATCAGAGAACAGAAACAGAGAAGACAAAGAGACCAAGACTCAGAGGCGAG
Source organism: Ornithorhynchus anatinus (assembly GCF_004115215.2). Taxonomy (NCBI): domain Eukaryota; kingdom Metazoa; phylum Chordata; class Mammalia; order Monotremata; family Ornithorhynchidae; genus Ornithorhynchus; species Ornithorhynchus anatinus. Next base: position 17,213,296 of record NC_041747.1, on the reverse strand, counting down.
AAAGCAGAGAGATGGTGAGACAAAAAGCAAAGATAAGCAGGAAGATGGGAAGGAAAGAAACGAAAGGCCAAGCAGGAGAGAAGCAGTGTGGCCTAATGGATAGACCACAGGCCTGGGAGTCAGAAGGACCTGGATCCTAGTCCCAGTTCCACTACTTGCCTGCTGTGTGACCTTAGGCAAGCCATTTCACTTCTCTATGCCTCAGTTACTTCATCTGTAAAATGGGGATTAAGCCCCATGTGGGTCATGAAGTGTGTCCCACCTGATAAACTTGTATCTGCCCCAGCACTTATAATAATGCCTGGCACACAGTAAGCACTTAACAAATTCCTTTTTTTTAAAGAGAGGTTAGAAAAAAGAGGGAGACACAGCAAGACAGAGAAGAGAGATCTAGAAAGGAGAAAGAAGATCAAAAGACAGACTTTGGAATATATAAAAGGTCCCTATCCAGGGAGCCATGGACAGGAAGAGTCAAGGAGAGAGAAGTCACAACCATACATATTCCCGATGCCAACTGCAAGACAAAAATTCTGACCCCCACACTAGAGCTGGCTGGAGATGCACAAATTTTGCCATCCAGGCTTGAAGCCAGTCCCTGCCAGTCTAAGTCAGCAGGGAGCCAGAGAGGCAGTTCTGTGGGCACAATTCCTCTCCTACCCACTGGTCCTTATGTGTCCCCTGACAGGATACTGCTCACCTGCTTTTTACTTAACTTCTCCCTGTTCTTTAAACAATTCCCAGGCAGAGAAAATCATAAAAGAATCACAAGTTCATTGCAAAATTCCCTCACTGAACCATAAAATACAATCAGAAAGACAGTATAACATATTTAACCCCATTCAGTTGCACCTTATCAAAACACTTGCTCCCTCCTTTCTCCTCTCCTTTACAGCCATCTTCAGCTGTTCACTCTCCAGTGACTTCTTCCCCCCGAGTTCAAACATGCCCATGTCTCCCAACCCTAAAAAAAATTCTACCTTGACCCCAAGTCTCTCTCCAGTCATTATCACATCTCTGCCCCGTCCTCTCCCCTTCCCTTCAGGGTCGTATCTCCTCCTGCCTCCAGGACGTCTCTACCTGGATGTCTGCCCGCCACGTAAAAATCAACATGTCCAAAACTGAGCTCCTTATCTTCCCTCCCAAGCCCTGTCCTCTTCTTGACTTCCCTATCACTGTGGATGGTACGACCATCTTTCCCTTCTCTCAAGCCCGCTACCTCGATCTCATCTTTGACTCAGCTCTCTCATTCACTCCTCACATCCAATCTGTCACCAAGACCTGCTGGTCTCACCTTTATAATATCGCCAAAATCCTCCCTTTCTTCTCCACCCAAACAGCTATCTTACTGGTTCAGGCTCTCATTATATCACCGCTGGATTATTGTGTCAGCCTGCTTTCTGGTCTCCCTTCCTCTTATCTTTCCCCGCTCCAGTCTGTTCTTCATTCCCCTGCCCCGCTCATCTTCCTGCAGAAACGCTCTGGGCATGTCACTCCCCTTCTCAAAAACCTCCAATGGTTGCCTATCAACCTCCACACGAAACAAAAACTTCTCACTCTAGGCTACAAGGCTCTCCATCACCTTTCCCCCTCCTACCTCTCCTCCCTTCTATCTTTCTACTGCCCACCCCATAGGCTCGGTTCCTCTGCCACCCACCTCCTCACCGTCCCCCGTTCTCACCTATCCCATGGTCGACCCCTGGGCCACGCCCTCCCACTGTCCTGGAATGCCCTCCCTCCTCACCTCCGCCAAACTAATTGTCTTCCCCTCTTCAAAGACCTACTGAGAGCTCACCTCCTCCGAGAGGCCTTCCCAGACTGAGCTTCCCCTTTTCCCTCTGCTCCCTCTGCTGCCTCTCTACCCCCTCCTTCACCTCTCTTCAGCTAAGCCCCCTTTCCCCCCCTTTCCCTCTGCTCCTCCCCCTCTCCCTTCTCCTCCCATCAGCACTGTGCTCGTTCGCTCATTTGTACATATTTTTATTACCCTATTTATTTTGTTAATAATGTTGGTATTTGTTAAGCGCTTACTATGTGCAGAGCACTGTTCTAAGCGCTGGGGTAGACATAGGGGAATCAGGTTGTCCCACATGGGGCTCACAGTCTTAATCCCCATTTTACAGATGAGGTAACTGAGGCCCAGAGAAGTTAAGTGACTTGCCCACAGTCACACAGCTGACAAATGGCCGAGCCGGGATTTGAACTCATGACCTCTGACTCCAAAGCCCGTGCTCTTTCCACTGAGCCAGGCTGCTTCTCTAATGAGATGTATATCTCCTTGATTCTATTTATTGCTATTTTTTTTGTCTGTCTGTCTCCTCCGATTAGACTGGAAGCCCGTTAATGGTCAGGGACTGTCTCTATCTGTTGCCAATTTGTACATTCCAAGCGCTTAGTATAGTGCTCTGCACATAGTGAGTGCTCAATAAATACTATTGAATGAATGAATGAATGCATGAATGAATGAATGAATTCTTCTCCAAGGTCTTTGAGCGAGTTGTCTATCCCCGCTGCCTCAAATTCCTCTCCTCTTATTATCTCCTTGAGCCCCTCCAAACTGGCTTCCGTCCCCTTCACTCCACAGAAACCGCGTTCTCAGCGGTCACCAATGATCTCCTTCTTGCCAAGCCCAACAGCCTCTACTCAATCCTAATCCTCCTCAATCTCTCAGCTGCCTTCAACACTTGATCACCCCCTTCTCCTGGAACCATTATCCCATCTTGGCTTCGCTGACACTGTCCTCTCCTGGTTTCTTCTCTTATCCCTCTGGCCGTTCATTCTCAGTCTCCTTCAGAGGCTTCTCCTCTGCCTCCTGCCCCCTAACTGTGGGTGTCCCTCAAGGTTCACTTCTTGGTCCCCTTCTATTTTCCATCTACACCCACTCCCTTGGAGAACTTATTCACTCCCTCAGCTTCAACTACCACCTCTATGCAGATGATTCCCAAATCTACTTCTCTAGCCCTGATCTCGCCCTCTCCGCAGTTTCACATTTAATCCTTGCTCTCAAGACATCTCTACTTGAATGTCCTCCTGTCACCTCAAGCTTTACATGTCCAAAACAAAACTCCTTATCTCCCCACCCAAACCCTGTCCTCCCGCTGACTTGTAGATGGCACCACCGTCCTTCCTGTTTCACAAGCCCATAAGCTTTGCGTTATCCTTGACACCTTTCTCTCATTCAACACATATATTCAATCCATCACTAAATCCTGTCAGTTCCACCTTCACAACATCGCTAAAAATCTACCTTTTTCTCTCCCTCCAAACTGCTACAACATTAATACAATTACTCGTCTTATCCTACCTGGATTACTGCATCAGCCTTCTTGTTGGCCTCCCATTCTTCTGTCTCTCCCCACTCCAGTCCATACTTCACTCTGCTGCCTGGATCATTTTTCTATGAAAACGTTGAGGACATGCCTCACTCCTCAAAAAACTCCAGTGGTTGCCTATCCACCTCCACATCAAACAAAAACTCCTCACCATTGACTTTAAAGCACTCCATCACCTTGCCTCCTCCTACCTCACCTCACTACTCTCCATTCATTCATTCATCAATCATATTTATTAAGTGCTTACTGTATGCAGAGCACTGTACTAAGGGCTTGGGAAAGTAAGTATAGCAATAGTGACAATCGCTGCCTACAATGAGCTCACAATCTGGAAAGGGGGAAGACAGATATCAATACGAATATATAAAATAACAATACATAAGTGCTGTGGGGCAGGGAGAAGGGGGAAGAGCAAAAGGAGCAAGTTGAGGCAATGCAGGAGGGAGTGGGAAATTACGAAAAGTGGAGCTTAGTCTGGGAAGGCCTCTTGGAGGAGATGTGTTTTCAATAAGACTTTGAAGCAGGGGAGAGTAGTTGTCTGGTGTATTTGAGGAGGAAGGGCATTCCAGGCCAGAGGCAGGATGTAGGCCAGCGGTGAGTGAGGAGACAGAAGAGACAGGCACAGTGAGAAGGTTAACACCAGCAGAGGGAAGTTTGTGGGCTGGGTTGGAGAAGGAGATAAGATATGACAGGGAGAATTGATTGAGTGCTTTCAAGCTGCAGGCAAGGAGTTTCTGTTTAATGTGGAGGTTGTTGGACAACCAGTGGAGGTTCTTGAGGAGTGGGGAAATATGGACTGAACAGTTTTGTAGAAAAATGATCTGGGCAGCAGAGTGGAGAGGGGAGAGGGGAAAGCAGAAGAGAGAGGCAGGAAGGCTGATGCAGTAGTCAAGGTGTGATACAATAAGTGCTAGGATAAGTGTGGATGCAGTTTGGAAGGAAAGGAAAGATCAGGTTCTAGAGATGTATTATATATAACAAGCAGCATGATGTAGTGGATAGAGCACAGACCTGGAGTTAGAAGGTCAAGTGTTCTAATCCTGGCTCTGCCACCTGTCTGCTATGTGGCCTTGGGCAAGTCCACACAGCCTTGGGTAAGTCCACACAGCCTTGGGTAAGTCACTTCACTACTCTGCCTCATCTGTAAAATGATGATTGAGTCTGTAAGGCCACATGGCACCGGGACTGTGTCCAACCTGACTTCGCTTGTATCCACCCCAGCACTTAGTACAGTGCCTGGCACAGCGCTTAGCAAATACCACAATTGCTATTAATAAGTGTTGAGAAAGGGTATAAAAAATGTGTACGTGTTAGATGTTGCCCTTGGATATGTCTCTGGGAGTTAATCAGGGAAGGCTTTTAGAGGAGGTGGGATGTTAGGAGGGCTCTGAAATGGGGAGAGGTATGAACTATCGGATTGTGGAGGCAGGGCAGAGCAGAGTGGAAGGAGTTCTAGGCTGGGGGAATAGCATGAGAAATAAAAGCTTGTCTCCTTGCCTTGCCCCTTCTCCCACTGTCAGAATGTTTGATCTGCCTCTCCTGCTGTCTATCCTTTTGTCCTGTGTCTCTGTCTCTCCCCATATAAGTCTCTGTCCATCTCTGTCTCTCTTTTTTTTATGGTATTTGTTAAGTGCTTACTCTGTGCCAGGCACTGTACTCAGCAGGAGGAAGAACAGATATTGAATCCCCATTTTATAGATGAGGAAATGGAGTCAGAGGGAAGTTAAGTGACTTTCCCAAGATAATACAGCAGACAAGTGGTAGAACTGAACCCAGGATTAGAACCCAGATCCTTATGACTCCCAGGCTCATGCTCTATCCACTAGAACATACTGCTTCTCTCTTTCTCCCTGTCTCTCTCTCTCTTTTTGTCTCACTCTTATCTATCTTCTTTCCCCTTTCCCATCCATGCTCCTTTGGGAGATTTTGGGATCACTGGATCATCGGACTAATAATAATAATAATGATAAGGATGGTATTTGTTAAGTGCTTACTTTGTGCCAAACCCTCTTCTAAACACTGGGGTAGATACAAGGCGATCATGTTGTCCACAGCCCCTATCCCATATGGGGCTCACAGACTTAATCCTCAGTTTACAGATAAGGTAAACAGTACGGCATAATGGATAGAGCACGGACCTGGGAGTCAGAAGTTCATGGGTTCTCATCTTGGCTCCACCACTTGTCTGCTGTGTGGCTTTGGGCAAGTCACTTCACTTCTTTGTGCCTCAGTTACCTCGTCTGTAAAATGGCCTAAAGACTGTGAGCCCTATGTGGGTCAGGGACTATGTCCGGCCCAATTATCTTGTACTTACCCCAGATCTTAGTACAGTGCCTGGCACATAGTAAGCCCTTAACAGATGTCACAATTATTATTATTACTATTATTACTAAATACTAAGTAACTGTAGCACTGAGCAATTGTAACAATGTAATAATGTAATAGTATAACTGCAGCAATGGTATAATATTTTTTGGTTTAGTTTCGTTTTCATTGTATTTAAGCATTTACTATGTGCTAGGCACTGTATTAAGCACTGGGGTAGATACAAAGTAATCAAGTTAGACACAGTCCACGTCTCACATGGGACTCATGGTCTTAATCCCCATTTTACAGATGAGACTGTGATTCCCTTGCGAGACAGGGATGGTGTCCAACCCAATTTGCTTGTATTCACCCCAGTGTTTAGTACAGTGCCTGGTACACAGTAAGCACTTAACAAATCCCACAGAGAAGCAGCGTGGCTCAGTGGAAAGAGCACGGGCTTTGGAGTCAGGGCTCATGAGTTCGAATCCCAGATCTGCCACTTGTCGGCTGTGTGACTGTGGGCGAGTCACTTAACTTCTCTGTGCCTCAGTTCCCCCATCTGTAAAATGGGGATTAAGACTGTGAGCCCCACGTGGGACAACCTGATTCCCCTGTGTCTACCCCAGCGCTTAGAACAGTGCTCGGCACATAGTAAGCGCTTAACAAATACCAACATTATTATTATTAATATTATTATTATGAGCAACTAAGGCTCGGAGAAGTAAAGTGACCTGGCCATGATAACAGAGCAGGCAAGTGGAGGAGCTGGGTTTGGAACCCCAGGTTCTTGTGACTCCCAGGCCTTACTGCTCCTCTGTGCTTCTAATGTGACTGTAATAATTTGGTAGTGCACACCAAGTAGAGAAAAACGGATGCTAGTTGCAAATATAATCGCTTCCCTGAAGACTTTCAGTGGTGGGGTCATTACTAAGGGGTACCAGGATGAAAACACCTTGGAGACTGTAAAGAACAAAAGACCTGCCTTTGTGTTTCCCCCTCCTGTCCCCCATCAAAATGGTGCATTGGTGAAGCCCACAGAGCTTGTGCACCACAAGTGTTTAGTACAGTGCATTACACCAAATGGGCATTCAAAAAATATAATCAATCAATCAGTCAATCAGTGGTATTTATTGAGTGCTTAATTTGTGCAGAACACTGTACTCAGGGCTTGGGGGAATACAGTGCAATAGAGTTAGCCAAGTTTATAATAATAACAATAATAATAATACTAATAATAATAACGGTATTTGTTAAGCCCTTATGTGCAAGACACTGTACTAGGTTCTGGGGTCTATACAAGGAAATCAGGTTGGACACAGTCCCTGGCCCACGTGAGGCTCACAGTCTCAATCTCCATTTTACAGATGAGATAACTGAGGCCCAGAGAAGTGAAGTGACTTGCCCAAGGTCACACAGCAGACAAGTGGCAGAACCAGTATTAGAAGCCATGACCTTCTGCCTCCCAAAACTGTGCTCTATCCATTATACCATACTTCTTACCTCATCTGTAAATGGGGATTAAGACTGTGATTATTGACAAGTTTACTTATCCCTTTCTTGCACACAGAAAAAATCAGGAGTGAAGTTGGAAAAAATTCTGATTTAACTGAGGCACCTTTGAGACTGCCCCATATGGGCCCCTGGGCTGCTTCAGACTGTCACCCTACATAACCTCTCTCCTGGCTAGCCTGGTGGTCACTCTCAGAACTGTTAGTCCAGTCAGTAAACAGAGGAGACTGACCCAGTTTTCCAGATCTGTGCTTCCTTGACTTTTCAAGATATTGAATCCCAGTGTTTAGAACAGTGCTTGGCACAAAGTAAGCACTTAGCAAATATGACCCTTATTATTATTATTATTATTATTATTAGTCCGATGATCCAGTGCTCCCCAAATCTCCCTAAGGAGAAGGGATGGGAAAGGGGAAAGAAGATAGATGAGAGTAACTTTTCTTTCTGCCATTTATCTGTGTAGTGTTCTGAATGCTGTCTGTTCATCATCATCAGTATCAACAACTGCATCTATTGACCACCGACCTCATTCAGAAATCAGTGTGGCTGAGTGGAGCAAAATGGGAACTCAATAGCTGTTCCCCCATCCTACTTAGACTGTGAGCCCCATGTGATTCAGGGACTGTGTCCAGCCTGATTATATCATATCTACCCCAGTGCTTAGTACAATGCTTGGCACATAGTAAGCACTTAAATCAGTCAATTGATTAACGGTATTTATTGAGTACTTACTGTGTACAAAGCATAGTCCTAAGTGTTTGGAAGAGTACAGTATAACATGTTCCCTGCCCACAAGGAGCTACGCTCTCTGCCTAGTGGAGATTATAGTCTACATGCTACATGCATTATTATTATGGTACTGCACTGGGCCTCCTTATGTGGTTGTTCTTCGTAATCAAAGATAGCACAGATGGTGAAATTTGCCTATGGGTATATGTGTGACTGAAAGGGCTAATCAGAGACCCTTAGTCCCAGTCATATTATGAGCACAACCTGCTGGCTGCCATATTTGACATTGGCAATGCCAATCCCCTACTGTGGGCAGAGTGTTATACTGTGTACTTGTGTGCAGATCACTTCACTGGGTAACCATTGTATGCAAAACACTGAACTGATGGCCTGTTGCATGGAAAGCACTCTATTGCATCCCTACTGTGTACAGAGTGCTGTACTAAATGTCTACTGTGTGCAGAGCACTGTATTGTACACTCTTCTAAAATGGGCACCCAAAGTGTGCAGAACCTAGGCATATACAGTCGGTAGGACATTTTATTAAGCAGTTACTTTGTATATAATGCTTGACACATTGCAAATGTTTAACAAATACCACTGTTATTATTATTAGGAATGAACAGTGTGAACTGGGGTATAGTGAAAGGAGAGAGTTGATAAATTGATAACCCTATGATTAGTGCTAGGACTAGGGTTAAACTTGGAGCAAGGGATAGCTCTAGGATTAGGATAGGGCAGCAGTCAAACAGTAGAACACTTTGGATTTAGAGAGCATAGATGGAGTTAACTCATCAATGGACTGCATTGTTCTGATCTGAATTTGATGATAATTGTGAAAATGAAAATAAATGACAATAATACCTTATCCTTCTTTAACAATAATGCTACTAGTAATAATAATTGTGGTATCTGTAAAGCACCTATGAGCCAAACACTATACTATGTGCTGTGGTAGACACAATACAATCAGAGATGACATACTGTCCCACATGGGGTTATGTCAAGTATTCATCTCCATTTCACTGATGAGGAAACTGAGGCCCTGAAGAGTTAAATATTTTGCCCAAGGGCATTCAGCAGGCCCATGACAGGGCTGGGATACAAACTCAGGTCTCCTGACTCCCAGGCCTGGGCTCTTTCTGAAGATCTGTCAAAGTTTTCACTGTTACTGTCTGATTTGTCCAATAGAACAACCCTCTGAGATAGAGAAAGGGAAGGGTTATTCTCTCCCTTCTTGTAACCTGCTATTTTTCCCCTTTCCTCCTCCTCTTCTTCTTCCCCTTCCTCCATTTCCCACTACAGTAAATGATCATAATAATTGTAATTCTGGTTTAGCTCTTACTGTGAGCCGAGTACAGAACTAAGTGTTGGGCTAGATAAAAGATAACCAGATACAAGACACAGACTCTGTCCCATGTGTTTAGGTAATTCAGGTGTTGGAACAGAGTCCTGTTCCTGGTGATTGGTGGATAGAAAAAGATAGAGATTGCTCTTTAAAGCTTGCAGAGCAAAGAAGACCAGAATGGTCTGAGCTTTCTCCTAAGAAGAGCTTTCCTCTTTAGTGCCACAAAGTCAGTGCCACATTTACTCAGCATGTTCATTGAGCATCACCAGGGTATATTGTTCACCAGCCTGTCAGGGCCAGTTTCCTGCAGAAGTGAACATGACATGGAAGTCCTTTCATCTCTTCAACCAGCAAAAGAGCACAGCAGGCTGAGTTCACCCCCAAATGCCCCAATACTCAATGTGGAGTTGCCACATCCCAGCATATGGGGTTACCTGCTGGGAAACTATGAAATCACTTCCCAGTGTCTGTTCTCCTTGAATCGGAATTTGCTTCCCTACCGCCTTCCTGCCTTTCATCCAACAGGAGAGTAATCTCCCCGGGACTCTGTGGAGAGCATTTAGAGGTCTGAACAGCCCGCAGGTGTGATGGGATTTGGTGAGGGGCTGAAGGATGAGAAGCTATAGAAAGTGCCAGGACCGGCCTTGCATGTGCATCTCCCCTGATGTGGAGATAAATGCTCAAGCCTCGAAGTCCTGTGGGGAATTTGCAGGTGTTTGCAGGACTGACATCCTTTAGGGAGAGGATCTAGTTTTTCCCAAAACCAGTAGTGGGTTTACAATCCCATCTGAATTGCTTTCACTGGCTCCCAGTGGGTGAACTCTTGCTTGTTTCACTCTTGTTTTCCCAGGATTATGACCACTTTGTCCTTCCCTTTCTAGACTGTAAACTTGTTGTGGTCAGGGTATATGTTTATTGTTATATTGTACTCTCCCAAGTGCTTAATAGAGTGCTCTGCACACAGTAAGTGCTCAGTAAATATGACTGAATGACCGACTGACTGACCTTCCTAACAGAGTCAGCTTCAGGCATTTGGTTGCTCCACTCTAGGGTATCCCTCCTCCCTAGGTTGGCCAATCCTTATTCTAATTTTCCCATCTTATGAAATACCACCACTGGCATCATCCTCTACTGTTTGCTCTCTGTCAACTCTCAAATTTGTTCCTTGCCAGCTTTGATTCAATTTTGAATTCAAGCAGGTGGCTAGAAGCTGTCTGGATCTGCCTGGTGCTCTGAGTGAGCCAGGCAACCAAGAGTCCAGTCATAGAGCCCAGGGAAGTCATGGAAAGTCCTTCCTTGGTCTCCAGGAAAGAGGAACAGACTCACTCGCTTGACTGTCCTGTCCCCTATTTGGTTCTGCCTGGTGGCAGGGATGGGGGAGGAGCAGACCCTGAAGCTTGGTGGCTGAGGATGCTGAATGTTTGTTTCGCTGATGTTAGGACACTGTGACCACCCCAGATCTTTTCTGAGCCCAGATCACCTCCAGGTCATTGCCCTCGGACCTTTGGAATTAGCCAACTCTCTTCCTGTGGACACATTCAACCCAGTCATGAACTGACCATATCCAGGGGGCAGCTTAGGGGGACATTTTGACCACACAGCCCCCCCTCCAGTCTGATCCAGCACCATCTTGCCTTATGTCTGCTCCAACCTCATCTAGGTTCCCATTCTGTTGTCCCAGATGAAAGTCAAAGGCCTAATGTGGTCCTGGGGTGCCAACCATCCATAAAGCCACATACTGTGCATAGAAATGAGAAAAACAACTCGTGGCTTGTGTAAACCCAATAGGAACATTTGGATATTCGTAAATTTGGTGGCCACCATACAGCAGCAAGAGGAATTCTGGGAATGGTATCACTCCTGCTGCCTCCTTGTTCGGAGGGATGGTGGGTGCCTGGATGTCAGGGTGGGCAACTTCTGAGAATGATTTTTAAAAGCAGAGTCTCTCTCATGAGTCCAGCCAACTGCTCCCTTAACAACAGCTGCCCTCCCGCCCCCCTGCACCCCTTACCACGGGCCTTCTTCTCTCCACTACTTCTGATCTGTGAGTAAAAATGCTTGGAAGTCTAATGTAGTCCTACTATTCTCAGCAGTTGCTGACCCAGACTGACATGTGCTGTAACCAGGAGGAGGAGGGACCCCTCCTGCAATTTCATGGCTGAACTTGGGATCTGAGTGGCTGCATAAAGCCTCTGGGTTCTAATCCCAGCTCCACCACTTGTCTGCTTTGTAACTTTGGGCAAGTCACTTAACTTCTCTGTGCCTCAGTTACCTCATTTGTAAAATGGAGATTAAGACTATAAGCCCCATGTGGGGCATGGACTGTGTGGAATAGTGGATAGAACATGGACCTGGGAGTCAGTATATTATGGGTTCTAATCCCAGCTTCACCACTTGTCTCCTCTGTGACCTTGGGCAAGTCATTTCACTTCTCTGGGTTTCAGTTGCCTCGTCTGTACAATGGGGATTGAGGCCCATGTGAGCCCCATGTGGGACAGGGACTGTGTCCAACCCGATTTGCTTGTATCCACCCCAGCACTTACTACAATGCCTGGCATACAGTGAGCACTTAACAAATACCACAGTTACTATTATTATTATTTTATATCTAGCCCAGCAATTAGAAAAATGCCTGGCAGACAGTAAGTTCTTAACAAATACCATTTAAAAAAAACAAAGCCTCTAACACTCGCTTCTCCCCTTTCCAGCACCTGCCTCCACTAGTTACAACAGTGCTTGGCACACAGTAAGCACCTGACAAATTCCATTATTATTATAGCTTCTTTACAATCTGGCCATTTTTGTTTCCAATTCAGTTTTGGGGGGATTCTGAGCCCTGCCCAAGAGGCCAGGTGGTTTTTAATCATTATGTACCAAGTGAACATCTATTATTTGGAGCTACTGTTCTGTGACAGTAATTTTCAATTGATTTTAGAAACTGTAACCTTCTGTTATCAAGGATTTAGCTCAGCTCATCACCCACCCACACCCTCCCTCACATCGACCCTCCCCAAACCCCCACCCTTTCACTGTCACCAGAACTCCTGCTGCTGCATCTAGTCCTTTGGCTGTTCTTGCTGCTGCACCTCATATTTATTGAACAAGCGCTTGCTGCATGCAGAGCACTGTACTAAGTGCTTGGAAGAGTACAATATAACAGTGTTGTCTATTCCCTGCCCTCAGTGAACTTACAGTCTAGATGGGGAGACAGTAATATAAATGAATAAATGGGCATAGGCATTGTGAGCCTGAGGGAGGGGGTGAATAAAAGTGTTCAAATCCAAGGGTAAGGGTGACCAAGAATGAGAGAAGAGAAAATGAGGGCCTAATCAAGGTAGACTTCCTGGAGATATGCCTTCAATAAGGCTTTTAGAAGGTGGGGAGAGTGATCATCTGTTGGATTCAGCTGCTCCTGCTCCTGCAGTTCCTCTTGATGCTCCTGCTGCTGCACCTGCTGCACTGTTGCTGCTCCTGTTGTTGCATCTGAGGCTGCTCCTGCACTGAAGCAGCTCCACTTGCCGTTTCTCATGCTGCGAAGCTGCTGCTCATCTTACTGGGCTGCTGGTCCTCCTGCTCCAGCTGCTGCATCTGCTGCTGCTCATCTTGCTGTACTACTGTTGCTCATTCATTCATTCATTCAGTTCATTCAATCATTAATTGAGTACTGTGTTCAGGGCACCGTATTAAGTGCTTGGGAAAGCACAGTACAGAAATAGAGACAGTCCCTGCCCACAATGAGCTCACAGTCGGGGTTGGGGTGGGGGAGCAGGGAATATAGACATCAGTGCAAATAAACAGACATCAATATAAATAAATAAAATCCTGTGCTGCACTGCTTCTGCTCCTCTTGTTTCTCCTGCTACTCCTCTTCCTGCTCCTATTGCTGCATCCACTCATGCATGACCTAACTCCCTGGACTTTCTACTCTGGGAACACAGACACACAGACTCCAGGATACTGATTACATCTGCATCCAGGACCCCAACCTACTACCTCTACCAAGGCTACTAGTCCTAATTATAATTATCATTATTATTATTATTATTGTTATTATCACTACTACTAGTAATAGTATTTGTTAAGCGCCTACTATGTACAAATACTGTACTAAGTGTTGAGGTAGATAAAAGATCAAGTCCCAAGTAGAGTTCACAGTCTAAATAGGCAGGATAAAGGATATTGAATCCCCATTTTTATGAGGTGGGTACTGAGGCTCAGAGAAGTTACGCTACTTGCCCAAGATCACACATCAGGTAAGTGGTAGAGTCAGGTTTAGAACCCAGGTCCTCTGATTCCCAGACCCATATTCTTTCCACTAGGCCACACTGCTTCTACTGATTCCTGCTGCCCACCCCCATCCTGGCCACTGTCTATTAACCATCCAGTCTGGCTGCTGTTTGCTCTGTAACTTCCACTGGGGAGCAAGCTCTCTTCACCTTCAACCTCATCAGACCTCTGTCTCTGCCTGACCATACCAGTTGGTTCCAGTTCTAATTCTCTGCCTGACCAGACAGGGACTGGCACTAATCTCTTTATATTATGTTTGCCCCCCAGTGATTGTCACAGTGCTTGACATTTAGAAGAACTATGACCTATTGGAAAGAGCACAGGACTGGATTCTTATCCTGATGCTGCTACCCAATTACTGTGTGACTTCGCTTCTCTCTGCCTTGGTTTCTTCATCTATAAAATGGGGGTGACCTCTTAGATTATGAGCCCCATGAAGGACAGGAACTATGTCTAATCATATCATCCAGTATCTCCCCCAGTACTCTGGCACAGTGCTTGGCACCTAGTAAGGACTTAGTGAATATCACAATTATTATTGTAGGCTCCTTGTTCATTTTCATTTGGCCCATTACCTAATTTTCTTCAGGCTCAGGATGATTTCTTTTTGGTCCAAACATTTCAGCCCATGTCTATCTTCGTGACTTCCATTTCCTGAGCAGTGTAGGGAACTGTTCTAGGGAAGAACCAAGCAGAATGAAGAACAGTGGGTTTGGAGTGTGAGGAAGTGGTGAAGGTCAGAGATGGCCTAGCAAGTTCTAATGAGCCAAACCCCAGGCATGAGCTCCTCCATGGTCTGACTTGGGCCCTCTAGTACCCACAGGATATTTTTCAGGCTCCCAAGGTTGGGCTACCCCATAGAGAAATGGGCAAAATTCTGAATGTGTTTCTATTTCTTTCCATTCTTGAACCTACCCAGATTCTTTTTGTTTCCCCCCAAGATTAAGATGCCAAAAGTCATTCCCCACCTCCACCTTTTTTATGGCATTTGTTAACCACTTACTATGTTCTAAGTGCCAGGATAGATACAAGTTAATTGGGTTGGACTCAGTCCCTGTCCCATATTGGGGCCTCACAGCCTAAGTAGGAGGAAGTAGGATTTAATCCCCATTTTACAGATGAGGAAACTGAGGCCCTGAGAAGCCACTTGCCCAAGGTTACAGAGCAAACACTTGGCAGATCCAGGATTATTACCTTGTTCCTCTGATTCTGAAGACCAGGCTCTTTCCACTAGGCCACACTACTCCTCTGACTCTTTGTTTTTAGGAAGATGCCTGTTTGTTTCAAGCCAGAGTCACAGTGGATGACAGAACATGGGAGGATCTGCCGTTCAGGGGGATGGCTTGCCCCCCAGAGCCAGCTGGGAGGACAGAAGGTGAGAGACATAGAGGGAAGGGGCCTATCCAGCTTGGCCTGGGATACTTGGCAGAGATTTCCAAATGAAAACTGGGAGCCCGAATGGCAGGTGGGAGTGGGCTGGATCCTGATGGATTGTTCTGCCCCACCAGCAGCACCCTGTTCACACAAGCGGATTCAATTCCCACAAGCACAACTGGCAGAAATATAGGTTCTGGAATGGGCGTCTCTGCAAACGGCCCCCTCCTGGGTGGAGCAGTCGACATCTTTCACCCTGCCTCAGAGTCACTTTGTCCCAACCTAAACAGTTTGGGTGATAATCACCCTCCTTCCTGCTTATGTGGGCTGAAGAGCCATTGCCTGAACCTCCATTGTTATGGTGACCATGGATGGCATTAGAGGCAGTCCATGAAGCCTGGGTTCAAGTCTTGGCTCCCCTGCTGGCCCGCTGCGTGACCTTGGGCACATCACCTAGCTTCTTTATGTCTTGGTTCCCTCATCTGTAAAATGGAGTTGGGCTGGGATGTGAACCCCATGTGGGACAGGGATTGTTTCCAACCTAAATAGCTAAGGGTCCTGAAGCTGCAAGTTAGGTGTTTTTAATTTATTTTAAACTAAGCCAGGTGGAGAGTTTGAGAAATGGGGTATATGTGTTCAATAGTTACTTTGGAAGGGTGTGAGAAAGTCTCTGTGGGACTTTGAAATTTTCTTCAGTGAAAAAATTGAAAGAATCCTATTGAAACAATTTCCTATCTGATGATCAGAGCACCTTGCGATGATATGCTGTCTGCAGAGGGTCCTGATGAAAGCTGAGGCCATCTGTTGTAGGATTAAAGAGCTGTTTGGAGAAACTCTGGAAATACTGTATGGCATGGCTCTGAAGGGGGAAGGCCATGTGATTTAGACTTTTCTGAGGGATTGCTCTGATCTAATTCCTTTCTCACTGTGCAGTGGCAAGATCCTGCCAATGTCTGCAACCATCATCTTCTCTACAAGGAAGGTTTAAGCAGCTACTTTGTCTTAGGTCAAGCTTCATTCAGAAATGCCTTCCTCTTACTTTCTGCAGGTCTAGGCAGGAAGTTTCCCAAATTTTAGAATCTTGTTAATTAGCCACTTGAAAGGCTTTTGGAAGAACTGGAAGGAATTTTGCATTTCATGATCATTCCTGTAGCTGGAGAAGTTTTTCAATCTGCGGTGAGAAGCAGTGGAAAGAGCATAGGCCTGGGAACTAGAGGAACTGTGTTTTATCCCTGCTCTGTCATGTGTCCTTAGGCAAGCAACATAACTTCTCTGTGCCTCGGTTGTCTCACCTGAAAATTGGGATTTTTCCTGTTCTCTCCTATTTAGCCTGTAAGCCCCAGGGACTATGGGGCTACCTATTAACATATCTACCCCAGTGCTTAGAATAATCCTTGGCACATAATAAGCACTTAACAAGTGCCATTATTATTGTAATTATTAATAAAGGGGTGAGGTTTTTGTGCCATTGTATGGCAGTCAGCTTTTCCAGGCCCTTTCAGAATCCTCAGCTCCAGTGTGCCCTTCCTCTGGGAATGCTGACTTGAAGCTGTTATGGTGCCCCTGGGGCAGCCTTGTCCAGGGTTCTGCCCAGTCAGTCCTATCATTCTGCAATTGCATAGATCTCTATAATAATAATAATTGTGGCATTTGTTAAGCACTTACTATGTGCCAGGCAGTGGGGTGGATACAAACAAATTGGGTTGGGCACAATCCCTTGTCCCACGAGAGGCTCACGATCTCAATCCCTGCCCTCAAGGAGTTTATAATCTCAAGGGGCAGGGAACTCTTGTAGGTGGGTAGTTTTTTGCAAAGCCTCTGCAGGCTGGATTTAGAGTAAGAGAACTTTAATGTTCAGGACACTGGAACAATTACATGGAGGGCAGGGATTGAGCCAGTCCTCTGGGAGCCCAGCAGACAGCTTCAATTTGGGGTGGAGAGGTGGAGGGAATCTTGAGAAGTAGCATGGTCTAGTGGATAGAACATGGTCCTGAGAGTCAGAAGGACCTTCTGCGTCATCCTGACTTGCTGCCTTTATTCATCTCCCCTCCAGCACCACAGCACTTATGTACATATCTGTAATTTATTTATTTATTCATATTAATGTCTATAGACTGTAAACTTGTTGTGGGCAGGGAATGTGTCTGTTTATTGTTATATTTTACTCTCCCAGGAGCTTGGTACAGTGCTTTGCACACAGTAAGCACTCAATAAATACAGTTGAATGAATGAATGAATGATCTGGGTTCCACTTGTCAGCTATCTGACCTTGAAAAGGTCACAACTTCTCTGTGCTTATTATCTCATCTGTAAAATAGAGATTAAGAATGTGAGTCTCATGTGGGATGTGGATTAGCTTCTATCTACCCTAGTGCTTAGTACAGTGCCTGGCCCATATTAAGTGCTCTATCTCCCTACTACCCTTCCTTTCTAAAATCCTAGAACGAGTCGTCTACAATCGATGCTTAGAATTCCTTAACTCCCATTCTCTCCTGGACCCTCTCCAATCTGGCTTCCGTCCCCTCCACTCTACCAAGACAGCTCTCTCTAAGGTCACCCATGACCTCCTTCTTGCCAAATCCAATGGCTCCTACTCCATTCTAATCCTCCTTGACCTCTCTGCTGCCTTTGACACTGTCGACCATTCCCTCCTCCTCCATACCTTATCTCACCTTGGCTTCACGGACTCCGTCCTCTCCTGGTTCTCCTCTTACCTCTCTGGCCGGTCATTCTCAGTCTCCTTCGCTGGCGCCTCCTCCCCCTCCCATCCTTTAACTGTTGGAGTTCCTCAAGGGTCAGTTCTTGGCCCTCTTCTGTTCTCCATTTACACTCACTCCCTTGGTGAACTCATTCGCTCTCACGGCTTTGACTACCATCTCTACGCAGATGACACGCAGATCTACATCTCCGACCCTGTCCTCTCCCCCTCCCTTCAGGCTCGCATCTCCTCCTGCCTCCGGGATGTCTCCACCTGGATGTCGGCCTGCCACCTAAAACTCAACATGAGCAAGACTGAGCTCCTCATCTTCCCTCCCAAACCCGGTCCTCTCCCAGACTTCCCTATCACCGTGGATGGCACGACCATCCTTCCCGTCTCTCAGGCCCGCAATCTCGGTGTCATCTTTGACTCGTCTCTCTCGTTCACCCCACACATCCTATCCGTTACCGAGACATGCCGGTTTCACCTATACAATATCGCCAAGATCCGCCCTTTCCTCTCCACCCAAACGGCTACCTTACTGCTACGGGCTCTCGTTATATCCCGGCTAGACTACTGTGTCAGGCTGCTCTCTGACCTCCCTTCCTCCTCTCTTGCCCCGCTCCGGTCTATTCTTCACTCTGCTGCCCGGCTCATCTTCCTGCAGAAACGATCTGGGCATGTCACTCCCCTTCTTAAACAACTCCAGTGGTTGCCTATCAACCTCCGCTCCAAACAAGAACTCCCCACTCTAGGCTTCGAGGCTCTCCATCACCTTGCCCCTTCCTACCTCTCCTCCCTTCTCTCTTTCTACCGCCCACCCCGCACGCTCCGCTCCTCCGCCGCCCACCTCCTCACCGTCCCTCGGTCTCGCCTATCCCGCCGTCGACCCCTGGGCCGCGTCCTCCCGCGGTCCTGGAACGCCCTCCCTCCTCACCTCCACCAAACTGACTCTCTTCCCCTCTTCAAAACCCTACTTAAAACTCACCTCCTCCAAGAGGCCTTCCCAGACTGAGCTCCTCTTCTCCCTCTACTCCCTCTACCACCCCCCTTTCACCTCTCCTCAGTTTAACCCTCTTTTCCCCCCATTTCCTTCTGCTCCTCCCCCTCTCCCTTCCCATCCCCTCAGCACTGTACTCGTCCATTCAACTGTATATATTTTCATTACCCTATTTATTTTGTTAATGAAATGTACATTGCCTCGATTCTATTTAGTTGCCATTTTTTTTATGAGATGTTCTTCCCCTTGACTCTATTTATTGCCATTGTTCTCGTCTGTCTGTATCCCCCGATTAGACTGTAAGCCCGTCAAACGGCAGGGACTGTCTCTATCTGTTGCCGACTTGTTCATTCCAAGCACTTAGTTCAGTGCTCTGCACATAGTAAGTGCTCAATAAATACTATTGAATGAATGAATGAACAGATACCATTAAAAAGTATCTTTCAGTGTGGGAGCTTGTTGTAGAGGGTGGGGCAGGCTTCTGAGCAATGCAGTCACAGGGAGGATTTAGAGTACAAGGATGGAACCCACTCTGTCAATCAATCAATCAATCAGTCATTCAATCAATCATTCTCTTTGAGCATTATATTAAGTGCTTCCTCTAATGCCTGTGCTCCCAAACATGGAAGCTGAAGGCTATTCTTCCCAGAGCTAGCATGTGCTCCATAACAATTCTGGGGTGGCTAGGGACCCCTAACCTTTCACATGGCTCCCAGTGACAGATGTGAATCTGTAAAACCCAAAGTCCTCTCATCCTTTTCAGCGTTGGGGGGGTGGAAGGGAGCGAGTGCTTGAGGCTCGTCTGATGGTAGCAAAGTCCTAAGAGAATCTTCTGAGAAAACTATTCCAGAGACATTTCCCACTGCTGCTAAGCCACAGCTCCAGCCCTGGAGTCCTTCTTTCCTGGCGACTGGTGGAAACCTGGCTGTCTGTTCATGAAGCAGCAGGGAACATATGTAGTTTGTTCTCTTCAGATAGAAGATGGATTATTCCAAATTTCCACTGAGGGCAGGCAAAAGGCACGATTTGGTGGGAGATGGCAGTAGGGATAGGTGTTCCCAGGGAAGCAGCTTTATCCACTAAGCCGTGGATACACAAGCTGTGTAGCTTAGTGGATAGAGCATAGGCCTGGGAGTCAGAAGGACCTGGGTTCTAATCCTGACTCTGCTGTTAGTCTCCTGAGTGACTTTGGGCAAGTCACTTCATTTCTTTGTGCCTCTGTTATCTCATCTGGAAAATGGGGATTAAGACTGTGAGCCCTATATCTGATAAGGACTGTGCCCACCCTATTATCTACTCCAGGGCTTAGTACAGGGCCTGGCATGGAAGCAGCATGGCATAGTGGATAGAGCACGAGCCTGGGAGTCCGAAGGTCATGGGTTTTAATTTCAGCTCTGCCACTTGTCTGCTGTGTGGCCTTGGGCAAGTGACTTCACTTCTCTGTGCCTCAGTTACCTCATCTATAAAATGGAGACTGTGACCCCTATGTGGGATATGGACTGTGTTCAACCCGATCTGCTTGTATCCGCCCCATCACTTAATACAGTGCCTGGCACACAGTAAGTGCTTAACAAATACCATTATTATTATTATTATTATAGTAGGTACTTACAAATACCACAATTTTTATTATTATTATGATTGTTATTATCAAGATCATGCAAGCTGGGCATCTGGGTATGACTGTGAATTCATATATCAAAGCAGTAGTCAGTGCAGTTTGCCCCTCAATATTCACCTTCACCTTTTTCACATGGGCCTGGGAGTCAGGAGAATGAGTTGGGCTCCCAGCTTTGCCACTTGCCTCCTGTGTGACTTGGACAAGTCATTTAACTTCTCCTTGAATTCATTTCCTCATCTGTAAAAAGGGGAATAAGATACCTTGTCCTCCCTCCCACTTAGACTGTGAGCCCCAGGTGGGATAGGGGCCGTGTCTGATTTTCTTATGTGGTAGCAATAATAATAATGACGATCTGTGGCATTTGTTAGATAATAATTATGGTACTTGTTAAGTGCTTACTATTTGCCAAGCCCTGTTCAAAGTGCTGGGGTATATACAAGTTAGTCAGGTTAGATACAGTCCCTGTCCCACATAAGGTTCACACTCTTAATGCCCATTTTACAGATGAGGTAACTGAGGTCCAGAAAAGTGAAGTAACCTGCCCAAGGTCACACAGTAGACATGTGACAGAGCCTGAATTGGAATCCATGACCTTCTGACTCTCAGGCCCATGCTCCATCCACTAATGTCAAGCACTATACTAAGCACTGGGGTAGATATAAAATAATCAGGCCAGACACTGTCTCTGTCCCACTTGTCACTATGTGCCTTTGTCCCCACCCCACCCCATGGGACATGCCACCTCCTCAGGAATCGGCACTGGTATTCCTCCACACCACTGAGGAGACTCCAGCCTGTCCTACCTTCCACCACCCCAGCAGAAGAGAGAACAGCTCTTGCAGCATGGGGAACTCCACCAAATCCCAGGGAAGACTGGTGGCTGCTCTTGTGGTTATTGTGGCTGTGGGTATATCCTGAAAGATGAACCCTGAGGAGCCTGAAATTCTGCTCCTCTAGCCACAACACCCTAATTATACTATTTTCATTTTGTGTATTTTGTCTATTTCATCATTTGAATGCTTCATCATTCCAGATGGTCTTTCTCAAGTCCTTTCTCCCCACTTATACTGTTAGATTGTGAGCCCCTTGAGGGACCAGAACCCTGTCTAATTCCCACCTGTAGATTGTCTATCAGATTCTCTCTCATTGTTCTGTATGCAGTAAGCAGTTAATAAATACTAGTACCATTTTGTATAGTGTTTGGCATATAATAAGTGCTCAACAAGTGCCACAGTTATCATTATTCAGTAAATTACTTAGTGAAATAACCAGAATCCTCTTGCTCTTCTATCCGATTTTAGTCCTAGGTCCCTTCCAAAACAGAGGGTAGTGATGTCCAGGAAAGCCGAGAGTGGAGATCTGAGTTCCAGTCCTTCCAATGATGATTGGATAATGAGTGGAATATGAAGGAAGAGGAGATTTAGTGTGCAGGTGAGAACAGCCTTCTTCCCTTTGACCATATATTTGAATCCTCAAGCTTCTGATTCTGATGCCAAAGGAGAAAGAGGAGGTCTTTTAAAAAAAAAATGTCAGTGCTCTCCCTGAGAAGTAAATAACTGAAGCTCAACCTAGTTCCACTAGCTATGAGGTAGAGCCTATTTTAGAATGCGACAGAGTTCATGTGGGGCGATGCATTCATCTGTACACATATGCTTTCATCTTTTTCTGATAGCAATTACACTTGAAATGGGAAAAAAACGTTAATCTGGCAAAAGTGGTAACTCATTTCAGACCTGACATTTAATAAAGCCTGAAAGGAAGACTTTTGGAAAATAATGATGCTGTGGAATCAATGATACATTTTCGCTTGTGCCTTTCATCCAGAGAATTCAGGGTAATTACCTAAATGGGACCCAAATGGGTCCCTGACTCATTGGCAGAGAGCCTTTAAAAAGGATTTCAAAAGGGAGATGGGGCCATGGGCCACAGGGCAGATCCAGGTACTCTCTGCATTCAATCAGAGCTAAATTGGTTGACTAGAGAATTTTTGGTCTTCTTTAACTCTACTACTTCATCCTGATGTATTTGAACTACTTCCTATTATAATCTTTTTCTTACTACTCTTTATTTGCACTGTTTTAGAATAGTAATCATTGTGGTATTTGTTAAATGCTTACAAGATAATCAAGTCAGACACTGTCCCTGTCTCAGTTGGGGCACACAGTCTAACAGGGAAGGAGAACAACTATTAAATCTCCAGTTTACAGATGAGGAACCTGAGGCCCAGAAAAATTCAGTGACTTGCCCAAGATCACACAAGTGGTAGAGTCAGGATTAGAACTCAGTTCTGAAGTCCCTTCTCTTTCCACTAGACTATGCTGCTTCTTTGTAAGTAACTTTTGCCTGACTGTCCATTCCGCTCCATCTCCCCATCCCTTTCCTTTCCAACCAAATTGTTACCATGTTCACACAATCACTCCTATCCCAACTGGATTACTGAATCAGGCTCCTTACTGATGTCTCAGCCTTCTATCTCTCTAGACTCCAGTCCATATTTCACTCTGCTGCTCGGGTCATTTTTCTACAAGAACATTCAAGACATGTCACCCCACTCCTCAAAAAACTCCAGGGCTTGCCCATCCATCTCCATATCAAACATAAACTTCTCACCCATTAGCTTTAAAAAACTCCATCACCTTGCCCCCTCCTACCTCACCTTGCTTCTCTCCTTCTACGACCCAGTTCACACACGTCAGTCCTTTATTTCTAACCTTCTCACTGTGCCTTGATCTCGCCTGTCTTGCCACCAGCCCCTGGCCCACATCCTTTCTCTGGCCTGCAAAGCCCTCCTTTCTTAAATCCAACAGACAATTACTTTCCCCTCCTTCAAAATCTTATGGAAGGAACATCTCCTCCAAGAGCCATTCCCAGACTAAGCCCCACTTTTCCTCATCTCCCACTCCTTTCTCCATCTCCCTGGCTTGCTCCATTTGCTCTTCTCCCCTCCCAGTCCCACAACACTTAGGTGTATATCTGTAATTTTATTTATTTGTACTGATGTCTGTTTCCCCCCACCTCTAGACTGTAAGCTTGTTGTGGGCAGGGAATGTCACTGTTCATTGTTAAATTGAACTTTCCCAAATGCTTAGTACAGTGCTCTGCACACAGTAAGCACTCAATAAATACTACTGAATGATTGAATTCTACTAGAAAATAAGCTATTTAAAGGACAGTGATCATGTGTCTCATTTCTGTTGAACTCTTCTAAGGGCCTAGCATAGGGATGAAAAGAAAAAATGCCATTTGTCAGAGTAGCAAGTAGGCATTTTGTGTGGGAGGTGTTGGGAAGTGCCTTAAACCTGGAAGGCAGGACTTCTGTCATTTCCTCCCTGACTCCCTTTCCTCATTCATTACCTACCCCACTTCCCTCATTGACTCTCTAGCTTTGCCTCCCTTTCCCTCTCTCCTCACTTAGTCCCTGTCTCTTTTCTTCACTAACTCTCTTTCCATTTTCTCACTCACTTCCTATCTCCCTCTCCTAATCCTTGTTTCCCTTTCCTCATTCACTTCTTGTCTCCCTTCCTTTGTTCACTTCCTGTCTGCCACTCCTCACTCTGTTTCTCTTTCCTCGCTCCTTGCCTCCCTCTCTCCTCACTCATCCCCTGTTTCCCTTACTTCACTCACTTCCTCTTGAGTCAGGAAGCCCAACCTAACCATTCTTTATGCAGAGAGCCATTCTAAACTCCAGCCATCTGGACCTAAGTGCCCAGGACTGGCCCAGATTGGTTTAGTTATTTAGGGGGCAGAACCTCATCCTTTGCTCATCTCTCCCCTATTCAAGCCCCCATTCATCCCAATTCCTGACCAGCCTGCTGAGCCTGCCAACTCTATGGTAACTCCACTGGACTATGGAAAATACCCTCCCCTAAATTAGTCCACTCCAAACGCCCTGAAGAAAAAAGCAGTTGTCACTACCCAGCCCCCAGCTGACTTGAAAAAAACTCCTTTTAGTCAAAACTGAGATCTCTCTCACTAAAATCAGAGTTCTCCCTTTGAAGAGTTGTGGCTCCTTCCCCTAAAGCTAGGAGATGAGGTGAACAATCACCACTAAGAATTAACTAAGCTCCCTGTGGGCAGGGAACATGTCTACCAACTCTGCTATATTGTATATATATTGTAGAGGAGTGTGCTTAATGGAAAGAGCATGGGCCTGGGAGTCAGAGGACCTGGGTTCCAATCGCAGCCCCACAACATGTCTGCTGTGTGACCTTGAGCAAGTCATTTAACTTCTCTGTGCCTCTGTTACCCCATCTGTAAAATGGTGATTAAATCCTATTCCCTCTTACTTAGACTGTGAGCCCCATGTGGCCGATTTACTTGTATCTACCCCAGCTCTTAGAACAGTCCTTAGCACATAATAAGCATTTAACAAGTACCATAATTAATTATTATTATCACTATCCCAAGCACTTAGTACAGTGCTTTGTACATCATAGTGCTCAATAAATGCAATTGATTAATTCATACAGACAGGGTCGGGTTAATGTAGGGGTTCCTAGGGTTTAAGCCTAGGGTATCGGGTTTCTGGCGGCTTCAGCAACCCTTCCCCATATTGTGACCCCTCTTGACCTGACCAACTTTGGCCACTGCTTTTGGTATTTTGAAGATGGTGTTTACATCTATGATTCTATTGATCTATTTTGATGGTATTGATGCCTGTCTACTTGTCTACTTGTTTTGTTTTGCTACCTGTCTCCCCCTTTCAGACTGTAAGCCCGTTGTTGGGCAGGATTTGTCTCTCTCTGTTGCCAAATTGTATATTCCAAGTGCTTATTATAGTGCTCTGCACACTTATTCATTCAAGAAATGCAATTGAATGAATGAATTAATTAATATTGAAACAATTGCCATAAGGCAGGCTGTGCCAGTGTGTCAGTTCTTAAAGGGGCACAGGCCTGTAAATGACAGGGAATGGGGAAGCACTGGAGAGGAACCTGCATCACACAAGCCCATAAGCTTGGCATTATTCTTGACTCCTCTGTCTCATTCAAACTACATATTCAATCCATCATCAAATCCTGTAGGTTCGTCGTTCACAACATCGCTAAAATCTGCCCTTTCCTCTTCATCTAAACTATCTCGTTAATCCTAGCACTTATCCTATCCTGCCTTGATTATTATATCAGCCTCCTTGCTGGCCTCCCAGCCTCCTCTCTCTCCCCACTCCAGACCATACTTCACTCTGCTGCCTGGATCACTTTTCTACAAAAACATCCAGACCATGTTTCCCCTCTCTTCAGGAACCTCCAGTGCTTGCCCATCCACCTCCACATCAAACAGAAACTCCTCAACATTGGTTTTAAAGAACTCAATCACCTTGCCCCGCCCTAACTCACCTCACTACTCTCCTACTCTCCCAACCTGCACACTTCACTCCTCTAATACTATCCTTCTCCCTGTGCCTTGATCTTGTCTAACTTACTGGCAACCTTTTGCCCACAGCCTGCCTCTGGCCTGAAACAACCTCCTTCCTCAAATCTGACAGACAAAGCCTTATTGAAAGCACATCTCCTTTAAGAGGTCTTCCCTAAACCTTTCTTTCCTATTTTCCCACTCCCTTCTGCATCACCCTGACTTGCTCCCTTTATTTATACCCCCTCCCAGCTCCACAGCACTTACCACAAATAATTAATTTACTTATATTAACGTCTGTCTCCCCCACTCTGGATTATAAAATTACTGTGGGCAGGGAATATGTCTGTTATATTGTTATAATGTACTCCGCCAAGTACTTAGTACAGTGCTCTGCACACAGTAAGCACTCAGTAAATGTGATTGATTGACTGATCTCATCCCCAGCAGGTCATCATAGGAGGGGGTCTGGGAATTTTCCTTGAAAAATCCTCCTCTTCCTTCTTTCTAATTATCCCTCCTGTGGTGGGGAGGGGCAGATGGTAAGAGCTGAGGTGGGGGTGCAGTACTTACTAATCATTGGTGCTAATTACCACCCTGCCTATAACTCTTCATCTCAGTGCCTTTAGGAAGAATCTTGTTGATTTCTTGATTGGAAATAGCTCATTAAAATAACAGTGAATATAAAGGGAAAATTTATTTGATGTTTAAGAGGCAGTTTGGGTATTAGGTGGAGAGTCAGAAGTTTCCCAGGAACAAAGGTAACTTGTGCACTGTGTGTGTGTGTGTGTGAGTGTGTGTGTGTCTGTTTACTCATCCAGGTGTTGTCTCACTGGTATCTCTATGGTTGGGAGATAGCCAAAGGGGATTCTCCACCACCTCTTTTCCTCCCCCATACCCATCCTCCAGCTGTCTTGGATTTCAGAAGTGTAAGCCCTAACGTGAAGCCTGGAGAGAAAGAGGAGAGGAGAGATGGGTCAGGAAATGCTATTGGGTCACAGCAGGGATCCTCCTGACTCCTGCTCCCCCACTTTCCTGACAAAAAGTTTACCAGCCCCAGCTACGAAAGCTACCCCACACTCCCATACATCTCTGCCACCTTTCTGACTGGTGGCAGTATAATGATATTAAGGAACTGACTTCAGTTAATGCTGCCCTGAATACACATGAAAATCCAAAAACAATACTCAAGACAGCTGCTCCTTGCTTCACTGCTAGACTTGTACAGCATATGCAGCCCAATTTTAAAAGGTCATTCCTTGAGGACCTTACCTGGAAATGATAAATTGGATGACTTCCTTGACAATTGCACATTGCAAACATAAACTCTCTATAATGGGTCTTAAATGAATGAACAATAAGATATTTGTCAAGTAGAATTCCTTGAGATTCTCATCTTAAGGAATATATATTGTCTGTAGGATCTTAAATATAAATAGCAGAAAGCTGTCAAACTTGAATTCTTCAATCTTATTTCCCAGTTGTGCCCCTCTGAGGTTGCAATATTATAAATGAAGGGCACTTACTGTGTGCCAGGCACTGTACTAAGGAAATTGAGTTGGACACAGTCCCTGGCCCACATGGGGCTTGCAGTCTCAATCCCCATTTGATAGTTGAGGCAATTGAGGCATAGAAGTGAAGTGACTTGTCCAAGGTCACACAGGAGACAAGTGGCAGAGCTGGGTTTAGAACCAACAAATTTATTCCAACATCTGATTATTCAACTCAGCACCTAAAGAGTAAAAGTCAATGGGAATGGGAACAATTTCAACCAAATTTGAAACTTGTTACCAATATTGGACTCTTTCAAGTTACTGATACTGCCATCAACTGCTTCCTCACTGATGAGGATTAGTAGGCCAGTCTTGGTGAACATTATGAGGGGAAAGCATTTTCTACATCACCTGCCAGTGGGACCCAGTGACTCTGAGGGGCTACAGTCCTGGGATCTGAGAGTCAGATGAGGTAAAATCAATTGACTGCTCGACAAATCTGAGTGTGAAGAGGTGAAGTGGTCCAAGAAGTGGAGATGGCAGGGGAGAAGAAGGAAGAAACATTGCCAAGCTGTTCTGGCCTCAGTTTGTACTGGGACTCTATAAGAGATGACCCCTCTGTCTGGCTCTGACTCTCAGCTAGTCATTGTTGCTGGATTGCAAATCAGCTCTGTTGCCATTTGATGAACCCATTGTAGAGATAGGGGAGTTACCTCTAGACTGCAGGTGCCCTGCCCAGGACCTCACAAGGCCTCAGGTCCAGCTTCTAAATAAGGAAGTTAGAGATTTAGGGTCCGGATTCTCAAATTCTGCTCCTCATCACCCCTTGGAAGTCCTTCACACTCCATGCCCCCCAGCTGGGAAAGAGATATCCAGGAGAGGTTCTGCTGGGCCCTGCTCAAAGCTCCTGCCGTCTCTTTGGTGGCCAGTAGCCACAAGCTGACCTCTCCTATTTTACTCTCATTAGCCAACTAGGAGCTACTCACTCTGTTGTATTGTACTCTCCCAAGTGCTTAGAACAGTGCCCTGCACACAATGAGTGCTCAATAATTATCATTGATTGATTGATTGAGGCTTAGTGTTGCACTCCTGACTCCTTCATCAATAGCTGACTGGCTCCCCCATCTCTCTGCCCTCCCTTGGGAGTCAGAGGACATGGGTTCCAATCCCAGCTCCGTCACTGTCTGCTGTGTGACCTTGGGCAAATCACTTCACATCTCTGTGCCTCAATTACCTCATCTGTAAAATGGGGATGATGACTGTGAGCCCCTTATGGGACAAACTGATTATTTTGTATCTACCCCAGTGCTTAGAACAGTGCTGAGCACATAGTAAGTGCATAGCAAATGCCATTATTATTATCCTGCCCCTTCACCACCACCACCACTCCCCTTCCCCTGCACCGAAATCCCTTTTCTTCTGAAGTAGGGGGCAAGGAGGGAAGTAGCAGGGGCTGCTGATATTCTGGTTATAAATAGACATTTTTTTACTTTCAATACCAGTTAACACTCTCAGCACAGTTTCACTGTTGCTCTCTTTTCACTTGAGTAAAGCCGGCTCTTCATCTTGGGCCTTTATCCCTCTGGTGGCTGGGGATTCCTTCCAGACCACTGCAACTCCATTATCCCAAAGAACCCTGTGTACCTTGAGGGCTTTGATTTCTCCAATGACAACAAGATCGGACATTACGGTAAATACCCATTTCCTGGCTTTGACTCCCTGTGCACATTCAGCATACAGGTATTTTCTCTAGAATAAACAAATTGGGACCAAAAATCAGGGTGAGATCATACATTACCTTTGTTCTTACACTTGCTTTATATCTTGTTCAAGGCACACTGACTTGTGATGGCACAACTGGAGTGCCTAGTTCTTTCCTCTTTCTTCCATCTTCAAAGGCAGCCCCTCTTCCACAGAAATGCTTCCATACGTACATGAAAGGCTCTTTGCTGAGAAGACGTGAGTTAACACACATGCTATTCAACCTGCTTTGGTTGCTCTTAGGGGCTGCCTTCTACTCCAGTTGCTAAAGTGTTCACTGAGTTCTTCAGGTCTCTGATCATGAATCAGGAACCAGCTGAGGGAGCCAGGGGCAGATGTGCTTCCCTTTTCATTAGAATTGTTGGTGTGTCTGAACTGAGGGAAATCTATATGAGAAGTAGTCAGAATTAATCATTATTATTATTACTGAATGCTTACTGTGGACTATTTTGACCTCTGCACTGCAGCAGAGCACTTCTGCTGTGTCCCAGCCTAGAGTCACCCAGGGGGTTCAGGGTTGAAATAGTGAGAAGCCCAAATCAGTCCTGTTGAGTGACATCGGACTCGTTGGAACAGGAGAGGTTATGGGGCAAGCTTCAGGCCTCCTCATATTTTTAGTCAAACCTGCCTCTGGGGCCTTTTCCTTCTCTTTCTTGTCCAGCACATGAACTAAGCCTCCTAAATGTTGTGGTTTCTTCATGCTGGTACTACAAGATGT
This sequence comes from Ornithorhynchus anatinus, assembly GCF_004115215.2. Classification (NCBI taxonomy): domain Eukaryota; kingdom Metazoa; phylum Chordata; class Mammalia; order Monotremata; family Ornithorhynchidae; genus Ornithorhynchus; species Ornithorhynchus anatinus. The sequence goes on along the minus strand of NC_041747.1, from coordinate 17,183,773 downwards.
AATATGTTGGGAAGGCCACAACTGCGGCAGTCACTGTGGCTAAGACTGCTGGACTCCGAGCCACAAGAAGCCTGAAATTCTGCTCTTCTACTCACAGCACTCTACAGCTTTTATCTTATTTTGCATTTCACAGCCCTGCCAGTGGATGCTTGAGACTTAAGGCTCTAGCCCTTGCTGGTTTTGACCAGCTTGCCCCCGACAGGTTGACCTTCTAGTCAGAAATGGAAATCCATCAGGAAGGCTGGTGGCCATTACCGCTGGACATGGCTGTTGGGCAGGATTCTGGGAGTGGCAGCAGGGACAAAGGATATGTGATCATTCCAGAAAAGTGGAAGGCATCACCCTTGGAAATCGAAACCACCAGTAGTCACCTAGAGAATTATCCACCTGTCCCAGAAGCTTTAGCGCCAGCGTAGCCCATCCCAGCTCCAACTTCTTTAATCTTGGGCTACATTAAACCATCCTCCCTCTGTGAGTGCCCTTACTCAGAGTTGTTGCGTGTGTGTGTGTTTTATAATAGGGATAATTACCATGGGTATTGGCCCCAGAGGAATGGAAGGAACCTGGGGACTCCATGCTTCGAGGTCTGTGAGACAGCAACAGAATGTAAGGCAGAAATTTGGGTTTATTTAAGGATGTCAGGCAGAAAACCAGGTTTGCAAAGAAGAAAATTAAGGTGAAAAGCCAGTATTGCAAATAGACTGTTCCATGGAAGGCCAGGTTTCCTTAAGGATGTCAGGTGTAAGATGAAAAGCCAGGCTCACAAAATAGGTGAAAGATCAGCTTCTGCAGGAGAGTACTGACCACCAGAAGGAAGCGAGTCACTGAATTAATTAATTCATTCAGTCGTATTTATTGAGCATTTACTGTGTGCAGAGCACCGTACTGAGAGCTTGGAAGGTACAATTCAGCAATAAAGAGAGACAATCCCTATTCTCAATGGACTTATAGTCTAGAGGAAGGGAGGCAGACTTCCAAACCGTGAGCCTGTTGTTGGGTAGGGATTGTCTCTATCTGTTGCCAAATTGTACTTTCCAAGCACTTATTACAGTGCTCTGCACACAGTAAGAGCTCAATAAATACGATTGAATGAATGACTGAATGAATGAGACAGACATCAAAACAAGTAAACAGGGATCAGTATAGATAAATGCAATGATAGATATATACACATCAGAAGGCACAGAAGGAAGTGACACTGCAAGCCTCTAGTTGAAGCCTGTTGAGACCAGGTGATAGGAAGCCTATGGAGAGGACAAGGATCAATGGGAGGCACTCAACCAGCCTTAATAATAATGTTGGTATTTGTTAAGCGCTTACTATGTGCCAAGCACTGTTCTAAGCACTAGAGTAGATGCAAGGTCATCAGGTTGTCCCACGTGGGGCTCCCAGTCTTCATCCCCATTTGACAGCTGAGGTCACTGGGCCCAGAGAAGTGAAGTGACTTGCCCAAAGTCACACAGCTGACAAGTGGCGGGGCCAGGATTAGAACCCACGACCTCTGACTCCCGAGTCCAGGCTCTTTACACTAAGCCATGCTGCTTCTCACTAAGTCATGCTGCTTCTGCTTAAAGCTACATGCCTCTCCATGTCCTGGGGAGAAGGGGGAAAAGCTATTGGAAAACCCCCTGACTCTCCCTCTCAATGACATGGAAGGGGCCCACTGAGCTTTGGATGCATATAATGAGCGAAATCATTCCACCCTTACTGAGTTTTCTCTCTTGCTTTGGGTTAGGTCGGGGGGCTGCAGCAATAAAGCTTGTACTCCCTCAAATAGTGCAGCTCTATGTCTTGGAGCTAAAGTTGGGGGCTGTGGAGGGGATGACTGTGAACAGGGGTCCCCGGGCCAAGATGAATTGTTTTTTGGGTTTTTTTTCCCCATATCAGGGATGTGTGTGTGTGTGTGTGTGTGTGTGTGTGTGTGTGTTATAATGGGAATGAGAGCTGAAAATAGGAAGCCAAAAGCAAGGAAGGCAGAGAAAACATTTTAAGGACACAGTATTTAAATGACTAAGATAGCTCAGCTGAAAAGTGAGAGTCAGTTGCTGAGAATAGAGCAGCATGGTGCACTGCCATCAGGAAAGGAAGGGCTCTCTTCAAGCAGAAGCTTACTATGGAATGAGTCAAGGAGGTAAAATCAGTGAATCAATTAACGGTATTAATTGAGCACTTATTCTTTGCACAGCACTGTCCTAAGTAAAGAGTTGGTAGATTTTGCAAACTAGAAGTTTATAGTATAAAGGGAAGGCTTAGAGTCTAGAGGGGGCCACTTACAGACTAGAGGGGGCTTACAATCAAGAGACGCAAAAGAGAAAAGTGCCAGGCACTGCAAACATCAAGCATGACAACAAAATAAGTGGTGTTGTTTTGACTTTTGGGGTTTAAAATGTGTCCACGACAGTGGGCCCCCTCATTGGACTTTTCAGTCACACACACTGTGCTCGTATGTGAACCCCACCTCAGTGGGGTCTTCTTCCAATACGGAATCTCATGAGGGACAGAGATTGTTACCAATCTGCTTATAACATATTAACCCCAGTGCTTGGTAGAATGCTTGACACACAGTAAGTGTTTAACCAGTGCCATAATAGTAATAGTAGTAGTATTTATTAAGCACTTATTGTGTGAAGACCACTGAACTAAGCTCCGGGAGATAACACACAGGTGGGAATTAGACATGGTTTCTGTCCCTCGGGGGCTCACTCCTAAAAATTATAATAAGAAGCCAAATCTCTATATAATGATGGCATTTGCTTACTTTGTACAAAGCACTGTTCTAAGTGCTGGGGGGGATACAAGGTGATCAGGTTGTCCCATGCGGGGCTTACAGTTTTAATCCCCATTTTACAGATGAGGGAACTGAGGCACAGAGAAGTGAAGTGACTTGCCCAAAGTCACACAACTGACAAGCAGCAGAGCCAAGATTAGAACCCATGACCTCTGACTCCCAAGCCCGGGCTCTTTCCACTGAGCCACGCTGCTTCTCTGCTTCTATATAATGGTGTGTGTGTGTGTGTGTGTGTGTGTGTGTGTGTGTGTGTGTGTGTGTGAAGCACTTGTCTTCCCTTCTGGGATAAATGAGACATTAATATGGTACTGAATGGTTATCTGAGCTCCTGAGGCCCCTCCCCTGCCACATCTGTGTCTCCCTCACAGCAGAAAGTCATTAGCTTTACAGAGGTAGGATCTAGGGCACAGGAGACCCAACCTGAAATCTGAGAATTAGCATGGCCTAATGGAAAGAGCATAGGCCTGGAAGTCAGAGGAACTGGGTGCTAATCCTGTCTCTGCCACTTGTCTGCTGTGTGATCTTGGGCAAGCCACTTAATTTATCTGTGCCTCAGTTACCTCATCTGTAAAATGGGGATTATGAGCCCCATGTGGGACAACCTGGTTACCTTGTATTTACCCCAGCACTCAGAACAGTGCTTGGCACATAGTAAGCGCTTAACAAATACTGTCATCATCATTATCATTATTATTAATAATCATGGTATAGCAGATAGATCACAGGCCTGGCAGTCAGAAGATCATGGGTTCTAATCTGGCTCTGCCACCTGTCTGCTGTGTGACCTTGGGCAAGTCACTTCACTTCTCTGTGCCTCAATTACCTCATCTGAAAAATGGGTATTGAGATGGTGAAACCCATGTTGGACAGGGACTGTCCGATTGGATTATCTTGCATCTACTCCAGCACTTAGCACAGTGCTTGGTACATAGTGATCATAAGTATTCTTATTTGTATTATTACTATTACATGATCTGCCCTCTGATGGAACACCTGGAAAATAATGAACTGGCCGCTGACTGTACTTTGAGGCTACATGGAAGACGGTCAGTGAAGAACCAGCAAGAAAGTTGCCTTAATCCAAGCTTGCCTTCTCTCCCTAAATTTTCCTACTTCTATCCTACAGGCAAGATGTTCTCTGGGAAATGGCAGCACCATGCTTGGCTGAAGCTGTACTTCACTCACAAAGTTCAGGGTTGCCAGATCATTCAATCATTCATTCAGTTCATTCAATTGTATTTATTGAGTACTTACTGTGTGCAGAACACTGTACTAAGAGCTTGGGAGTGTAGAACACTGTACTAAGAGCTTGGGAGTGTACAATACAACAGTAGACACATTCCCTGCCTACAACGAGCTTACAGTCTAGAGAGGGGAAAGATGAATATTAATATAAATAAATTACACATATGTACATAAGTGCTGTGGGGCTGGGAGGGGGGAAGAACAAAGGGAGCAAGTCAGGGCAACACCAAAGGGAGTGGGAGAGGAGGAAAGGAGCGGTTTCAACAAGGAAGGTCTCCTGGAGGAGAAGGGTTTGAAGATGGGGAGAGTAATTGTCTGTCAGATTTGAGGAGGGAGGGCATTCCAGGCCAGAGGCAGGACATGGGTGAGGGGTCAGCAGTGAGATAAATGAGATCAAGGCACAGTGAGAAGGTTAGCATTAGAGGAGCAAAGTGTATGGGCTGGGTTGTAGTAGGAGAGTAGCAAGGCAAGGTAGGAGGGGGCAAGGTGATGGAGTGCTTTAAAAAAAAATGGTGAAGTTTTGTTTGATGTGGAGGTAGATGGGAAGCCTCTGGAGTTTTTTGAGGAGTGGGGTGACATGTCCTGAACATTTTTGCAGAAAAATGATCCAAGCATCAGAGTGAAGTATGGACTGGAGTAGGGGGAGGCCAGCCATGAGGTTGATGTTGTAATCCAGGTGGGATAGGATGAGGGATTGTAGCAACATGGTAGTAATTTGGATGGAGCAAAAAGGGCAGATTTTAGTAATGTTATGAAGGTGGGACCAACAGGATTTAGTAATGGAGTGAATATATGGGTTGAATTCATTCACTCATTCAATTGTATTTATTGAGCGCTTACTATGTGCAGAGCACTGTACTAAGTGCTTGAAATGTACAATTCAGCAACAGAGACAATCCCTGCCCAGTAATGGGCTCACAGTCTAAATGGGGGAGACAAACAGCAAAGCAAAACAGAACAAAACAAAAATAAGACAACAGCATCAAGATAAAATGAATGAGAAAGGGGAGTCAAGGAAAATCCCAAGGTTATGGGCTTGTGAGACAGGAAAGATGGTGGTGTCTACAGTGAAGGGAAAGTCACCGGGAGGACAGGGTTTGGCTGGGAAGATAAGGAGTTCTGTTTTGGACATGTTAAGCTTGAGGTGATGGGAAGACATCCAAGTAGAGATGTCTTGAAGGCAAGAGGAATGTGAGACTGCAGAGAGGGAGAGAGATCAGGGCTGGAAATGTAGATATGGATATCATCTGCATAGAGTTGGTAGTTGAAGCCATGGGAGTTTAGATGGGGAATAGATCATTAAAGCCAATGTGTAGTTTTTAGGAGGATCATGGGATAATTTGATAAGGAGTTTCTTTAGACATTTATGACCTTCTGGCTTGCTTGGCTACATTAAATCCCATTTTCTGATTCAAGCTTGCCCTAAAGAGTGAAGAGATTCACCAATCAGAAGGTGGAAAACCAAAGGTTGTGACCCTCACCAACCCAATTAGAGCTGCCGTGGACCCCAGTGGAAATTTTGCTTCTTTCTCTCTTGGAAAAAAAGGGTTGTCTCATTCATTCATTCAATCATATTTATTGAGCGCTTACTGTGTGCAGAGCACTGTACTAAGTGCTTGGAAAGTACCATTCAACAATAAAAAGAGACAATCCCTAATCACACTGGGCTTACAGTCTAGAAGGGAGAAGACAGACATCAAAATAAGTAAACAGGCATCAATTCAAATAAATAGAAATTATAGATATATACACATCAAAACAAGTAAACAGGCATCGATATAAATAGAATTATAGTTATTCATTTATTCATTCAATCGTAATTATTAAGCACTTTCTGTGTGCAGAGCACTGTACTAATCACTTGGAATGTACAATTCAGCAACAGATAGAGACAATCCCTGCCCAACAACGGGCTCACAGTTTAAAATGGAGAGACAGACAGCAAAACAAAACAAGTAGTCAGGCATCAATACTATCAAAATAGATAAATAATAATAATCATAGCATTTGTTAAGCACTTACCATGTGCCAAGCACTGTTCTAAGCGCTGGGGGAGATACAAGGTAATCACATTGTCCCACGTGGGCTCACACTCTTCATCCCCATTTTACAGATGAGGTAACTGAGGCCCAGAGAAATGAAGTGACTTGCCCAAAGTCACACAGCTGACAAGCGGAGGAGCCGGGATTAAAACCTGTGACTCCTGACTCCCAAGCCCATGCTCTTTCCACTGAGCCATGCTGCTTCTTCTAAGATAAACAGAATCATAGATATATACACATCATTAATAAAACAGAGTAATAAATTATATATACAAATATACACAAGTGCTGTGGGGAGGGGAAGGGAATAGAGCAGAGGGAGGGAGTAGGGGCAATATGGAGGGAAGGAGATGCAGAGGAAAAGGAAGGGCTCAGTCTGGGAATGCGTCCTGGAAGAGGTGAGCTCTCAGTAGGGCTTTGAAGAGGGGAAGAGACAGGATGTTTGGCGGATGTGAGGAGGAAGGGCATTCCAGATAAGATGTAGGACGTGGGCTAGGGGCCAACGGCGGGACAGGCGAGAAAAAGGAACAGTGAGGAGGTTAGCGGCAGAAGAGCAAAGTGTATGGGGTGGGCTATAGAAGCAGAGAAAGGAGGTGCAATAGGAGGGGGCAAAGTGATACAGAGCTTTGAAGCAAAGAGAGAGGACTTTTTGCTTCATGCAAAGGTTGATAGGAAACCACTGGAGGTTTTTGAGGAGGGGAGTGACATGCCCAAAGTGTTTCTGTGGAAAGATAATCTGGGCAACAGAGTGAAATATAGATTGAAGCGGGGAGAGACAGGAGGATGGGAGATCAGAGAGAAGGCTGATGCAATAATCCAGTCTGGATGTAATGAGAGATTGTACCAGCAAGGTAGTAGTTTGGGTGGAGAGGAAAGGGCAGATTTTGGCAATATCGTGAAGGTGAGACTGGCAGGTTTTAGTGACGGATTTGATGTGTGGGGTGAACGAGAGAGCAGAGTCAAGGATGACACCAAGGTTGCAGGCTTGTTCATTCAATTGTATTTATTGAGCGCTTACTGTGTGCAAAGCACTGTACTAAGCGCTTGGAAAGTACAATTTGGCAACAGATAGAGACAATCCCTACCCAGCAACGGGCTTTCAGTCTAGAAGGGGGAGACAGGCACCAAAGCAAAACAAATAGACAGGCATCAGTAGCATCTGACAGTGCAGATAACCCAACCCCTCTACTCGTCTGGTCACGTTTGCACCAGGATGTTGGGGAGTTCACAAGAACAAGAAAACCCAGCTCTTCACACTGGCTCTCAAACATGAGCCATGAGGGACTCTTGTAGGTCGGACACCGGGGTCGTCTGATGCAGTTCCCTTTACCCATTGGCTTTGAGTGCAAGAGTATGCTCAAAAAAGCACCTGGGCTTTATATTGATAGTCATCATAAATTCTGATGTCAAAAAGGAGTTTTAAACATTGCACGCCTATGCTCTATAAAAATTTGAAACAGAAGCCTATGCTAAAACAGGAATGCTAAAAGGAATTCACTAAAACAAATCGTATTCCTTTTTTCATTCACGTATGGGTTATCGACCAAAAAGATTAAATATTTGCCATCACCTGGATTTCCATATTACATTCAGTTCAAGTAATTGCCAAGCATGAAATACAAGGCATGCAAATATGCCCTTAATACCCTGGAAAGAAAAACATTGGAAAGAATACCCAAATGTTTTAAAGTCCCAAGAGAATCAACAGTTTGAGAATATAAAAATTAAGATATGAGATTCCAATGACACACTCTGGAAAAGTTTAACAGGGAGAGCACAGAAGTTCGGGTAAATGTTTTTCTTTGAATGACCCACTCTCACTCTATGCCCCTAGTTACCTCTCTACTTCTTTCTGCTCAGTGACTGTAGCACAGATAACAACCAAGGTCTTTGAAAAACATTTGCAAAATCACCACATACAACGATGGACAGCATAGCATTCTCAGCCCCAGAGTACGGCAAAGGCAATCTCTGAAAATATATTTGGAGACACAGTTAGTCACTGGCCAGCAAGTAACCGGTACGGTATTTTGATGGGTCTGATTTATTTATATGAGTCTTTAAAGCATTTAAATTTCCTTTTCTGAGGATGAAATGCTTTTATATTTGCAAATGATCTGAATCCACTTAATTTCAGTTAAAAGCATACAAATTTTGCAGTGTATCTGAGCTCCCCCCACCAATTTCAATTCAAAACAAGGGATTTCTGCCACATATTAAATGTTTTTCAGCAGTACAATATGCTATGCCATTTCAATGAATGGAGATCTGACACACCAATTTTGGTTGGTTGTTTTTTTTTTCAAAACGAGGGTGGAGGGCATACTTGCCCATGACTTACTCACACCCACAGAGTGTCTATTTCAGTTTGCAACAACAGGCCCAGTTTCAAATCTTTTACAATTTACACACTGCATTCCTGGGGGAGAATTTCTATTGCAATCAAACACGCACCAACCACTAGCCCTTGTAAATTTCTCATAAATCCTATTAGAAAAATGATTTTAAAATCACAGATGTTAAGATAATTTGTAAATATACTATACCGCAAAGGAGATTTACCTTCTGATAAACAGGTGGGTTTTTTTTCCAAGAATCAAAATGTTTATTTGGAAAATTCAACACAGAACAAATACTTTCTTGATACCCCTACTCTGACTTTGCTCTGTACAATGACAACTTTCATTTTACAGAACATGAATAGTTTATATAAAAATGTATATTTTTCAAATGCTAATTTTGCCTTCCTCTCCCTTACCTGCACAGGGTTACAGCTAAAAGGCATGGGATTTAGAGAGCTGGCTTACTATGTTAAAGCACACACAATGTTACCGTTTACAGAAAAGTTAGTAAAACCATAAAGATACCTCTAAGAACATTTCAAAAGTCTTTAAAGTGATTTATTTATTGTGATCAAATAACTGCACATGTTTTACAGCACGGTGGCATTTTTAAAGTCAGCTGAAGTCACAAACACATTTGACGTTCACAATGATGAATCTCATCATTTCTGTTCTAAACTAGAAGGCTTGTGGAAAAAGGAAAAATACAAAAACTTGAGAACTTACAAAAGAAAGATTTTTTTCAAGACTACATTAACAAAACCATTTCTCTCAAACAACAGGTAAAATTATAACGGCATACCACTGAATTTGTTTGCGTACATCTAGGAATGAAAGAAGTTTTAATATCTGCGACGCTTGTTAGGTCCTTCAAAGTTGCCCCCTTGGTTTCCTCTCCCAAAGCCACCAGGCCCACCACTCACGGGACCCACACCACTCATTGGAGGCTGAGGAGTTTCAGTCGGCACATAGTAAGCGCTTAATAAATACCAACATTATTATTATTATTATTACTACCCATAGGTGAACCCATCTGTGTTGGTGGTCCTTGTGGGAATCTATCATTATGCTAAAGCACCACATCATAAATATGAAGTCCATTTGGAACACACCAAATGTAAGTGATAAGAAATTGGCAAAATCCCAAGTGGTGGTGTCATGAAGTTCAGCAGAAAGTCCAGCAGAATCAGGATCATACATAGAAGGAAGAAACGAGCAATTAAATTAGTTTCTAGGCAAAAAGCAGCTGAAGAATTACAACTTACTAATGCTAAGCCCCAATTTCATGAAACAAAGGATAATAAATGGTAAAAAAAAAAAATAAGAGAACTATTTTATCCAACTTAGTTTTTTCCAGAATTACATGGTTTTTAAAGAAATGCTCCCTCCAGAAAAGAGTTGTGTGCATATCTGATATAAGAAAAATGGTCACAAATTTTGGAACTCTAGAGAAAACTTGAGGTGCAGCATCATATATTTACTTCAACTGAAACTGTCATTTTCTCTATAAAATACTACAAAACTGTTGAAGCAGAAACATATTTATTCACAAAAGAAAGTATTCACGTTATGGGGTTGCAAAATATCTAAGTTGTTCCGGAATAATTCTTAATAAAAACAAAATACTGAAATAGACTTCTAAGCTAATGTGCTACAGAAGGCGTAATTAAAAGCCTCTGAAATCATATGCTTTCTCATTTTCTGGGTAATTATATGTTACAACCCATAAGGAAAAAAAATCCCGTTAACCTTACAAACCTAAAATGGCATTAGGGTAGACGGGAAGGGGAGTAAAGATTTTTCAGAAAGCCATGCCAATGTGCATCAGAATTCAAATCTATAAAACATAGAAAAATGTCAACTACTCAACTAGAGAGTAAAGAGGCCACCATTCCTCAATTCATTGCAAATGTTTGCCTTTAGTTCCACGTATATTAAAACTGATAACCCAGTACATATGGTTGCCCACCAAAACCAAAACAATTTATTGTGGTTCGCCACTGTACCTGCTCATATTACATACAGTACAGAGCTGATGTTTTTTACCAATCCCTCCACAAAACAGAATTATTTTAGGGTTAACAGTTTCCAAATTTGCCATGGAACACTTCACTTTAAATCTTGGTTACAGCATACACCAACTTCCAATTCAGGAATAATCTGTTTCACTCTCAAACTAGCACACATGCCTCCTTAAAAAGTTTTTCCTCTATCCAGACTTCACTTGGCCATTTTTCTGCAAATGTTATCAAATGAGAACTTTCTCCTCCTAACCGCCCAACGTTCCTGGAAACAACTAGCTAATTTTGTGGAATTTTAACCATGATGACAAGGGAAAAAAAAACATCAAAATTTGAAGCACATTAACTTAAAATTTGAACCTACCCAAAGATACCTTGACACTCTATTATGTTACCAAACACAGAATGTTGCTCCCTAAGTTTATCCTAGCCACAAAGTTTAGTAATACCTATTTCAAATATTCACTTCAGCAAAAGTAGTAAGCATTTAAATTGTATTCCGACAGTACAAGTCAGATTCCCTACTAACTTTTAACACCCTGATTAAAAATTCATCAAGTGATTCAGGCTAAACTAAATGTTGTTAAAATCCTTACAAATTAAGGCCGGCTGCATTGACAGGTTTTCAATGTGCCCCTGGACAAAATTAATATTACTTTTTATACTGAATGAAATACAGCCAAGCTGATATAGGCAGGCATATTAAAGCTAGAAATCACGGCATTTGACCGGAGAGAAATTACAGGCACAAAAAAACCTTTGTTCTTAGCTGTTGCACAAATACAGAATGCAACATCCCCTAAAATCATAAAGATGATTCAGATTTACTGAATCAGGTACACGATTCATCACATCTCAATACCAAAATATTTTAATGTCCTAAAACAATTTTTTTCCCCGAGACTGTTCCCTGTTTTCCATGGAATGGGAATTTTTTTGGCTTCCCCAACTAAAGTGCTGCTCCTCTACAATAAGTGTGAAGTTATCTTTGGTGCAGAATGTCTCGTGATAGAATTATGCAGGAAATAAAGAAGCTTTATGATACATTACCACGGCTCCATTATCTGGCATCATTGGCGTTCCCAGATTGGCAGCTCCATCTGGCCCCATGGCAGGACCAGGACCCAGAGGCGGGCCTGGGATAGTTCCTCAGTTGTTCATATTCATACCCATCATTGGAGGAGGACCTTGGTTACCAGCAGGTGCTGGGCTAAACGCATCTATGCAAAACAATCTATACTTAGAGCTGTCCTATCTTAACAAGCATTAACAATAAAGTTACATCACTTAGGAGATCTACTATGCAAAACCTCTATGGCTCAGGATCATTTTTACTCTGAGACTGCACATGCAGTTTAATTACTCACTCTGAAATCAGTCTCTTTTGCCTATTGCCTCAAGTATCCAAGATCTACAATCCAAAAAGCAAATGTATTCTCTTCCCTACCCAAATTACAGAATACATTTCAAAGGGATTGTTTCAGAGAGTTTACATAAATGCTCAAAAAACCATCAGGTGCACTAACTCCACCGTGATTATGCCTAGTTTTTCATAGGGAGGCCATTCTAATTACGGCAATATTGAAAATAATGTGTAACTTTGTTCACAATGAGTCATGTCAAAATAATAGTGACTAAAAATGAGTTTTAGATCATTATAAAAGTTCCTTAATTTTGATTCAAAGAACAGAACTTCTTAATCACTATTTCCTTTCTCACAATGAATCCATTTTAAAAAGATATGGTCTCAAAAGGGAGACATTTCAAAGAGCCATTTATGGAAAACACCAGGAAAGAGTTCCTGGGGGACTTTATGACTAATTATGCAAAATATAACCAATACTGAAATAAAGTTGTTTCAAATTAGGAGACTGAAAATGGATTTTGGGGGGGGGTTCCATAGAGAATATATTTTTTTAAAAATTACAACTTAAATGTTTCCCAATAAATCATTTTTAGAAAATGTACACGAAAAACAAGGTCCATTTGATTATCAAAATAGAATGAGTGATTAATGTGTTTCAAGACACGACCTGCAAGAATTTATCTAAGAAATGAAATGCAACTAAGATTCTAAGAACCTCATATAATAAATGTAAGGATACAGACCAACTGTGGATGAGATGAATGCAGGCTTTGATTGTTTGTTTTGTTTTACTGTTGCAAACGAAGCCCTAAACCCCTTTTAAAATGACTTTGACTAGTAAAAGTCTCCGTGAGAAAATAATTCCTGATTTTTACTTCCCCAGTAAGTCGGGTTAGACCATTTGAAAGAAATCGCATTGGAAGTGAAAAAAAAAGCTCAAATAGTCAGTCAATTTTCATAATGACTTCTTAGCCTCTTAAACATTTTCCCCCATAGTGACTCTGAAAATTCGGCTACCAAACCCACTGTTTAATCATTTGGGAATACAAAAATCTTTCGCTCCTTACAAACTATCCAATGCCACTGTACATGGGCCACACTCAACAGTCTTTCTGCCTCTGGATTTTTTTTAAATCTGATGATAACAATGTGGTCTCCGGATGGGGCATGGGCCTAGATACCAGATGACCTGGGTCCTTAATCCCTGCTCCACCACTTGTCTGCTGCTCTGCCCACTCTGATCCTTGGAGACTTCAACATCCATACGGATGTACCCGACGACTCCTCTGCCGCCCACCTGCTATCCCTCCTCGACTCTGCCGACCTCCTCCTCCACCATGCCGCGCCCACTCACCGACTCGGTCACACCCTCGATCTCGTCATCTCCTACCGCTGCACTATCTCCTCCCTCACCAACTCTGAAATCCCTCTCTCTGACCATAACCTTCTCACCTGCCTCATCTCTCACACTCCCTCCCCCTGCAAATCTTCGCTACTGCCCCACAGAGACCTCCGCTCTCTCGATCCCATCCGTCTTTCCAATAGCATCTCGCCTCACCTTGCCTCCCTGTCCTCTCTTCCCACTCTCGACGAGCGGGTCTCCGCTCTCGACTCCACCCTCTCTACTCATCTCGACTCTCTCGCCCCCCTTTCCCTCCGCCGCTCTCGCTCCACTAACCCACAGCCCTGGATCACCTCCTCCATCCGCCTCCTACGCTCCTATGCTCGAGCTGCTGAGCGCTGCTGGCGAAAGTCCAAGCGCCGAGCCGACCTCACACACTTCAAATTTATCCTTTCCTGCCTTAACTCTGCCCTCTCCTCCGCCAGGCAAAGCTTCTTCTCCTCCCTCATCGACACCCATGCCCGTCACCCCCGCCGATTGTTCTGGACCTTTAACTCTCTCCTTAGGCCCCCTGTTCCTCCCCCTCCCCCATCTCTCACCCCCAATGATCTGGCCACCTATTTCCTCACGAAAATCAACACGATCAGGTCTGAGCTCCCCAAAGTCACCCCTCCGCCTCTCCCCTCCCCCCCAACAACCCCCTCCCCTACTTTCCCATCCTTCCCTGCAGTATCCTTAGAGGAGATCTCCTCCCTCCTCGCAAGTGCCACCCCCTCCACCTGCGCCTCGGACCCCATTCCCTCTCACCTTCTTAAAACCATCGCCCCTGCCCTCCTCCCTTCCTTAACTTCTATTTTTAACCACTCAATCTCCAAGGGCTCCTTCCCCTCTGCCTTCAAACATGCCCACGTCTCCCCCATCCTAAAAAAACCCGCTCTTGACCCCACTTCCCCCTCCAGTTATCGTCCTATCTCCCTACTACCCTTCCTTTCCAAAATCCTAGAACGAGTCGTCTACAATCGATGCCTAGAATTCCTTAACTTCCATTCTCTCCTAGACCCCCTCCAATCTGGCTTCCGTCCCCTCCACTCTACCGAGACTGCTCTCTCTAAGGTCACCCATGACCTCCTTCTTGCCAAATCCAATGGCTCCTACTCCATTCTGATCCTCCTTGACCTCTCTGCTGCCCTTGACACTGTCGACCATCCCCTCCTCCTCCATACCTTATCTCACCTTGGCTTCACGGACTCTGTCCTCTCCTGGTTCTCCTCTTACCTCTCTGGCCGATCATTCTCGGTCTCCTACGCTGGAGCCTCCTCCCCCTCCCATCCTTTAACTGTTGGAGTTCCTCAAGGGTCAGTTCTTGGCCCTCTTCTGTTCTCCATTTACACTCACTCCCTCAGTGAACTCATCCGCTCTCACGGCTTTGACTACCATCTCTACGCAGATGACACGCAGATCTACATCTCCGCCCCTGTCCTCTCCCCCTCCCTTCAGGCTCGCATCTCCTCCTGCCTCCGGGACGTCTCCACCTGGATGTCGGCCTGCCACCTAAAACTCAACTTGAGCAAGACTGAGCTCCTCATCTTCCCTCCCAAACCCGGTCCGCTCCCAGACTTCTCTATCACCGTGGATGGCACGACCATCCTTCCCATCCCGCAGGCCCGCAATCTCAGTGTCATCCTTGACTCGTCCCTCTCGTTCACCCCACACATCCTATCCGTTACCAAGACCTGCCGGTTTCACCTATACAATATCGCCAAGATCCGCCCTTTCCTCTCCACCCAAACGGCTACCTTATTATTACGGGCTCTCGTTATATCCCGGCTAGACTACTGTGTCAGCCTTCTCTCTGACCTCCCTTCCTCCTCTCTCGCCCCGCTCCGGTCTATTCTTCACTCCGCTGCCCGGCTCATCTTCCTGCAGAAACAATCTGGGCATGTCACTCCCCTTCTTAAACAACTCCAGTGGTTGCCTATCAACCTCCGCTCCAAACAAAATCTCCTCACTCTAGGCTTCGAGGCTCTCCATCACCTTGCCCCTTCCTACCTCTCCTCCCTTCTCTCTTTCTACTGCCCACCCCGCACGCTCCGCTCCTCCGCCGCCCACCTCCTCACCGTCCCTCGGTCTCCCACCATCCCGCCATCGACCCCTGGGCCATGTCCTCCCACGGTCCTGGAACGCCCTCCCTCCTCACCTCCGCCAAACTCATTTTCTTCCCCTCTTCAAAGCCCTACTTAAAACTCACCTCCTCCAAGAGGCCTTCCCAGACTGAGCTCCTCTTCTCCCTCTACTCCCTCTACCACCCCCCTTTCACCTCTCCTCAGCTTAACCCTCTTTTCCCCCCATTTCCTTCTGCTCCTCCCCCTCTCCCTTCCCATCCCCTCAGCACTGTACTCGTCCACTCAACTGTATATATTTTCATTACCCTATTTATTTTGTTAATGAATTGAACATCGCCTTGTTTCTATTTAGTTGCCATTGTTTTTACGAGATGTTCTTCCCCTTGACGCTGTTTATTGCCATTGTTCTTGTCTGTCCGTCTCCCCCGATTAGACTGTAAGCCCGTCAAACGGCAGGGACTGTATCTATCTGTTGCCGACTTGTTCATCCCAATCGCTTAGTACAGTGCTCTGCACATAGTAAGCGCTCAATAAATACTATTGAATGAATGAATGCTGTGTGACCTTGGGCAAATCCCTTAACTTCTCTGGACCTCAGTTACCTCATCTGTAAAATGAGGATTAAGACTGCGAGTCCCATGTGGGACATCGACTGTGTCCATCCTGATTAGCTTGAATCTACCCCGGTGCTCAGTACCGTAATTGGCACATAGTATGCGCTTAAATACCATTTGAAAAGGGAAAAGGATGGAAAATTCCATTTTTATTTACATAATTTTTCACTAACTACAGATAAAAGGAGACCTAACTGAAACTGATTTTCCTAAAATAAATATAACCATGAACTATAGAGAGAAAAGGGAAAATAGGGGCATTTAGCATTTAAATTCTTCTCCCATAAACAAACAGATAAGTCCTCCATATCTCTTACCACTTTAATTTTCTGTCATTCTTAGCTGTGCTGAGACAAATGACTGGACATGTACAAAAGCATAGGTAAGCATGTCGGAACACATCGTCCTGAACCTTGTTAGTGGATGAGAGCACAGGCCTGTGATTCAGAAGGACCTGGGTTCTAGCTCTGCCACTTGTCTGCTGTGTGACCCTGGGCAAGTCATTTACCTTCTCTGTGCCTTAGTTACTTCATCTGTAAAATGGGGATTCAGATTGTGGGCAACATGTGGGACTGGGATTGTGTCCAACCTGATGAACTTCTATCTACCGCAGCGCTTAGAACAGTGCTTGACACATTGTAAACGCTGAACAAATACCATTATTATTATTATTATTATTACTACATGACAATGCAGTGGGGTTAGGGTCAGTTGTCTGAACCCACCCCTGGATTTTTGATCTATCAGAAAGGCCAATAGGCTTTAGGAAACAGAATCTGAAGTGTTCTTATGATCATCTGTATTACAGTCAGTCTTTGGTGAGAGCTTCGTGAGTTCAAAAACATGCATAGGTCTTGCTGATAGTTGGCAAGGGAAATGCAGAGAAAAGAGAAACTAGATTTCCCAGGAAGCAAAAGTGCTGACTCAGCAAAGCAGCTTGGTTCAGTGGAGAGAGCCTGGGCTTGGGAGTCAGAGGTCGTGGGTTCTAATCCTGGCTCCACCACTTATGGGCTATGTGACTTTGGGTATGTTGCTTCACTTCCCTGTGCCTCAGTGGCCTCATCTGTAAAATGGGGGTTAGGTCTGTGAGCCTCCCTGTGGGACGTGATTACCTCGTATCTACCTAAGCGCTTAGAACAGTGCTGGCACACAGTAAGCCCTTAACAAATAACTCAATTATTTATTATTATGATTACCTTTGCGCACAATAAGTGGGTGGTTCTGGGTGGAGCCAAGTCTCCTGAGTTCTTCTGGTGGAGCTGGAGAAAATGACCTCTTGGTATAAGTGGGGTGAGGAGATGCTTCATATAGCTCCACTAAGTGGGCTCCACGTGGGATACAGTCATCAGTCCCTCATTAAGCTAGGCAGGCAGGTATGCTGCAGCAAGTGAGGTCAGTGATCTAGTTTGGTGTTTTCTGATGTAAATTTTAGGCTTGGGCTTTTAAATCCCTATTTTGAATGCACATCCTTACATCCTTTTCAACTGTATCGCCAACTAAAATAGTATTTAAATATTAGTTGCTAGCAAACACGTGTAACCAAGTTTTACAACTCTTCGAAGGACTCAAGACAAGGTTCCCTTCTGGATTCTGGTGAGATTCCACATCTCCTTAACCAATCGATCAATCACTAGTAATTAATGACCACTTACTCTGTGCCAGCACAGTATACTAAGCACCAGGGAGAGTAATTGATAGTATTGAGTGGCTATGACACCTGTTCCCAAGATAGCCTTATTCCTTTTTAATATCTGAACTGGTGAAGCACCTCACTGGTTTCTCATTCTAGGCATTTTAGCAAGGTGGCATTTGCCTTACAAAACATCAAAGTCTAATTGTCAACTTTTCTTGGAAAAATGTCTAGAACACAGCACCAAAGTCACACGAATTATTCGCACTAGATGAAGGTGATGACATGATGATGACTGCATGATGAGCTTTGAGCACAATTCTTCTTGAGACAAGAAGTCAGCCACGAGGAAATTATTTGAAGGACCTCTTACTTGGTATTTAGCTTATCTGTGGGGAAGTGAGAGTAGGGTTTGTTTGCCTCATCAGAACTGAGGTGGCAGCAAAGAGAAGGGACTTTAGAGTAAGACCTCCCGATTGCTTCCCCGTTACACACTATTCAAACTCAGCTGATAAAACATAAATTTTATGGGTGAGTAACCATTATGCTTAACTGTTATTTAGACCTCTTTGCACAGATCATAACTTCACATGGGTATTCTGCTGGGTTGCATTTAACTCAAATTGGCAATACAATGTGGGGTGCAACTGCTTCATGTTGGATTAAAGTTTAAGAAGAGAAGGATGGTAGTGCCTTCCATAGTGACAGGAATGTCAGGGAGAGGACAGGGGTTTGGGAGGGAAGATAATGAGCTCAGATATATATATATATATATATATATATATATATATATATATGATATATATATTTATATACACATACATATGTGCTGTGGGGTGGGGTGAAGGGCAAAGGGAGCAAGTCAAGGTGACGTGGAAGGGAGGGAGAGCTGAGAAAAAGGTGGTCTTAGTCTGGGAAGGCTTCTTGGAGGAGATGAGCCTTCAGTAGGGCTTTGAAGCGGGGGAAGAGTGATTGTTTGGCAGATCTGATGAGGGAGAACATTCCAGGCCAGAGTTAGGATGTGAGCCAGGGGTCGACAGAGGGACAGGCGAGATCAAGGCACAATGAGAAGGTTAGCACCAGAGAAGCAGAGTGTGTGGGCTGGGACACAGAAGGAGAAAAAGGAGGTGAGGTCAGAAGGATCAAGGTGATGGAGAACATTGAAGCCAATAGTCAAGAGTCTTTCTTTCATTGCCCTCCCCTTTGACTCTTCTTCATATTAATAATTACAGTATTTCTTACAGGCTTACTATGTGACAAGCACTGTTTTAAGCACTGGGGTAGATACGAGGTAATCAGGTCAGACATGGTCCCTATCCCACATGAGGCTTACAGTCTTAATCCCCATTTTACAGATGAAGTAACTGAACTATAGAGAAGTTAAGTGACTTTTCCAAGGTCACACAACAGACAAGTGGCAGATCCAGATTAGAACCCATGTCTTCTCACTCCCAAACCCAGGTTCTATCCACTAGGCCATTCTGCTTCCAATACTGGATAGCAGGGTGGAGGCACAGAGAGATGATACCCTTTGGGATGCCTTTAAATTGTCAGGTTGCAGAATTTAAGAGGAGGAAATCATAGTCAAGCAAAATGACAAACTTTTTCCATACCCAAAGTGTAACAGACCTATAAGTCAGAGGATCTGAGTTCTAATTCTGGCTCCACCGCTTGTCAGCTATGTGACCTTGGGCAAGTCACTAAACTCTGTGCCTCACTTACCTCATCTGTAAAATGGAGATTAAATCCTTCTTTCTCCATCTTAGACTGTGAGCCCCATGCGGGACAGGGACTATGTCCAATATGATTATCCTCTAACTACCCCAGTGCTCAGTATAGCAACTGGAACATAACAAGCATTCAACAAGTATTATTTAAAAAATAGCACTCCATGGAGCTGTTAAACTATGACCTGAAGCTATTGATCTCCTGGGAATATCAGCTGCAGTAGGTGATAGTGGAGGTTCATTCATTCAGTCAGTCATATTTACTGTGTGCAGAGCCCCCTGAGATGTTAGCTACATGTAATTAATTCCTTAACCTTAGTGCTATTAAAACAAGTGACTGCTCCACTTGTACCATAACACAGCAGGGGTCTCTTGCCATCATCCACTTGATTTGTTAAGAGGCTCAGCGACTCATAGTGGAAGCCCATGACTTCATAAAGTTCATATTTCCCTTGATGGATAAGATGGTCAAACCCCCTACACACCTGTCCTCAGAAAACTGGGCTTAATGGGTAGGAGGAATCCAGCCAAATCTTGGAGATCCAAAAGACTGCAATTCACAGGAATCCAAAATCTTGCCTGGCAAATTATTTCCATCTTCCCCTCCTCTTCTAGTCAGCTGGTTTGAGAGAGGCAACATTTTATGAGTTGGAGATTTCCAATCTCTGGGGACATAAGTAAAGTAGTGATGGGCCCTCCATGAGGAAGCAGAATAAGAGGAGACAGGCATAGTGCTCCTACTGCATAATCAGAAGCAAGGAATCATTTATTGGTCTCAGTGTTTCCTCTCCAGAATACCAGGAGAGACTGTGCATTGGAGATCCTGTGTATTATTGAACTGAATGGAGTTGAATACTCTCCCGGCCAGCCTTTCTAACAAGGGAAGGCAAGAAAGGAAGGTGGTCAGCTAAGGAAGTAGGGCATGGGCTGAAATTGAAGTCTTTCAGAGCCAATGGGAAGAGGGATTCTGTGTTCCTTCTTATTGTACCAGACCTCAGCCTGGGAGGAAAGTAGGGTGAGTGATGTGCCTTGTTTTAAAGTAGCTAGGAAGTACAGGGTCAGACAAAACTGAGATCTATAGGCAGCCCAGCCTCACGAATCTCATTTTGCCCACCATTTGTGAAAATAGGAATCAGAGGTGGGTAGTGTCCGTGCCCTCATCCAGCACCTAATATTTTGCCCTCCACATATGCCACCCAGGAGGAAACCTGGGGAGACCTTAGTGCCTAAGAGTCAGAATAGCCCCCAGGGACCTTCTCAGGTCACAGCAGGATTAATCCCCTCTGCCTTCTGAACCTCCTCTTCCTTATAGTTCTGGTCCTCTTCTAAGAACTGGAAGTGGGAATGTAGTTTGCTGGGCCTCAGCCCATCGTAGCCCTGGTTCCCAGCTGATTGCCCTTGGGATGCCTGCAGGTATGAAGGGACTCCTCCAGCTGTTCTACTTTCCCCGTGCTGGAGGCTGGCCCTGGAGGCTATCAGTGAGGGTTGGCAGGAGTTCATCCTGTTAGACCTCAGAGTCCAATGTCAATTAGCAGAGAAAACCCCCACCGGTGTTTCAGAGCAATTAGGGCTCCCTGGGCAGTTTTACCTGTCTCTTTGGTATCCCTTATGTTCTCAGACATGCCAACTCCTTCATCTTGCTTCTGGGTTAGAAGTCCCCTCCAACACCCAAGTCCTCAACCTGCAACTCTTGGCCTCTGTGTCAACAAGTTCTTGGAGAACTGTATTCATACATATAGTTGCCTGCACCACGTATTTAATTATATAAATTGTGAGAGTCCTTCAGGGCTCAGTTCTGGGTCCCATTCTATTCTCCATCTATACCACTCCCTTGAAGAACTCATTCACTACTATGGCTTCAACTACCCGCTCTTTGCGGATGATTCCCAAATGAGCCCTGATCTCTCTCCTTCTCTGAAGACTCGTATTTCCTCTGCTCTCAGGACATCTCTACTTGGATATCCCGCTGACACATTAAACCTAACATGTCCAAAACAGAACTCCTCATCTTTCTATCCAAACCCTGTCCTCCCCTTGACTTTACCATCACTGTAAAAAGCACCACTATCCTCCCTGTCTCACAAGCCTTGTCATTAAACTAAATTAATCTCTCTCATTCAACAGAAATATTCAGTCTGCCACCAAATCCTGTCAGTTCTACCTTGACATCATCTCCAGACTCCACCCTTTCCTCTCCATCCAAACACTACTGTGATGGTCCAATCATTTATTCTTTTCCAGCTACTGTATCAGCCTCCTGCTGACCTCCCAGACTCCTTTCTTTCCCCACTTAAGTCCATACTTCACTCTGCTGCCCAGATCAGGTTTCTAAGAAATATTCAGTCCATGTCTGTCTTATCCTCAACAATCTCCAGTGGTTACCTGTCATACACTGCACAGGGACAGGTTCAAGGATCAGCATGGCAAGAGTGAGTGACCAGAGTCAGAAGGACTGAACCATGCAATATTTATTCCATGTGGTGAAATGAACTTCTCTTTCATGAGGAATAAACTTATTTAGTTACTCACATGATAAAATACCTAGTTCCTGCCTCACAGACGCTTCTCAGGAGGAATACACTTATGTAGCCAGCATAGTCCCCAACTTCTAGCAGCTGGTGGAACCAGGACAGGACATTGGTTGTCTCCAGGGGCTACCTTCCAAATCACCCAGGCATGGTCTATGGTTCAAATATCCAGGAGATACTCACTTCTTGCTCCAGTGAGGAGGTCTGGTCAGTCACTTGGCACTACACTAGGTCAGACAGACCCCAACTCTGGATAGAGGCGACTCGACGTCAGGGTGGCAGAGTTTTAATCTACTACCAAGAGTTCATGGAGATAATTCCCAAAATATATACTCTGCAACTTCCCTATCCTCTTCCACTCTGTTGGCCATATTTAGGGGTGGTGAAAGGATTGTGTGACAAGACTCACCACAATTTATCATTCTCATCTAATTGTTTGGCCTTATTGCCCACCAAACCCTCTGGGGTCAGTAGTGCCAGGAGGCATGGGGTATGTTTTCTAGACAACTGCTTCCTATTGTTTCCAAGTAGCCCCTCTGGCATTAATGAGCTTAAATTTGTTAGTCTGGCCAATGCCTGACAGGTCACACTGCCCATCCATCTCTGTAACAAACAGAAATTACTTAGCTATTGACTTTAAAACATTCAGTCACCTTGTCCCCTCCTTACCTCAGTGATTTCCTACTATAACCCAGCCCACACATTTTGCTCCTCAAACACCAACATACTCGATGTTCCTTAATCTTGTCTAATTCCTACTAACCCCTCACCCAAGTCCTGATTCAGGCCTGGAACTCCCATCCCCTTCACAACCAAAAGACTATCACTTTCTCCACCTTCAAAGTCATATTAAAATCATATCTCCTTCAGGAAGTTTTTCCCAAATAAGCCCTCATTTCCCCTGCTCTCTCTCCCTTCTGTGTCACCCTAGCACTTGGATTAATATAATTTATTCACCCCACCCTCATACTCCCAGCATTTATGTAGATATTCAAATCTTATTTCAATGTTTGTCTCCCTCTCTAGATTGTGAGCTCCTTGTGGGCAGGGAACATGTTTACTAACTCTGTTATACTGTACTTTCTCAAGCACTTAGTACAGTGCTCTGCACTCATCAAGTGCTCAATAAATACCATAGATTGATTCAGCACAGATTCTTGGTAGAAACCAGATACAATTTCCACAGCTGGGTAGTAAGTACCCTGAAAAGACTGTTAATTAGCTGACATGAAGGTGAATCACAGGTAGAGAGTCCAGGACACCGCCAGAGCAGCAGAAATGGACACTGCAGTTTACTTCCAAGAGGCACTCCTGACCTCAGGGAAATAAGACTGTAAGCACTATGCGGGACAGGGACTGTGTCCAAACTAATTAACTTGTATGTACTCCGCCCTTAGAATACTGTTTGACACATAGTAAGTGCTTAAGAAATACCACAAAACAATTGTCACCCTTGAGCATTTGATATTTACCACATCCTTAAACCCACAACACTTAAGTACATAACTTTAAATGTTATATTATAAATTATGTATTTTTATTAATGTCTGTCTCTTTCTCTAGACTGTAAACTCATTGTGAGCAGGGAACATGTCTGCCAACGCTACTGTACTGAACTCTCCCAAGCACTGCTCTACAGACAGTAAGTGCTCAATAAATACCAATGACTGATTGATTGATTGCCAATCACTCTTTGATGGTCCGACTCCCAGAGGACATTAGCTGGAGCAGGCCAATTTCAGGGGAGGCCTGGGAGAAAGGTGTGGTCAAGTAGAAATAGTTAAGTAGGGAAATATAGAGTCCATCTCCCTCTTACTTCCTTTGCTACAAATGTCAGTTGGTCACCTTAGCTATTGAGCTAAAGAAGTAATGCCAAGGACCTTCCACAGGGTGGTTGAAAAAATAAGTGTTGCCGCTACACTGTGGGGTTGCCCATATTAAATTAAGGACCAGAGTTCACTCATTCAGTTGTATTTATTGAGCTCTTACTGTGTGCAGAGCACTGTACTAAGCACTCGGAAAGTACAATTCGGCAACAGAGATAATCCCTACCCAACAACGGGCTCACAGTCTAGAAGGAGGAGACAGACAACAAAATAAAACAAGTAGACAGGCATGACTATCATCAAAATAGATAAATGGAACAATGGATAAATGCAAATCATTAATAAAATAGAGCAATAAATATGTATAAATATATACAGGTGCTGTGGGTAGGGAAAGTGGGTAGAACTGAGGGATAGATTAGGGGCAGTGGGGAGGGGAGCAATAGCAGAGGGAAAGGAAAGGCTCAGTATGGGAAGGCTTCCTTTAGGAGGTGGGCTCTCAGTAGGGCTTTGAAGAGGGGAAGAGAGTTAGTTTGGCGGATGTGAGGAGGGAAGGCATTCCAGGCCAGAAGTAGGATGTGGGCCAGGGGTCGATGGTGGGACAGGTGGGAACGAGGCACAGTGAGGAGGTTAGTGGCAGAGGAGTGGAGTGGGCCGGTGGGCTGTAGAAGGAGAGAAGGGAGGTGAGGTAGGAGGGGGCAAGGTGATAGAGAGCTTTGAAGCCAAGAGTGACAAGTTTTTGCTTCATGCAAAGGTTGATAGGCAACCACTGGAAATTTTTTAGGAGGAAAGTGACATGCCCAGAGTATTTCTATACAAAGATAATCCAGACAGAAGAGTGAAGTATAGAGTGAAGCAGGGAGAAACAGAAAGATGGGAGATCAGAGAGGAGGCTGATGGGATATTGTGAGAGATTGTACCAGCAAAGTAGCAGTTTGGCTGGAGAGGAAAGGGCAGATCTTGGCGATACTGTGAAGGTGAGAGTTTTGGTGACGGATTGGATGTGTGGGGTAAACGAAAGAGCAGAGTCAAGGATGACACCGAGGTTGCAGGTTTGCGAGACGGGAAGGATGGTAGTGCCTTCCATAGTGACAGGAATGTCAGGGAGAGGACAGGGTTTGGGAGGGAAGATAAGGAGCTCAGTGTTGGACATGTTGAGTTCTAGGTGACAGGAGGACATCCAGTGGAGATGTCTTAAAGGCAGGAGGAGATACAAGCCTGGAGGGAAGGAGAGAGAACCGGGGAGGAGATGTAGATTTGGTTGTCATCTGAGTAGAGATGATAGTTGAAGCCATGGGAGCGAATGAGTTCACCAAGGGAGTGAGTATAGATGGAGAACAGAAGGGAACCAAGAACTGACCCTTGAGGAACCTCTACAGTTAGGGGATGGGAGGGAGAGAAGGAGCCTGTGAAGGAGACCGAGAATAAATGGCCAGAGAGATAAAAGGAGAATCAGGAGAGAACTGAGTCCGTAAAGCCAATGTTGCAAAATGTGTTGAGGAGGAGGGGATCGTCGACAGTGTCAAAGGCAGCTGAGAGGTCGAGGAGGATTAGGATAGAGTAGGAGCCATTGGATTTGGCAAAAAGGAGGTCATTGGTGACCTTTGAAAGGGCAGTTTTGGGTGGAATGAAGGGGACAGAAGCCAGATTGGAGGGGGTCGAGGAGAGAGTTGGAGGAGAGGAATTTGAGGCAGCGAGTGTAGATGACTCACTCAAGGAGTTTGGAGAGGAAAGATAGGAGGGAAATGGGGTGATAACTGGAGGGGGCAGTGGGGTCAAGGGAGGGTTTTTTTAGGATGGGGGAGATGTGGGTATGTTTGATGGCAGAGGGGAAAAAGCCATTGGAGAGTGAGCAGTTGAAGATGGAAGTTAAAGAGGGGAGGAGGGAAGGGGTGAGGGTTTTTATAAGGTGAGATGGAATGGGGTCAGAAGCACAAGTGGAGGGGTGGCACTTGAGAGGAGGAAGGAGATCTCTGAAGATACTGCTGGGAAGGATGGGAAAGTAAAGGAGGGATTTGAGAGTGGGGGAGATGGAGAAGGTGAAGGGGTGACTTTGGGGAGCTCAGACCTAATGGTGTTAGTTTTCTTAATGAAATAGATAGATCGTTGGAGGTGAGGGATGGGGAAGGGGGAAGAACAAGGGTCCTGAGGAGGGAGTTAAATGTCTGGAACAGCTGACAGGGGTGATGGGCATGGGTGTCAATAAGGGTAGAGAAATAGTATTGCCTGGCAGAGGAGAGGGTAAAGTTAAGACAAGAAAGGACAAACAAAGTGTATAAGGTTGGCCTGGTGTCTAGACTTCTGTTGCCAGTTCATTCATTCAATAGTATTTATTGAGTGCTTACTATGTGCAGAGCACTGTACTAAGTGCTTGGAATGAACAAGTCGGCAACAGATAGAGACAGTCCCTGCCGTTTGACGGGCTTACAGTCTAATCGGGGGAGACAGACAGACAAGAACAATGGCAATAAATAGAGTCAAGGGGAAGAATATCTCGTAAAAACAATGGCAACTAAATAGAATCAAGGCGATATACATTTCATTAACAAAATTAACAAAATAAATAGGGTAATGAAAATATATACAGTTGAGCAGATGAGTACAGTGCTGAGGGGATGGCAAGGGAGAGGGGGAGGAGCAGAGGGAAATGGAGGGAAAATAGGGTTAAGCTGCGGAGAGGTGAAGGGGGGGTGGTAGAGGGAGTAGAGGGAGAAGGGGAGCTCAGTCTGGGAAGGCCTCTTGGAGGAGGTGAGTTTTAAGTAGGGTTTTGAAGAGGGGAAGAGAATTAGTTTGGCAGAGATGAGGAGGGAGGGCGTTCCAGGACCGCGGGAGGACGTGGCCCAGGGGTCGACAGTGTTCAGCAGTGTTCAACAGCTCAAGCATAAGAGCGAAGAAGGTGGACAGTGGCAGTGATCTAGGGCTGTGGGTTAGTGGTGGAGAGTGACAGAGGGAAAAAGGAGGGAGCGAATTGAGTTGAGAAGAGAGGGTGGAGTTGAGAGCAGTAATCTGGTCATCCAGAGTGGGTAGGGTGGATAGGGAGGCAAGGTGGGATGTGATGCACTGAGAGAGATGGGTGGGGTTGAGAGAGCGGAGGGAGTAATACAGATTTACAGTGGGGAGGAGTGTCAGAGAGGAAGCAGGTGAGAAGGTTTGGTCAGAGAGAGGGATTTCAGAGTTGGTGAGGGTGGAGATGGTACAGTGGTAAAAGATGTTGAAGTCGAGGATGTAACCAAGTCGATGAGTGGGTGAGGTGGGGTGGAGCAGGAGGTTGGCAGAGTCAAGGAATGAAAGGAGGTGGGAGGCAAAGGAGTCAACGGGTACATCCATATGGATGCTGAAGTCTCCGAATATCAGAGTAGGCATGGAAAAGGAGAGAAGGAAAGGGTTAAAGTGGTTAAAGAAGTTGGAGGTGGGACTTAGGGGGTGGTAGATGATGGCTACAAGAATCTGGAGAGGGTGGTAGAGGCAAATAATATGGGCTTCAAAAGAGGGGAAGGAAATGGAAGGGGGAGAAGGGGTAGTGCGAAAGCGGCATTGGGGTGTGAGCAGGAAGCCAACACCTCCTTTCCTGGTGAGTCTGGGGTAGTGGGAAAAGAAGAGGCCTCCGCTGGAGTTCCAGACTAGAGGTAATTTGGGGTTAAAACAGGATTTTGCTTAAAATCTCAAGTAACTCTATTACTGTAGCTATTAGTTTATTGAGTCCCAACTGAAGAAGATTCAAAATAGGACTTGGACATTTCTGTACATAGAGTGACTAGTTTTATCTCTCATTTCCACAGAGTGTTGTCTGTGAAGTCTATATGTGTGAGCACATAACCCAGGTTACGGCTTTGGGGAAAGAGTTGAAGTTATTGGCTTTCTTCCTCAGCTGGCTTCTAAAACCCAGGGGTCAGTCAACAGAGCACTCTCTAGAAATTACTCCCGCTTCTTTGGGGGTCCAAATCAATCTAGTCATGGGGTGATGGTGGCAAATCTTCTATGCATTAATGGGTGCACTAAAAGAGGCTATTGGTACTAGATAGCGTAGGCAAGGCAAGTCAAGTCTACACTATCTAAGGGCCAGTTCTGATTGAGGAAGGTAGCAGGACCAAATGGCACAGGGCAGAAAACAGACACAGTTGGGTACAGAGCAGGTAACAGGCACAGTAAGGCACAAGATTTGTGCCAGTCACAATCGGACATGGGGCAGGTAACAGGCACAGTCAGATATAGGACTGGTGTCAGTCAGAGTCAGAACCAGAACAGTTAACAGGCACTGTTAGACACAGGGCAGACCAAACCTGAAATAGGGTAGGTAACAGGGACCTTCAGACATAGGACAGGTACCAGGGTCAGGCTGATACAGTGCAGGTGCCAGTTACAGTCAAGTAAATGGTAGGTAACATGCACAGGTTGACACAGAACAGGAAATAGGCACAGTCCAGCATAGAACAGGTAATAGGCACAGAATGACACAGAGCAGGTGAAAATAGGGCACCGAAAGCACTCAATAAATTTGACTGAATGGAAATATGATTGAATGAAGACAACTTACAGGCAGAGTCAAGCATAGAGCAGGTAATGTATGATCGGGTACAAGATCAGTAACAGGAACAACTGGGCATTTGGCAAATAACAGGCATAAGCCAACCCAGAACTGGTAAAAGGCACAGTCAGGCTTAGTTCAGGTAACAGATAAAGGTTGACACAGGACAGCTATAGGCACAGTCAAGCATAAGGTGGGCAACTGACACAATTGGGCACATGGCAGGTAACAGACAGAAGCTGACACAGGGCAGTTAACAGGCCAAGGCTGAAAGAGCTCCAGTCAGACGTGGCATGGTAATAGGCACAGCCTGGTGCAGTCGGGCACAGAGGAGTTGCCAATTCCAGTTCAGTATGGGGCAGATAACTCCTAACCCTAGCCATCATTGTGGCTCAGTGGAAAGAGCATGGGCTTTGGAGTCAGGGCTCATGAGTTCGAATCCCAGCTCTGCCACTTGGCTGTGTGACTGTGGGCAAGTCACTTCACTTCTCTGTGCCTCAGTTCCCTCATCTGTAAAATGGGGATTAAGACTGTGAGCCCCACGTGGGACAACCTAATTCCCCTATGTCTACCCCAGCGCTTAGAACAGTGCTCGGCACATAGTAAGCGCTTAACAAATACCAACATTATTATTATTATCATCAGGGTCTACTTTGGTCGCTAGAAAATCCACTCCATGCTCTTTCCATATGCTCTTCGAGCTCACCAACTATCCAATTCAGGATACGGAGTATTTCTTTGGCCAACATTGGGACATGTCATTCCCCTAAAGGCTTGCTAGAGGAGACGACAGAGCTGTCCCACCCAGAGCAGGATGGATATTCACTTCCACTTCAAGGGCTCATGAACAGCCACTCCTTAGGCCAAGTGTTAACAGAGGAAGCAACAGCTGAATTAATGGAGCAGGGCATAGACCAGAAAGCAGGAAGTGACCATCAAGTCTACAGACTGCAAATGCTTCCTTTCCTGGCTGGGCTGCTGTCTTCAACACATCTTCCACGGCATCAGGGATTTTCTCTCAGGCTTTAACACTGCTCTTGGTTTTCTTTTCTATGCACACTGTAAAGTCTGCCACCATCAATCAGTAATCCATTGTAATCTTGTCAGCAAAAGAGACTGGAGGGGTACTTAGACATAAAATAAATAAAATCAGCCTACTCATATTTTTCTAAAGATACAGAAATCTGGAGGAAAACTGTTCATTTATGTCTTTAAGGGAAACAGAACCCTACAAAGCAGGAAAGCAGGTGGGATTCTGAACAAGAACAGTTAGGTCCAAACATGCCCAGACATTTTGGGAAAACAATTTACCGAAGGTCAGGAACAGAATAATATAGGGGCTTTAAGAGCTGCAGCCCAGGGCCTCAGGCTAAGGGGAAGCCCCCCAGACAAATGATCCACAGCTCCCAGCCTCAGGAGCCGAGGGCACAGAGGGAATTCAGAAAACCACAAATTGGGCCAATCCGGCTGAGGAGAACCAGGGCTCAGCTTCTGGCCAATGGTAAATGCTGAGCAAACTGCCAATGACCACTCCATTCTCTGTTTTCTGAGAAGTCAAGAAGGGGAAAGAAGGTAGAGATGAGAGGTAAGTTATTCACTTAAGAGAGAAGCAGTGTGGCCTGGTGGAGTCAGAGGACCTGCACCCTGGCTCTGGCACATTATCTGCAGTGTAACTTTGGCAAGTCTTAGGCAGCCCCAGCTTGACCACTCACAGATTTGGACACACAGCTGATCTCATCATCTCTAGGCTCTTTACAATCTCTACCCTCAACAACTCTGAAATCCCTCTATCTGACCACAACCTCCTCACCTCCCTTCTCTACTGTATACTTCCTCTCCTAAAATCTGTCCTGTTCCCCCACAGAGACCTTCAATCTTTTAACCCCATCCAATTTTCTCAAGTCATCATGCCCCATTTAGCCTCCATATCCAAACTATTTTTCTTAGTGTGACTCCTTCAACACTACTCTCTCTACTGAACTCAACTCTCTTGCTATTCCTAACCCTTCATCAGTCTTGTTCCACTAACTAACAGCCCTGGATTTCCTCCCAGCCCACTTATTTCATTCCTATGCACAAGCCACAGAAAGCTGGTGGAAACCTAGATATCAGGCTAACTTTGTCAACCTCAAGTTCATCCTTGTGTGCTTTAACTATGCCCTCTCCTCTGCCTGGCAAAATTATTTATCCATCCTGATTGACACCTATACCCACTGCTCTAACCAGTTGTTCCAGAAGATCAGCTCTCTCCTCAACCCCCCTGTTCTCCTGCCTCCCCTACTTTAATGAGAAAATTGAAACAATCAGGCATGAACTCCCTAAAATCTCCCTTGCTCCTCTCCAGTCTCTCCATCCTATTGCCCTTTCTTCAACTCTCCCATCTTTCCCAGCAGTATCTCAAGAGGAGATCTCCTGTCTTCTCTCCAAATCCACCCCCTTCCACCTGTGTATATGACCCCATCCCTTCACACCTAAGCAAAACACTTGTCCCCTTCCTTCTTCCCTCCCTGTCCATCATTTTCAACTGTTTACCCTCCAATGGTTTTTCCCCCACTGCTTTCAAACATGATCATGTCTCCCCTATAGTAAAAAAAAACAACACCACCACTCCCTTGGCCTCAATGTTTTCTCCAATTACACTCCATTTCCCTCTTACCATTTCTCTCCAAACTCCTTGAGTAAGTTGTTTACATCCCTCCAATTTTCTCCTATCTGGCTTTCTTCTTCAGTCCACAGAAACCACCTTTTCAAAAGTCACAAATGATTTCCTACTTGCCAAATCCAACAGCTACTACTCCATCCTAACTGTCCTTGACCTCACAGCTGCCTTATACACTGTCGACCATCCCCTCAATAAATACAACTGAATGAATGAGTGACCTTGGGCAAGGCACTTAACTTCTCTGTGCCTCAGTTTCCTCAACTATAAAATAGAGATTCCAGCATCTTTTCTCCTTCCTAGTCAGTCTGTGAGTCCTACATGGGACAGGGACTTGTGTCTTCTATCTTCCCCAGTTTAGAAGAGTGCAGGACACAGTAAGTGCTTAACAAATACCATAAAAAAATTATCTGGGGAAAAAAATCAATGATTAAGTCAATCAATCATCAATCAATCAATGGAAATTACCGAGCACTTACTGTGAGCAGAGCACAGTATTACTGACTTGGGAAAGTATAATAGAGTTGGTAGACATGATCCCTGCCCAAAAGGAGCTTACAATCTAAAGGGGGAGAAAGGCATTACAGATGGGGGAATATTTACATAAATGCTGTGAGGCTAGGGGGAGTACCAAAGGGCTTAAGTGGTACACTGTCAAGTGCCCAGATGCAGAGAGAGTGCTGCTAAGGGAAATGAGGCCTTAGGGTAACAGGGTATACATTAGGAAGGCAATCTCCAGGGTCTGACCTCTTCTTTCTACTGACCAATAATGCTTAGCTTTGCTCTGGCCATTCTGCTGTGACCTTGGGAATCAGGAGAAGGGCTGAAGATAATTAGGACTGTCCTATCTGTAAGGCTGTCCCTAAAAGACACTAGACATGAACTAGTGGAAATGATTTTCTGATTTTCTGATAATTCCACTGGAATTATCACACTGGCAAACATCCAGATATCATGAGGTAATGAAAACCAAAGATTCCAGAGCTGCACAGCAGCCTCTGAGCACTTCTTTTTCAAATAGTAAGATAAGGCCTCAAGGAAGCCAGCATGTCCAGTAGGGAATGGATGGAAGCAAGGTCTTCCAGCCTTTCTGAGTCTAGGATGTGGCTCAGATCTAGAATCTTCTCATGCGTGAGCTCATTTTCTCTGAGTGGGTAGCAGGAGCCTGGCTCTGCTATGAATTCAAATCTACGCACGCTCAAAATTTCTAATTTATTAACATCCAAGCCCACCGAAGTCTTGGCCTCTCCCCTAGATCTTATAAAATCAAATCAATCAATCAATCAATAGTATTTTGTGAGCCCTTACTCTGTGCAGAACACTGTACAGAACATTTGGAAGAGAACAACAGTAGACACAATCCCTGCCCTCAAGGATCTTACAATCTTGGCAGGGAGACAGATATGAAAATACAGAATACAACTCTGCATAGTCATAACTCACCCAGTGACCTTCCCATTGGATTGTTCTTTCAAACACCTTCAGGTCAGGACTACCAACTTTTCATATTGAACCCCAGGATGAACTTGACCCCTCCCTCAGGGCCCCTCCCTTCTCAGAAGTCCCCTGCTGCCCCTTCAAAGTGTGAGGGCTGGGTTGTAGATGGAGATCAAGGAGGAAAAGTAGCTGGGAGAGAGAGCTGATTTAGTGCCTTGAATCTGATGGTGAGTTTTTACTACTACTGTTACTACTACTACTAATAATGGTACTTTGTTAAGTGCTTACTATGTGCCGAGCACTGTTCTAAACACTAGGGTAGTTATAAAATAGTCAGGTTGGACATAGTCCCTGTCCCACATTGGGCTCACACTCTTCTTCCCCATTTTACAAATGAGGGAACTGAGGCCCAGAGAAGTGAAGTGACTTGCCCAAGGTCACACAGCAGGCAGAGCTAGGATTAAAATCCATGACCTTCTAACTCCAAGGCCCATGCTCTATCCACTAAGCCACACTGCTACTAGGCAATCAGTCAATCAGTGGTATTTACTGAGTGCTTACGGGATGCAGATCACTGTACTAAGCATGTGGTAGACACAATCCCTTCCCTCAAGGAGCTTACAATCGGATAGCAGAGACAGAAAATATAGAATACAGATAGAGGAAGCAACTTAGTATAAGGATATGTGCAGTGCTGTGGGAAAGGGGATGAGGAGAGTTCGTAAATGCTTATGCGAAGACATGGCAGGGTACTGAGTGCATGAAAGAGGCAGTAGGGAAGGAAAATAGTATGAGTGGATAAGGACATAGTCCAGGAAACCTTCCTGGAGGAGATATGATTTTAATTGGGCTTTGAAGATGGGGAGAGTCTGTCAACTATATAGAGGGAGAGAGTTTCAGGTAGGAAGGAGGGTATGAGCAAGGGACTGAAGGTGGGTGAGGGGCAGGTAGTGGTATAAATAATTCAGCTCTTCTTTAATTCCCTTCCAGCTGTAAGGGAAAGACTAGCTTCAGCTGCCCTTCCCTTCCCAAAAGTGTTTGTCCTTTCGATGTCCATCCCAAAGAAAAGGTGGCCTCTCATCCCTGAGGTAGAGATGCCCATGCCTCGGGCCTTTTTCCAAAGTCTGGAGAGTAAGAAGGTAAAGCTGTGAGCAGCACAACTTCTAGGTATATCAAACCCAGGACCCTGCTCTGACAGGGACCTCAGGATGTTGGGAGGAGCCTGAAAGTCTGCTTTTATGGCTACCACTCCCATGAAAATAAACAAATTCCACCCAAAGGAGCTTCAGAAAGAGGTCAGTGAATTTCCAAATGGGCCTCATACATTTCTTGGGGTCATCTGGGACCTTCAGGGGGTGTGCTTTTCTCATTCTTTTCTGCTAGGCATTTTTTTCCAAGCATTTCTCTGACAACTATGTTGAGCAAATGACATCCACCCACAGAGTCAAAGCTGTGCATTGACATTTCTAACAGTACCAATGCAGAGAACTGCATTCCTATTTAATTTGCATTCCTTCGTTTCTGTCAAATTGATCTAACTCAAGATCAAAATATAAGTTGGACTCTAGGAGTCTTCTGCAACTGCTTGTAAATGAGAAAAAGGGATTGATTCCCGGCTTTGAAATTCAGCCATTAAAAAAACAAAAAATTCTGGAATTCTACTTTCTCCAGTGTCTTCCAATATGCCTCTAGGTTGGCTCTGATCCTGTAGGCCCTATAAGACCCTGCCCTTTGTTTTTCCAGAAGAAAGGAAGAAGGCTGCACTGCCCTCTGTCTCTCCTCTGAGGATTCACTCAGTAAAGTAAGCTTCCTAGTAAAGCAGTGAGAACAACCCGGGGGGGGGGGGGGGGGGCGGGGGCAAGGGGGGCGAGGGGGGGCGAGGGGAAGCTGAGGAGGGCGGGACATAGTGTCAAATGAGTTCCAAAATTCAGACCCAGGAAGAGGAAGCAGCCTGGCTGCTTTTTAAAAGAGTATTTGATAAGCACCTATAGTGCCAGGCACTGTACTAGGCGCTGGGATAGATACAAGATAATCAGGTTGGACAGATTTCATGTCCCACATTAGGGAACACAGTTTTAATTCTCATTTAATAGATTTGATAATTGAGGCACAGTGAATTTAAGTGACTTGCCCAAGGTGACACAGCAGACAAATGGCAGAGGTGGGATTAGAACTCAGGTCCAATGACTCCTAGACCCGTATGATTTCCAATAGACCACACTGATGTCTCTTGTCTTATCAGATTTTAAACCCATTCTTGCTCAGAGAAAAGCTGATATGTAAACCACCACCTCTTAATAATTATTGTGGCATTTGTTAGCACTTACTATGTGTCGAGCATTGTTCTGAGCACAGAGGTACATAAACTACAATCAAGCCAGACACAGGTCTTGTACCTCATAGGATTCACATGTTATTTATATACATATCTGCAATTTATTTATATTAATGTCTGTCTCCCCCAGTACAACAATAAACAGACACATTCCCTGCCTACAGTGAGCTTACAGCCTGTTTATTGTAGTATTGTATTCTCCCAAGAGCTTAGTACAGTGCTCTGCATAAAGTAAGAACTCAATAAATACAATTGACTAACTGCTCCTTCTGATTGGTTGCTCAAAACCCCTCCCTCCAGGTTGTTGTGGAGATTAGAAGTGAAGGGGTCACTCCAGAATAGTGAAGATTAGAAAGAAAATTGTGGCTTAATATTGCCAAAACTGCTAAATGTTTTCAAGTTTCCCAGTAATGGGGAGCTACACCCCAGTCAAACAGGATACCTGGTGAAATTACTCAAGGCTATAAACTCTTCCCCTGTAACAGATGAAATTATGCAGGATGGCCCCCCTGACCCTAATGGCCATGAAGCTCCCCACCAGCCTGCCAAAGCTTCAGAACATAACCCACTGTGGGGACTGTGTATAAGCCCACAGTGTGAGGTACTTGAGGTGATCTTCCACTATCATTCTTGAACTGTAATGAGTTCACCTATCCACACCAACTGTGCCAGGGACACACTTGTCACTGAAGGCCCTGAGTTCCAGCATCATCTAGGGTTCAAGATCTGAGATGCACCACCGCCTGCCTGGAGACCTGAGATAGCTGTCCTTCTCCTCCTCTTGTCCTGCTCTGCATGCCTGTGGGTTGTAATCATTGTGGGTTGTAAGTAATGATCTTTGCCTCCTCTGCCAAATTAACAAGTGTGCTCATTGTTTTGCCTTTCAGCAGGTTATATCCTTTGTGTTAAGTGTGACTGTTCTCTTGAATAGAAGAAAATAATTTATTTCCAGCTTGAAATGCTGAATTTGACCCATGGCCCTTGTGCATGCTCAAAACCCAAAACCCACTCAGGTGCCCTCCCTCAGTAAGACCAACCCTCATCTGAACCAGACAGCCTGTCCACCAATCCGATGGAGATCTCTCCAGGCACTGATACACTGGTTCTCCCTAGGACCAGCCCTGACCCAGAACCCACAAGGCACCAGGAACAACATCGCACAGAGTGGCTTGCTCTGGGAGCATTCTGCCTGTTCCTCCATGTACAGAAGAACTTAAATCTAATATATGGGGAGCTGCATGGCCTAGTGGAAAAATCATGGGCCTCCAAGTCAGAGACCCGAGTTCTGATCTCAGCCCCATCATATTCCTGTTGTATGACCTTGAGCAAGTCATACAACCTCCCTGTGCCTCACTTTTCTCATCTGTAAAATGGGGATTAAATAGTTGAGATTGTGAACCCAGTGTAGGACAGTGACTGTATCCAAACTGATTTTGTATCTACTCATTGGCATTCATTCAATCATATTTCATTCAATTCAATTGTATTTATTAGGTGCTTACTGTGTGCAGAGAAGGAAGAGTACTGTACAAGGGCACTTGAGATTGTGTCTACAACAATTACTTCTACTGCCCTTTCCACTCCATCCAAACTGCTAACCCATTAATCCAAGCACTCATCCTATTCCACCATTACCACAAAGAGTCAAGGACTGTGTCCAGCCCGATTTGCTAGAATCTACCCCAGTGCTTAGTACAGTTCCTGGCACTTAGTAAGTGCTTAACAAATGCCATGATTATTATTATTATTTGTTATTGTAACAGCCTCCTTGCTGACCTCCCAGCCTCCTGTCTCTCCCTACTGCACTCCATACTTCAATCTGCTCCCAGTAGACTGTAAACTCCTTGTGGGCAAGACTCATGTTAACTAATTAATCAATCAAGGAAATTTATTGAGCACTTACTGTATTGTACCTTATACGCTTGGGAGAGTACAATATGACAGAGTAGGTAGGTACATTCGCTGACCTTGAGCTTTCAGTCTTATCAACTCTACTCTCTAAAGCACTTATTTCAGTGCTCAGCACACCATAAGTGCTCAATAAAGACCATTCAATAATTGATTGACTAGAGTAAGGGTCTTGGAGCAAAAGTTTAAAAGGATTGTGATCCAAAGAGATAAAGCAAAGTCAGCCCCAGGAACTGTGGAGAGGAAACACAATACTGCAGCAAAATGCAATCAATCTGAGTTGCCATGGTAACTACCTTGGTAGTTTCTGCCATCTCCACCACCCACATTAGCCAGCTATTTTCAGGATTCCTGCTGAGCCTATCCTCTAGTCCTTGGGTCTGGTACCTTCACCACTGATGGCATGATTCCCGCAGGCATTACCCTGCATCTGGCTGCCTCACCCCCTGCCTAATGAGGGATGGGTTGGACTTTATGGGGTGGGAAGGCAGTGTGCTCCTTTACTGCCAGAAGGAACATTGTCAGATTCCTCATGCTCCAGTGGGGCTGTTGCTTGTCCAAAAGTCTTAGCCCTTCCTTTATCCTGATCCTGGGCCAGATGTGCTGCAGCTTCATCTTCCATCTAACCTCTCCCAGGGTCAGTCTGACAGCTGGGGTTTGTGTGGCTGCTGGAAGTAGCATCATCATAGCAGCAGGAAGTAGCTCCCCAGTATTTCAGAAGCTTGTTGAGTGAGGGCAACAGTTATCTCTTTTAGTTTTACTGCTTATGCCCTTATTCTTTCCCTGATTCCTAGGACCCTCCTGGGACAAAACAAGCTATGACCAGAAGCATGAAGAAAACCCAG
Source organism: Ornithorhynchus anatinus (assembly GCF_004115215.2). Lineage (NCBI taxonomy): Eukaryota > Metazoa > Chordata > Mammalia > Monotremata > Ornithorhynchidae > Ornithorhynchus > Ornithorhynchus anatinus. The sequence continues at coordinate 17,146,470 of NC_041747.1, read as the reverse complement.
ATTCTCTAAGAGGAAGGGAATCTCTTTGAACTGGACCTCCTCAAGCTGATTCATATTTATCCAACTATGTCAGTCAGCCTGCAGGGTTTTCTGAAACTGGGCTTCAGTACAAGTTTTGTTCATCATACATTTTAATGCCATTTTTTCCATGACTTGATCTGACAATCCATCCTGCCCCTTGCTGTTCTGTCAATACAAAGAAAATGCCAGCCATTTCAGACTGGCCGGGTCCAGTTCAAACAAGACAGATCCCCAAGCTGACACCATCTGTAAAATCTCCAGAAATGTAGCTTCCCTCCTCTCTCTCTGAACTGAGAAGCCCTGGGGTTTGTCTTTTTCCCATTTTACTTTTCCTTTTATCATCCCACTTTTCATTTAGTTTCAAGAAATTTTCAGATCCCTGGGGTTGGACCATGCCCGAATCAGACTTCAATGAAGTGAGTGGCAAAATTGCAGGAGTATTCTTCCCCTCTGTCTTCCCACCTTTGTTTGATATTAGGGGCAGCTGAATGTCATTCCTAGTCTCCAGGACAACTATACGCAAGCCTTATTATCTATGGTATTGGTCAACAGAAATGATACTGAGCTACCAGAGAGGCTTTTATGTCCTCCTGCCTTTGGGCAAGCTCAGGAGCAAATGAGAAGTAGTGGAAAGACCACGGGCCTGTGAGTCGGAGGACTAGGTTCTAATCCCAGCTCTGGCACTTGTATGTTGTGTGACCCTGGGCAAGTCACTTAACTTTTCTTTGCCTCAGTTACCTCATCTGTAAAATGGGGATTAAGACTGTGCAGCCCATTAGGGACAGAGACTCTGTCCAACCTGATTATCTTGTATCTATCCCAGTGCTCAGTATAGTGCCTGGGTCATGGTAAGTGCTTAACAAATGTCATTTTAAAAAATCTCAGGCAGGCCTCTGCATGAGCCAAGAAACAGCATGACCTAGTGGAACAAGCATGGGCCTTGGAGTCAGGGGACCTGGGTTATAATTCTGTCCCTCCCACTTGCCTCATGTGTGACCTTGGGCAAGTGTCTTTCTCTGTGCCTCTTTCCTCTTCTACAAAATGAGGATTAAATACATGTGCTCCCTCTGCCTTAGATTGTGAGTCCCATGATAGGGACTGTGTCTGGCCTGATTATGTTGTATCTACTCCAAT